>NC_084461.1:179160000-179483333 GCF_027409185.1 Cynocephalus volans
GTTGGGGAGTTGGTAACAAGGAAAAGTACAGAAGCGCTTCTTCTATCCTGCCTCCAGTGCCCACAGTCCTATCTTTCTTGGCTTCTGCCCATCTTCCTGTTTAAGCCAGCTTTAGCTTCAATAACACACAGCTCCAGAATCCATGGCTCATAGTTCTACACTTTTATCTCTTGCCACCATCTGCAGGTTGGCTGCTGCAGCTCTGCTCCGAGGGGTTCAAGTCTTCTCATTTTGAGACTCAGGCTCTAGCAGCAGCTGCTGTCTGCTGCATGCTTTAATCTAGGGCTGCCATAACAAATGACCACAAAGCAGGTGGCTTAAAACAACAGAAATTCTTTCTCTCACAGTTCTGGTGGCCAGAAGTCTGAAATCAAGGTGTCGGCAGGGCCAGACGCTCTCTGAAGGCTCCAGGAGAGGATCCTTCCTTGTCTCTTCCAGCTCCTGGTGGACCCTGGAACTCCTTGGCTTGTGGCTGCACCATTCCAATCTCTGCCTCTACAATCACATGGCCTTCAGCCCTGTATGTCTATATGTCTTTGTGTCTCTTCTCCAGTCCTTGGATTTGGAGTCCTCCCTACTGTGATAGGGCTCATCTTAACTAATTTATATCTGCAAAGACCCTATTTCCAGATAAGGCCACATTCTGAGGTTCTGGGTGGGCATGAATTTGGGGGATCTATGCAGGCCACTGTACCTGCTCTTCCTGCAGTGGAGGCCAGGAGCTCAACAGGGCTGATGGAAACTTTCCATGTCACTTAAAGCCTTTGGTTGGAACTCTGCACAATCATTCCACCACATTCCACTGGCCAAAGCAGGGCCAAAGGTAAGCCCAACATCACAAGGGTGGAGGTGCAGAGGGAGAGTGTATATTTGCTGGGCAGCAACATAACCTACCACGTTCACCTTCCCCACATTCTCAACCCTCTTCTAGCCTCCCCAGGGGCAGGCTTGCAGACTGCTTCACATGCATTGCTGGTTGGGCTTTTTTGGACCGGCTGTCTTTGATGGTCCAGTTGGTCCAATCCAGCTCGGGTTCTCAGGTTCACGGATGGTGGTGGCACTCAGAGGGTCTTTATCCATCAGCACTGCAGCTGCTATACAAGATGGAGTAGGCTGTGTCTCTTTGTACCTTTAAAGTTCCAAGCACGCTTAGTATTCTGTTGGCTTCTGTATCTAAGTGGGAATAAGACTGTGCAAGTCAGGAGTGAATTTCCTAGGCCCTGGGGGGCAGGCCAGCTCATGCTATATTTGGAAACTTTCTCATTTTTCTCAGTCTAAAGAAGTCCAGAACGTGCAGGTTTCTACAGGTGTCCCTGATCCCCAGCCAACAACAGTCAAATCAAATGGCACTTTTTGGTTGGAATCAAGGAGAATTTATTGTCAAGGGCCACTCTGTTCCCAGAACTTTATTAGCTCGTGTATTAGATTCCTATCAATGCTATGAAAAATTACCACAAACTTGGTGGCTTAAAATAACACACATTGATTCTCTCAGAGTCTTGGAAGTTAGGACTCTGAAATGAGTGTTAAGGGACTAAAACCAAGCTGTTGGCAGGGCTATGCTCCCTTCAGAGGCTCTAGAAGAAAATCCATTTCTTTGCTTTTTTTCCAGGTTCTAGAGCAGCATTCCTTGCATTCTTTGGCTCATGGACACTTTATCTTCAAGGCCAGCAGCATAGCATCATCAGACCCCTCTCTGCTCATTATTCATGTCACTGTCTCCTCTGTGACAAATCCCCTTCTATCTCCTGTTATGTAGATATATCATTACATTGGGCCCACCTGGATAATCTAGGATAATCTCCCCATCTCAAGATCCTTAACTTAATCATATCCACAAAGTCTCTATTGTATATAAGGTAACATTCACAAATTCCAGGGATTAGGACCTGGACTTCTTTAGAGGCCATTATTTAACCTACCACAGATCTCAAGAGGGACAAGGTCCTTGATGACCTGAATCCCCAGCGATGCAGTTTGTGAAGAGGGTGTGTGGTTCACCATCTGTGTTCTGGAGGATTAGGAGGGAAGGAGGGGCTGCCTCATGTAGGATGGAGTATATTGGGAAGGTGAGATATGGCCTGCAGGGTCTTGTAGGATCATGGGTTCCTCTGGGATCGGAGCAGCGATAGGAACAGGAGCTTCTGGAGAGACAGACCCCAATCCTGAGGTGAAGCACACTACACTGACATGGCCATCAGGGTGATTTGGGATCACAGTGTCTACAGATATTGCTCCATTCATCACTGGAGAAGGAAGAAAAGGAACTTCACAGAGGGGGGAAGGGTGATCCCGGCTGAGCATTGCAAAGATGTTATGGGTCGTCCTTCTTACCTGAAGAGCTTGTCTGCAATGTGGCTCCTGGTAAGCTCTATATGGAAACATTTACACAGACAGAGTCTTCTTCTGTAGCCACCATGTAGGTCAGACAGACGGTACCATCCAAACTGAAGAGAAAGTAAATAAACACAGGACAGAGTGTGTGTAACTGATCACATAGAGATGATCTCTCAGGAGTTTCGTGGTAATAGAGGATGAGGGGGCTGGGGAAACGATCTTCCCCAGGACTCTGGAACTTTAGCAAATAATGAAGGATGATCATGGGTCTGGAAACTTTCAAATGCAGTTTTGGGGGGCAGAAAACATGGAGGGAGGTAGAGTGGGGTTGGATCAGTTTCTGTAGCTAAGACTGGGTGAGGACTTGACCCTGACTTAAAGTTCTATCAGATTAATCAGGAAGGAAATTGTAGGCTTCATTGCTCAACATGATGCATTCTTAATTAAGACATTTATCCCACATTTACTTCTTGTTATCTGTGATATTTTTTAAAAAACTACCAATAGTAAGGAATCAAGGGGTATTTGAATTTTCCCCATGGAATTCCTTTTATATCAGCTCTTACAGCAAAACAAAATTTGCTTAAAAAGTCACTGAAGCGATGATCTGTGATGAATCACATCTATCTTCATAGGACGAGAAGCACCACATTTTCTAAAATCAAAGAGGCCCCTATCTGGAGTTTGACTTTTGTAGTTGGTCCATAAACAGGTTAAGGGAAAATCACGTCGTCTTTCTGCACCATAACCCCAGGCAGACTAGCAGGGCATCCTCTTGAGAGACACACAAGGGTTGGAAGAGATGAAGGCTTCATGTTTCATTCCAGTTGGAGAAATTATATTGATGCCTGGGGAGGGGTGGGCTGTTCTAGTGGTTCTTAATTAGTGGTGCTTATTTAAATCATTTAGGGGAGTTTATCCAAAATATATATTCTGTGCCTTACTCCAGGAGATTCCAGTTCAGGAGGATGGGGATGGAGTGTGTGTACTTCGGAAAGACAGCCCAGGTAATTCTCCTGTGCAGTTTGGGGTGTGACAAGCCTTCTGGGAGGACCATGTTTCCTGCTGGGGACGAAGGCAGAAGAGCTGATTGGTGCCTGGGCTGGACCCTGTAAGGCATATTGAACCATTGCTGGACACGGAATGAGAAAGGAACAAAGCATATCTCCCAGGACTCTTTCCACGGAAGTTACGTGTGGTCGTGGGCTTCCTTGAATTTGCTTCTTGGTGTGGAGGTACCTTCCAAGGAAAGGGGGGCCTTTAGCCTTGCTGGGTGGGATATGCTGCAAGTTGGGGGCAGAGCTGAATTGCTTGGGCTACACATGGCCCTCCTTTTGTGTCCTTCCCACCTCTAGTCTCTCTCCTTAATAAATAAATATAGAGCAAATATTTAAAGACTATTTGTCAGAATAGGTGCCAGTGGTCGGCATGTGCGGGTCTATGTGGCCCTCACAGTTATGGCATTCTTCCCAAAACAGTTGCCCACATGCCCTGACCCAAAGCAAAGCCATCATTGTGCACGATGCTGTAAGCCTTCCAGTACCACTCTGCCCCGGGAGACACCGAGAAGTGATTCTTGCCCTTGGCCATCCTGATCTCCATTCCTTACAGGGCACATTGAGCAGCAGCCACAAGGGTGACTGCAGCCAGCCTGGGCTTGTGTGCAGTCACTTCAGAAGGGAGGAGAAACATGTCACCACCTCATGGAAGAGACTGGAAGGCTGGTGTGTGGCTGGTGCTCTGGTCAGGGCTGCAGTGGCTGTCACTGTCAGCACCTCGGCTTGTCCAGTGTGGCTCAGTGGGTTGCCCCAACCTGGGGTACAGGAGGGTGGTCATGGGGGATTGTCAGGGGTCCCTTTTCAGAACATTCAAAAACCTATGAGAAAAATGATAAATTTACCCAAGATAAACAGAAAGATTTTTTTTCTTTTTTTAAAATCTACATTTACAGGCTCTCAAAATTTGTAGATATGATTATCCTCTTTCATCTGGGCTTCTGTCATTGTTCATTTCTAAATATTAAGTATTTTCAATTTTGACTTTATCACGTGGTGTAGTTTAGAGAGGTTCTTTTGAATACCCAAGTGGAGTGGTTTGTTTGCTTATTTGAAGAAAACCAAGAGATCTAACAAGAGGCCTAAAAGGACTTTAAAATAAAGGAAAAGATAAACATCATGATTCAGGATTGGAAAGATTTGATATTGTAAGAGTCCATTTTTCCTCCACTATTTTTAAAAATGTTGCCCAGTGATTCTCAAATTCATATAGGAGGAATACTTGGGAGGTTTTTGACAAAAAAGAATTAGAAGGGAGGACTTCCCATAAGTTAATGTTAAAATGCACTGTGACATTCCAGTAATAAACATGGGATGGTCCTGGTGCCCATGTGGACACAGGTCGATGGCGGGGACTAGGAGGCTGTGGTCAGACGATGATCCACTCCCACCTCCTGCCTGTCCCAGTGTCCTGCTGCTGCTCTCTCTGGGCAGCTCACCCTCCTCCAGGATAATTCACGCTGCTTATCTGCACACGGCACCTCTCTGCACCTTTTCTTGTGGCCCTCGGGGGGATCGTGACACCAGGCTCTCTGGGCTTGAATCCCTGCTGCACCACAGTGTAACCGAGGCCAAATCACTTAAACTTTCCATGCCTCAGTTTCCTCATCCACAAAGCAGAGCTAGCAAGAATAATAGGACCTACCTTGCAGAGTGAGGATTAAATATGGCCATAGTAAGCATTTCGGATAGTGCACATAGTAAGCACGCCATGAATGCTTTTGCTTTTCAACTCTGTTTTGAGCGCCCCTGTCTCATGCACACATTATTATTTTGCTTATTTTCTTTATCAAGGTGAAGTTCACATGACATAAATGAACAATTTTATTAACTGTTTTAAAGTGTACAATTCAGTGGCATTTATGACATTCACAATGGTGAGCAACCACCACCTGTATTTGGTTTCAAAACATTTTCATCACCCCAAAAGCAAACCCGTACCTGTTAGCAGTCAGTCCTCATTCCCTCTCCCTAATCTGCTTTCTGTCTCTATGCATTTGCCTATTCTGGACATTTTGAATCATACAATACGTGTCCTTCTGCATCTGGCTTCTTTCCTTAGTGTTTTCAGGCTTCATCCACGTGGTAGCGTGGATCAGTAATTCATTCTTTTCTACTGCTGAATCATTTCCCATTGTATGGATGTACTGGCATTGAGATTTCTTCTAAACCTCCCAGGTGATTGTAGCATCCAGGCAGGATTGAAAACATGTTTTAAGGGGCTCATAATACTGTCTCTTCCTTTGTGTAGGAGCCGCTGAGGAGGTGAGTGCTGTGACCTTTGACGTTCAACTTTATGTCCTTTAGGTCTGTCGGCACCTTTCCATCAGTCCGTTGGGTCAAGCACGTAGGATTCAATTGCTCTTAAAATAGTAACCCCGTGCACAGCTGGCTAAGCTTGGGGCTGCCTGACCTCAGCCTTGCTCTGATCTCATTTCTCACGGCCTCCTATTGGCCACTGCACTGCAGCCACTCTGGACTTCTCTCTGGTCCTCCAGCCTGCCACACTGTCCCCACTGCAGGGCCTTGGCACTGGCTGCTCCCCACACCTTGATGCTCCTTCCTAGATCTCTGTGTGGTGGCTTCTTTCTCATAACTTGGGTCTTGCTCAGGTGACATCTCCCCAGGGTGGCCTCCCCAGACACCTGCCACTGTGTAGGTCTTCACACACCTGTCATTGTTGGCAGTCTCTTATCCAGTCACTTGTCTATTGTCCCCCGCCCCTCCAGTATAGGTTTACGAGGGGAGGCACTGTTTCGTGCATTGCTGTATCTAGTACCTGAGACAGGACTGGTGTTCCATGAAGACTTGTGACTGAAGGAGAGAAATGACACAAAAATTCTCCATTGCATTTTCTGGTTTTCGTGTCTTTTTTCTCCTTCTAGACCTGCACTGTTTAATAGGGAAGCCACTTGTGACATATAGCCATAAAATAAAATAAAATAAATAAAATAAAATAAAATATAAAATAAAAAATAAATAAATAAAATATGCAGCTCCTCTGCGACTCAGAGGTGTCGCAGTGGCCACACCTTGAGTGCTTGGGAGCCTCCGGTGGCCACAGCCACCCTGCTGGATGGACGGCACAGAGGGGTACTCCCACCCTTGCAGCAAGCTTGGATGGGCAGTGTGGAACCCACTGTGGAAGGGCAGGTGCTGCCTGTGTTCATCTCTCTGTCCCCAGGCCTTCTCCTCTCCCTGGTGCATAGTAGGTTCTCAAAAAACGCAAAGTGTATGAAACAGTGAATCAGTGAATGTGTTAACAAGAGTAATTGAGTGAAATCACCCGTTCTACCAGCGCTGTCCTAGGACACAGCACCATCTGCTGGACCTGGGTCTGTGTCTTTGGCCACAGGCTGTCTGGTGGAGCAGGTGTGGCTCTGTTGGATTTTTAGCAATTTAAGGAGTGCGTTGTGTCACCTACTGCCCACCAGCTGCCCTGCAAGGCAGGAAGGTCCTGGAGGTGGATGACCGGTGTCACAGGTTGTTCACAACTGATGACATGGACATGAGGACAGACCTGTGGATGGTCAGATGCCATGCAGGACACCAACCCCATTGAGCTCATCCAGGGCTGGGAGGTGCATCAGCATCTCCGGTCTAGACAGAACCTGTCACTCATACATTCACTCACTGAGCGTGAACTCTGAGCTAGACACAGCACTGGGCTCCAGGAAGACATTGGGGAGGAAGACCAGCAGTGCTGTCCTGGGTGGCTCCGTTCCGGGTGGGGAGAGACACATGATAAGCAGGAAAGCAAATAGATGTGACAACTTCAGATTATATTACATGGCATGAAAGAATCCAGGAGGGTGCTCTAGAGCATGGTGGGGGATGATGGGTGGCCACTTAGAGAACTCTGACGTCCATATTTTGGTCTAGAAGGTGAGAGGTGTCAGCCGTGGGAGGGAAACAGCAGAAATGAGCCCCAAGGTCAAGGTTGGCACCATGTTGGGGTATCAGAGGCAGGAAAGGAGATGGCTCTTGGCAGGAGAGCAGGGAGGGGGACAAGGGTGTTGCAAGGCTGGGGAGGAAGGTGGTGCTGGCTCACGCTGCATGGTTCGCTTTTGGATTCTCCTCTAAGCGCAATGGGAAGCTAGCCTCGGGCTTTTGGCAGGGACTTGAGAGTATCTGATCCAGGCTTTCCACGTTGCTGGCAAAGGAATTCAGCATTCCTGATGTGGGGTAACTGGAGAGAAAAGTGAAGGGACTGTTTCCAGAGGTCAAGGTAGAGGGGAGTTCCTGTGCACAGTACACATCCTGAGACCAGCAAAGCCAGAGGCCAACACCCCCTTTGAACCTGTGTGCTGGAGGGGCACTGGCCCTGGAGGCCAGCAGAGCTGAGCGGCCTGCAGAGGCAGGTAGACACCCCCAACCCCTCCTCCTACCACACTCTGGTCTTGGCTGCCGCCTCTCTTCTGCTGAAGGTAAGCCAGGATGGGGGAGCCCAGGCAGAGGGGCTGCAGCCCATACCACCCTCCTGGGGCCCAGGGCAGGGCAGAGGAGGTGAGGGTGGACCTGGAGGCACAGGCATGTTTAGCTTCCCAATGACCTTGACTCTGAGAAGGTCGTGCTCAGAGACATCCCAGTCACTGTAAAAAGATGCGTCCTTTTATGACCTAATCACATCCCTCATACGTTTACTGAGCAGGAGTGAGTCCTTCCAAAGGGGAGCAATACAAACCAGGAGGGACGGGTGGGACATGTGATGCTTTAGTTGTGATAAATGCACCCCTATCTCCACTTGCCCTTTAAACTTTCTGCATCAGGGTCCACTCCCTGCCCTGGATGAAGAGAGGCGTGGCTCGCAATCATTTTTAGATAATAAAAGCCTGCCGGGTCACTCCTGTGCAATGATGTCAGCCTCACAGTGGCTGTGCAATTTTCTTCTCCATCTCAGCCCTGCTCCTTTAGGCTGGGACTTTGCAAAGAGGGAGGGGCTGGGATCCTTCCACCCACTGACTTGCCGCTCAACTGGCCTCCACTTGCTAGTTACTGCTTTGCTCTCCACAACAGTCAAAGTTGGGGGGTGGGGAGCAGAGAAGAGAGATGAGGGGATAGGACAGGGTTCATGGGGTGGGGGGTATCAGCTTGGTGAGGCCATAGCACCCCATTATTCAGCCAAACATGAATCCAGGTGCTTCCGAGAAGGTATTTTGTAGATGTGGTTGGTATCTACAATCACTTGACTTTAAGTAAAGCAGATGACCCTCCATAATGTGAGTTGACCTCATCTAAGCAGCTGAAGGTCTTTAGAAAACCTGAGGTTTTCCAGAGAAGAAAAAACTCAGCCTCGATATTATAACCTCAGCTCCTGCTTGAGTTTCCAGCCTGCAGACATCCCTACTGATTTCAGAGTAGACAGTCCCCACAATCAAGTGGACCATTTCTTAAAATAAACTTCATGTCTATATATCTATGTATTAGTCTGTTTTGTGTTGCTATGACAGAAATACCTGAGACTGGGTAATTTATAAAGAACAGAGGTTTATTTGGTTTATGGTTCTGGGACAGCTGAATCTGGCATGGACCTGAGGTTGCTTCTACTCATGCCTTGTACCCAGGCAGCCAGCGTGTACGAGCAGATCACATGGTGAGAGGAAGCAAGAGAGAGAGAGGGGAGGTACCAGGGTCTTTTATACAACCAGCTCTCGTGGGAACTAATAGAGTGAGATCTCACTTAGGCCCCTCTACCCCCACCTAGGGAGAGCACTAATCCATTCATGAGGGATCCGCCCCCATGACTCAATCAGTTTCCAACACTACCACATTGGGGATCAAATTTCTGCCTGAGTTTTGGGGGGACAACATATCAAAACTCTATCATTCCACCCCTAGACCCCCCAAAACTCATGTCACTCTCACATACAAAATATAATCATTCCATCCCAACAGTCTCAAAAGTCTTGGCTTGTTCCAGTACCAACTTAAAAGTCTAAAGTCCAAAGTTTCATCTGAGACCAAAGGCAAAACTCCTTCCAGCTGTGAACCTGTAAAAATCAAAACCAAATTTATCTATTCCTAAGGTACAATGGTGGAATGGACATTGGGTACACATTCCCATTCCAAAAGGGAGGAATAGACCAGATGAAAGGAGGAACAGGCCCCAAACAAGTCCGAAACCCATCAGGGCAGACATTAAGTCTTAAAGCTCCAAAATAATCTTCTTTGACTCCACATCCTGTGTCCTGGGCTCAATCGGGCATCTGGGCCCCCAAAGCCTTGGGCAGACTCACTCCCACAGCTCTGCCAGGCTTTTCCATACATCCTCTGAAATCTGGGTGAGGCTGCCACACCTCCGCTGCTCTCACGTCCTGCCAGCCTGCCGACTTAACACGACATGGACGCCACTGAGGTTTCAGGCTTCTGCACAAACCACACTGGGGGCTGCTTGAGGCAGGGCTGCTCCAGCCAGAGCAGCTGGGATGCTGGGAGCAGGTTCCTGAGGGCAGCTGTGTCCCAGGTCTGTCCTCTGAGACAACTCAGTCCTTCTAGACTGCAGGCCTGTGATGGGTGGGGTGCCCTTCCAGATTTCTGAAATGCTTTCAGGGTCTTTTTCCCATTGTCCTGGCTATTAGCATCTGGCTGCCTCACTGCCAAGCTAATGTGTTTAGTAATCAGTTTATCTGCTTCACCCTTGCATTTTTCTCCTGCTCTCTGCTTCTCTACCACATGGCTAGGCTGCAAATTTTCCAAATCTTTATGCTCTGTTTCTCTTTTAAATTCTGGTTGTGCATCATGCCTTTGCTGCCACAACTCAGAGTAGGTTGTTAAAAGTAACCATGCAGCTTCCTTAATGCTTTGCTGCTTAGAAATTTCTTACACCATATGCTCTGGTTCACAGCTCCTAAGTTCCAGCTTCCACAAAATCCAAGGGCATGGACACAATGCAGCTAAGTTCCTTGGTGTAGTAAGGATTATCTTTTGTCCAGTTCCCAATAAGTTCCTCATTTCTATCTGAGACCTCTGCATCAGCATGGCCTTTACTGTCCACGTTCCTGTCAACATTCTGGTCACAATGATTTAACCATTTAACTCTAAAATGTTCCAAACATTCTCTCATCTTTTTGTCTTCTCCTATGTCTTCTAAACTCCTCCTACCTTTGCCTATTACCCAGTTCCAAAGCTGCATCCACATTTTCAGGTGTCTGTATAGCAACACCCCACTCCTTGCTACCAATTTTCTGTATTAGTCCATTTTGTGTTGCTATGACAGAATTACCTGAGACTGAGTAATTGATAAAGAACAGGGGTTTATTTGGCTTATGATTCTGGGACAGCTGTATCTGGCATGAGCCTCAGGCTGCTTCTACTCATGGTGGAAAGTGGCAGGCAGCTGGCAGGTACAAGCAGATCACATGGCAAGAGGAAGCAAGAGAGAGAGAGAGAGAGAGAGAGAGGAGGTGCCAGGGTTCTATAAACAACCAGCTCTCGCAGGAACTAATAAAGTGAGAATTCACTCATTAACCCCCACTCCCCCTCCTAGGGAAAGCACTAATCCATTCATGAGGGATCTGCCCCCATGACTCAATCAGTTTCCAACACTGCCACATTGGGGATCAAATTTCCACATGAGTTTTGGAGGGGACAACACATCTATGTATCTCTCTATATATCTATCTGTATCTGTATCCATATCCATGCCCATATCCATATCTATATCCATGTCTCTATCCTTGTCCTGTGGGTTCTGTGTCTTTGGAGGGCCCTGGCTAATGCAGGAGGCTTCCACTGAACTCGCTATGTGTGACAGATGAAGAAAGGGGGTTCTTCTCTCCTGGGGCCTCTGGTTGACTCCTGCTGGTCTCCTCTCTCCTGTGATTTTCTTGGCCCTGCCTGGGGTTCTGGCTTCTCTGAAGTGTCAGCCACTCTCATTTCCCCTCTACAGCAGCCGTCTGAGGGATGCAAGTGTGGCAGAGAAGCTTCTTGGGGCTATTCCACTTTGTGAAATTGGATGTCTGTGGTGGGGACTGCTCATACAGAACCTATCAAGAGTCTACAGGATTTCTGGGCCTGCCCATGGCTCACTTGGGAGAGTGTGATACTGATAACACCAAGGCCACAGGTTCGGATCCGTATATAGGGATGGCTGGTTAGCAAACTTGGGAGAGCCTGGTGCTGACAACACCAATTCAAGGGTTAAGATCCCCTTACTGGTCATCTTTTTTTAAAAAAAGAGTCTACAGGATTTCTGGGCCACCAGAATGGGTGCTGTTCCCTGCCAGTGAGGACATCTCTTCCCTCCTTAGTTTGAACATTTTATTTACATTTTTGCCAGGACAGCTGGGGGTGGGCATATAGACACAGGAGGAGAGTGGTTGGACCTCAAGGCGAGACCCAGGAGACCAGGCAGGAGCTGCATCACCTCTTATGACCAAGGCTTGGAAGTCACATAGTGTCTCTTCCCCGTAAGTCCCAGGCTGGCCCAGATCCCATGGGAAGGATCACAGACCCACTTCTGGTTGGGAGATGTCCAAATCAGGTTGTTGGGAGATGTCCAAATCATGTTGTTGGGATGTGGACAGGCGCTGCAGACTTCTCTAAAACACAATCTGCCTGGTATGTTGTCTCCCTACCTGCAGTCCTGTTGCTGCCTTCCCAGGACCCCCACCCTCCTGCCATCTCCAACAGGCCCCTCATGCTCAGGCTGGAATGTACCTGATGTGGAGTAAATAGTGTCCCCAAAAGACATGTCCTATTGGTGGCCTCCACACCTGCAAATGTGCCTTACTGGGAAACAGGGCCTTTGCAGATGGAATCAAGTTAAGATGAGGTCTTTCTGGATCAGGGTGGGCCCTAATCCAGTAACTGGCGTTCTTTTCAGAAGAGGGAAAATTTACACACAGAAACACAGGGAGAAGACCATGTGATGACAGAAGCAGAGGCTGGAGCCGGGCATTTACAAGCCAAGGAGCACCTGGGGCCACCAGAGCTGGAAGAGGCAAGAAAGATTCACGCCTAGAGCCTTCAAGAGAGAGTGGCCCTGCCCAAGCCACACCTTGATTTTGGACATATGGCCTTCTGAATTGGAGAAGAATGTGTTTCTGTTTTAAGCCATATGGTCTGTGGTACTTTGTTATGGTAGCCACAGGAAACTAATAAAATACAGATAATTTTTTTAAAAAACAGAATCTTCTTAGGAATTTTTTGTAGCACCTATTCCCCCAGGACTCTGTGAATTCGTCACGGGTGTGGGAGGTCCAGCCTCTTCATAGATGCCAGAACCTCCCTACCCCTCGCAACTGGAACACTGGACCCCTGGTCCCCATCCCCATTGATGTGGCTCCTGCCTGTTCCACCTGCTCCCTCTTCTTCAGTGCAAATCTGACCTGCTCAATGGCTGGTGGTGCTTTGAATTTACTTATCTTGCATTATAACTTCACATTCTATTTTTGTACTTGTCTGTCTCCCTGAAAAGTAGTCATCATATTTGTTTTCCAACATTAAAAAGATTGATACATGCATATTAATTGTGGGAAATTCCACATAAGTGAAAAGCAAAGACATCTGAGATTCCTCCACCCTAAGTTAAGGATTGTTAATGTTTTGTTGATTGTCCTTCCAGACCTTTTTAGAATAAGTAATGATTGGATCACCTTGTGTGTACTACTTGGCAACTTCACTAAACAATATATTGTGAACATCTATCCATGTGAAAAAATAGATCCACAAAGTCATTTTGAATGGTTTATAGTATTCCATTGTATGGATCTACTGGTGGTCCTTCCTTCTGTCCTTCTAAAGTGCTGCAAAGAACATTTACTACATGCATGTTTTCTGGGGTTTTTTCCCTTCAGTATATTTAAAGATATTTGGTGTGTTGTCAAAATGCTGTTAAGAAAAGCTGCAATAATTCATTCTCCCTCCAGCAGCTCAGGCCCAGTTCTCACTCTCTATACTGAGCATTATCCATCATTTGTTTAAATATTTGTTAGTCTGATAAAGAAAGCATTTGAATTTATATGATTTCTTGTGAGGGTGAATATCTTTTTCTTATGTTAATTTTCTGCTTGTAGTTCTTTCTTTTTTTCTGAATTGCTTATTCATGTCCTTTGCTTATTTTATAGTGTTTTTAAAAATTAATATTTAGTCACACCTTATAAGTTAAGGATGTCTCTTATCAATACCTCCAGTTTGATGTTTGTCAGACCTACATCTTGTTTATTTTTAGTCCCCAGCACCTACAGTATTGCTTAACAATAGCTCTTAATAAATACTGAGGAATTCTGTATGCCAGGCACCTTCTAATAACTTTATACATGTTAACCCCTAAAAGCGGCAAGAGGCAGGTACTATTATTATTATTAGCTCCATTTTACAGATGAAGAAACTTGGGAACAGAGAGGTCGAGCAACTTGCCTCAGGTCTCAGCATTTGCAGGTGGCAGAGCTGGGATTCAGGCTCAAGCCGTAGGCTTTAGCACGTGTGTTCTCGATGCAACATGGGACTGCTGTTCCTGTGCTGAGCTTCTTTTCGGAAATGCTTGCTGGGTGAATGCTGAATGAATGCATTTCATTTTGGTTCAGCAGCCCAAAGCAGCTGAGTATGACCAGCCTGCAGTTAGGAAAACTTTGGTGAAATATCGCTTTTGGAAAGAAGAAAGCCAGTCCACCACCCATGTGCCTACAGTCCAAGGCTCTGCTGGGAAAATTAAGGTATGGTTTGTAGTACAATGAATGTATTCTGAGTTCCCATTGCTTGATCTGGACTTTTCAATGTTGTAAGAATTTTACTGCTAGAGAGGGAAAAATGTTCCAGGAGAAGAGAAGGGGATTACAAATGAGCACAGAGTGGACATTGCAAACCTGAAGGGCATGGAAAGAACAGCCCAGCCCAAGCCTTGAGTGTTCTGGGCAAGATGGCAAACAGGGTGGGACCAGATTATTAAGAATGTGTCCATTAGGAATCCTTTGGTTGCAGTAGACAAAAACCCCACTCAAACGAGATTCAGAGAAGTGAGGAATTTATTGGCTCATGTTCTCGATGATCCAGAGAGAGAACTGTCTCCAGGTGTGGCTGGGTCGGCCTGTTCTGCTTCCTGGCTCTGCTTTCTCTTATGTTGATGGTTCTCAGAGTGGGGTTCCTGGACCCACATCACCAGCATCAACTGGGAGTTCATTAGAAATGCAGATTCTTGGTCCCACCTCAGACCTGCTGACCCACAAACCTCTGGGGAGGGGCCCAGTAATCTGTTTTAAAGAAACCTCCAGGTGATTCTGATGCGTGCTGTTAAATAACAAATAAAAACATTATGACAGTTTGAGAGACTGTGGATGAAAGGAAGTTTTATATTTTAATACCTTTAACAGCTTTTTTCCCCTGATTTTGAACAAAGACTTCCATATTTTTGCTTCACAGTTGGCCCCGCACATGATAGAGCTGGTGCTCAAAGCCAGAGAGAGAAGTTGAGATGTTCCGAGGCAGGTTGTGGGAGATGTCAGCTGCAGAAACAGCACAGAAAGGCTGCATGATCAGCTGGCCTGTCGGGAAGACCATCATTTCCTCCAGATGACACCACTGATTTTATCAGTGATTTGTTTTCCTTTGAGGTTCATATATATGAGTTGCAAAAATAGAAAGTAGAATCAGGTGGCCCTAGAAGGCTGTTGCAGGGCCTTGCTGCAGGGGGAGGCAGTGGCTTGCAGCAGAAAGGAAAGCATAGACACAGGAAGGATTTATAGAGAAGCATTGGCGGAATGAGGTGACCAGCCAGATGCTGGGGATGAAGGGCTGGCTGCAGCCAGGGGATTAGTGTCCAGGTATCCCCATTGATGGAGAAGCTGGGCCGGGAAATGATCCTGAGAGTCAAAATCTTCTACTTGATGTGTATTTTCATTTGAACAGGGGGATGCCAGGTGTTACCTCAAACAAATGAATCTTTACCAGCACAGTTTCAGATATTACATCACCTCTTTCTTTCACTGCTGGCTCCATCTATGAAAGAGGTTGACCGACCTAATTCAAACGACCATGTTTTATATTCTGAGACACACATTTTTCCTCCCATTTTTTCATCTCTGAAGTTGAGTTGAGTTTTACAATCAGTGGCAATTTGCAGTTAAAATTTCTGTGTCTTTTGTCTCATCTCGGTAGGTTAAAGAACGGTGCATCTTCCGATCATCTTGACTTTGATGATATCTGGTACGTCTGTTCTTAGCTCTCTTCTCTGGGCCTCTGCCTCCGCATACGTAAGCAGAATGTTGGATTAGCTAGTGCCTGAGGCGCTCCTAGGGTAAAACCTTAGGATGCTATGCTAGGAATCGTGGAGGAGATAAAGCAGACTCTCCAGAGGGCTCACCCTGACTCTGGGCTTTGCTGTCTCATCTCAGAAGTGGATGTGTTGAGATTTCACTACGACATGTGTAAACTGTGCTTGTTGACCTAGTAGTTCCCTTTGAAGACCTGTTCTGGGATTTCCAAACCAGCGATGCCCTAGCAGAGACCGATTTGTTATCCTAGGGAATAAGAGGTACTTTTATTTTCCAGGGTTGTCAAACCACCACAGCCTACGTGGCCTCAAAAACTTTCTTAAGTAAATCAATATATTTAAATATCTGCAAACACAGCCCTCTGGGAAGACTCAGGAAGAAGATCCTCAGGGGCAGTGTGGCAGAATCAGCACCGTTTATCTAAGTCTTACTGCATTCTGGGCTTTCATCTGTTAAATGTTCATAGACAATTGTAGCAGATGAAGCACATCTCAGTTTGGTTCAATTTTCTTGTGTCTGTTCATTCACACAAAATGAACTATTTCAGTGAGAGGGAAATTGCATTTCCTTGTAAATAGCAAGTTAATGGATCAGTGGAGGTTAAGTCCAAGGCCCCATTAGGGACAAGTCCAGCAGGTGCCAGCCTTTGCAAGAGCAATTTCAAAGCCTGGCATCTCAGTGGAAAAACCCAAGCTGGGTTTACAGTAAACCTGGCCATGAATGTTGAGACCACAGTCCTCAGACTTATTTGGGGTTGTATTGCCACACATTGGTAATTTAGAACCTACTTTTATCCATGGAAATGGGTGTTTTGGTGGAAAATAAAGCACGAATAATTAAAAACAAAACTTTTGAATTTACTGTATGATTTTTAATTTACCTTTGCCTGAATCAAATTTTAAAAATCAGCCTCAGTAATAAATGAGGGTGGGGAGTGCAGTAGAATATACCCCAGCAGCAGGCTGGAACTAGAAGGAAGCTGTCCTGAGATTAAAAGTTGGTCAAGGCTAGAACTGAAATGGATAGTTCACATTCAGATGATGAAACTGGCTGCGTTTAATGAGCTCTTGCAGATGTATATTTTTGTGCCATATACAGGACTTTCTCAAATTCAAGGTATGAGATACATTTAATGTAGTGGTGATGAGCAGGGAGTCTGGATCCATACTGCCTCAGTTTGAATTCTGTATCTACCACTTGCTAGCTGTGTGACCCAGCACCTGGAGTAAGTGAGGGGACTGAGGTGCCGGGGATGCTGAACTTCAGGGGGTGCTCACTCTCAGGCTGTGCAAGTGCAGGCTGACCCCTGAGAGGGAGCACATTCTTAAATATTACACCCAAGAGGCTCACTTGTCTCACCCCAAACCTGGCTCTGGAGTGGCCTCAGGGACTTATTTAACCTCTATACCTCAGTTTCTTCATCTATATAATGGAGACAACAGTCATACCTACCTCATAGGGCTGTTAGGAGACTGTATGAACTAAGACACACCAAGTATTTAAAGCAGCACCTGGTACATATTAAGCACTCTGTAAGCTTCAGCTATCACTTACCATACTTTAAGCACGATTTCATAAACACAAGAAAGTGGGGCATGATGGCCCTGTGCTTTAAAAAAAAAATCTTCAGTAAGCTCTTCTATTTGGTGGCCCCTTTGGTTTTCATGTGTATGCTTGTTATAAGCCAGTGTCTTTCAACTTCAACCCGTCAGCTCCACTCCACTCCTGGTGCTGGACCAGAACTCGGGAGCCACACACGTGCCTTGCCAGGAGAGTAGGGACCTGCTCTCTCCTGTTGCTTCCTGTTCCTGCCTTTCTTCCTGCCCCTGATTTACCTCCTATTCCATCTTTGCTTCCCAGGCCTGCTTCACTCCCTGTTCCTGAGTCACTTCCTGTTCCTGTTTGGCTTCCTGTTCCTGCTTTACTTCCTGTTCCCACGTTACTTCCTGTTCCCACGTTACTTCCTGTTTCTGCTTTACTTCCTATTCCTGTTTTGCTCCTGCTTTACTTCTTGCTTTTACTTTGCTCCCTGTTTCAACTTTCAGCTCCTGCTTTTCTTCCTGTTCCTGTCAATGCCACTCCAACATCACTTGTTCACCTGTCACTGGCAGTTGGATTTGGTGGATGCGGCTAGTTTTACTCTGAGCTTTCCCTGACATTCCGAGGCCAGCCTCATTGTGCCCCCTCAGATACACCCCTCCTCTGAGGCCAGAGTCCTGGCCCTGGCGACCCTTCTTTTGAGCCCCCCCCAACCTTACCCCTCAGTTCTCCCTACCCTTGGTGTGGTTGCTGCTTACTGAAGTTGCTCCTGTAGTTCTTCAATATGGTCTACAATTCTTTATCTTCATTCCCTCCATTAAAGTAATGGGCGTGGTTTCTGTCTCTTGAATGGAATTAGACTCTACAAACTAAAAGCAAAAAAGGAATTATAGAAAATGTAGGGAGCAAGGTTGAACAGAGAGAGAAGAGGTCAAGAGAAAGGCAGATGTGGGAAGGAGAACAGAGGACAAGATGATGCAGATAAGCAACTCTGTGATGCACTGTGTGGTTCTGGCAGCTGGAGGCCTGGGCCACTGCGTGACCTCATCCAGATTGTTTAATTCTCAGAACCTTCTGTCCTCATTGAGGGGAAGTCACCCAAGCCTCATTTTCCCCCATCTGCAAAACGGGGATAATATTGGGTATGTTTTAGGGTATACAATATTATATTTGAGGGTTAGGTGTGATGTATGCAAAGCTGCTGCACATAGTAGGAGTTGATTAATTGGCAGTTCCTGTCTGAGATGTAGTCAGTTCCCTGAGGCTGGCAGGGAAGGTACTGGCAGAATAGAATTTGTTTTGGATGTTCTTTTGCCTGATTAAAATCAGGTGAAAATTCTTCCCAGTTCCTGGGATGGAGAGTGTTCTTGACCAAATATCTGTGTAGCTCACCTCTTCACTCAATTCAGGCCTCAGCCCATTGTCACCTCCACAGAGAGGCCTTCCTGGCTGCCCTCATCTAAAGGAGACCCCATTCTCTGTTTCTTCACCCTGCTGTGTCTTCTTAGCTCGTAACCCCATCTGATTCATATGCTTGTTTATCACCTGCTTTCTCGGCTAGAATGTTGACGATGTATAAACAGGAACTTGTGTTTACTCCTGTGCTCCCCATACCTAGGTTTCTTGGCATGTTGAGGCACTCAGTACATATTTGTTGGAAGAATAAAATAATTAAGGCCTAGAGCCAGGAGTCACAAACTCAAATGCCTGATGTTATCTGGTAGAGAACCCAAGTAAGTGAACTGGAGCAGGTGCACCAAACACGCGGAGATAGCCTTTACTTTCAAAGGAAATTTTTTCTCTCATTCTTTTCTTCAAATACAAGGTTCTCTAGTACTGTTTTGTGTCCCAATTTTGATGGACATGGGAGTTTAAGAAATATTTCAGTTATTCTAACCTAATGATAAATCAAACAGTGGGACAAATGTCAGTTAGCACCAACCTCAGGGGTGGAGAGACAGTAGGGAGCACTGGGGGCAAGGGAGAGGATGAGGAATAGCTCCAGCTGACTGCAGCCAACTAGAGATTGGCCCCTCCAGTTACCAGCACCTGCAAGTGTTCAGGAGTAGCTGAGCATCTGGATCATAGCATGAATTTTCTTTGTGTTTAAATGTTGCAACTAATTTAACTAAAAAACCTCCATTATGTGGGTCAAATGTGGGGCAAATATAGCGGCAACTCTCGAATGGGACTTTAGCATCCAGAGAGGGAAAAGAGGTGAGAGAAAAGGGATCTCCCTAGAAGTGTTGGAGGGCAGGAATCGTGGTCACGCTGGTGAGGATGTGGTGATGCTGGAAGCTTCGCGCACTGTAGGTGGGAATGGAAAATGTGCAACCGCCGCAGGAGACACTTTAGCAGTTTCTTAAAAAATTAAACAGTCTTATCATGTGACCCCGTGATCATACTCCTAGGTATTTATTCAAGAGAAATGCAAACATACGTTCGTTCATTCACACAAAAGCTTGTCTATAAATGTTCATTGTAGCATTATTCATCATAGTAAAAAGCTGGACACCACCCTCATGTCGTCAGCAGCGGGCAGAACAGGCAAGTGTAATCTATCCATGTAATGAAGCACGACTCAGCAATCAAAAGGGAACGGACACTGTTCATGCAACAACAGGGATGGACCTCAGAATGTTAGGTGAGAGAAGCCAGATACAAAAGATTGTTAGACTGCGTGATGTCATCTATATGAAATTTCCAGGAAAGGCAAGAGACAAGGCAGAGCAGTGATTTCTGGGGGCTGGGAGTGGGGATTGACTGCAAAGGGGAGTGAGGAAACTTCTGGAGTGATGGAAAAGGTTTGGAACTGGATTTTGCAATAGTTGCATATGTTTACTAAAAATCATCCGACTCTACCCTGGCGATAGCTCCATTTTATGGTATGTTAATTATAACTCCATAGAGCTGCTTTAAAAAAAATTGTTGTCCCCTCCCATGCAGGACTGGGGGGTGTGCGGTGGTCCTGTGGGCAGCTGGTGGGATGTGTCCCCCCGCGGGTGGCCTCAGAGCTTCCGAGGAGCAGCAGAGGGCGCTGTGTTACCAGTGCTGAGCCCAGGCTTCCGACCACCTGCAGCATGTGGCCGTGGCTTCTCCTTGGCAACTGTTTTCTTAAAATCCTTCGGTCGGTAGAATCTGTGTCAATCACATCCCATTTTCTCATTGACCTGAGTGACCCCGTAAGAGCTGTTTATCATTGCTTCTAAAGGCGGGTGCCTTCGAACTTAAGGCCTCTGAAGCCAGCAGCACATGAATGATCTGCAGACAATGGCTACCTGCAGGACCTCACTCCCTCAGGGTCCCTGCCGGGAACGCTTTTGTAAAATAGAGACCATTCAGGCCCTGTGAAGGATCCCAAGACAGCAGGGGACTCTTGTCAATAGGTGGAATGAAGCACGGGGCCTGTGCACTGACAGACAAAGGCCTCCTGAGAAAGGGACTGTAGGGAGTTTCCCACAACGCTCAGTGGCTCTGAGTAATCTTATTGGAAATGGGGAGAAAGGGAGTGAAAAGGAAAGGAACATGTAGGTGACCAGGGTAGGAACAAATGACTTAGTGGTCAGCTTGTCCAGAAGCCCTGTGCAAGTCTGAGCCACTTTAGAACTCCTAGATAAAAAAAAATAAATTTGAAAAGCCACCTGTGCCATATAAATGGACCCATTGCCCCAGCAGTCATCTTGGTAATGAGATTACCTTGATGAGATGGGGTTGGCCAGGTAGGGGAAGAGTTTAAACCTAATTCTCTGGTGGTGTCATGAAAGATTGGCCTCAGCGCTTGACAACTGCATAAGTAAGATAGGGGTTGTTTTATTCTCATGCAACATGGAGAAGGTGGCCTGGAGCTGCTACAGCACAAACCATGCTGCTCTGAGCTCGGCAGGAGGGGGTTTGGTGGCTGGATGAACCTGGGGCAGGTTGGGAAGAACTCAAGGTTTGGAAAACTATGAGGATAATGATGCCACAAGTTTTGATCCTGTTAAATTTGAGATGCTGCCCAGACGTGTCAGGGGAGAGGGCTATGGGTAGCTTCCAGCATAGGTGTGGAACTCTAAAGGGGGTAGAGCTGGAGATGGAGGAGGAGGAGGGGAGTAATCAGGGGAGAAGTGAGGGCTGAAGGCCCCTCATAGTTTGAGCCTTCCTGGAGGAGGCCCCAAAATTTTTTTAATGTTTTGTTTTGTTTTTATTGGTTATGGATATTCATGGGGTACAATGCAAACTGTCACTACTTGTGTCTAAGATGTGATGGCCAGATCCATACTGGCAGCATGTCCATTACCACAAATTGTGATTATACCCTGTATCCCCCATTCAATTATCCCTTAAATTATCCCCAAACTCCCTCCTCATCCCCCTTTCTTTACTCCACTTTGTATCCCTAGGAATGTTCTCTCCCTCTGCAAGTCCAGCACACCACTATGGTCTGTCTTTCCTTTCTTCTTTATCTCAGGTCCCACTTATGAGTGAGCACATGTGCTATTTATCCCTCTGTGCTTTGCTTATTTCACACAACATAAGTTTCTCCAAGCTCATCCATGTTGTTGCAAAAGGGAGTATTTCATTCTTTGTTATGGCAGAGTAGTATTCCATTATGTATATATACCACAGTTTCCTTATCCAATCATCCATCGATGGACATTTAGGTTAGTTCCCTATCTTGGCTCTGGAGGAGACAAATTTATAAAAGAAAGAGTTGAAGGCAAGACCATGTGAGAAGACATCCCAAAATCAGGCCGGAGGGACAGAACTAGCTAAAAAGCCTGAGAAATCCACATGGTCAGAGTGAAGCGAAATAATGTATTAAAAAAGCAGGTCCCCCATCAACGATTTTGATGGCACTTTTCAAACATATAAAAAAGGTGAAAGAAACATACAGAGAACACTGATATGCCAACCACCTGGATTCTACAGTTAGCATTTTGCTGTCTTTGCACTAGCACATGCTTGTCCATCTCGCCATCACTGTCGAACCAGGAATCCCACTTTTATTATTATTATTATTATTATTATTATTATTATTATTATTATTATTATTATATTAATCAAAAGCAGCTTTCTAAATTCTAAAGTGCTGCACATTGAAAGTTATCAGCTTGTATTCACATCCCAAAGTCTTTTTCATTCTGTTGCGTGATATTTAGATCAAACCTTCCTAACGGTAAGTGTCGTAGAAACCAATGTTGCTCACAAATAAATAGTGTTGTTTCAAGAGAGCTGCCATGAGCTCACGGTGATGAAATATGTCCAACTGAACAGACGGTTGGAAAGCGCACCAGCCGCTTCATTAGTTAGCAGAGGGCACAGAGCTAGCAGGCACTCGCGTGGCGCTGCCGTGCAGGGGCTCTGTCCTCAGCGCTCCCCACGCGTGAACTCATTTCAGGTTCACACAAACCTGCCAGGCACCAGCATTCTCATTGTTTCCCTTGTACAGGGGAAGAAACAGGCACAGACAGTTCAGGTGACTTTCCCGGGGTCCCACAGCTGGCCAATGGCTTCCCTGTGTTGCCTCCCGAACAAATGAAAGCAAGGAGGTGCCATGTTTAACATGCCAAGTCAGCCGTGATCTGTAAAAAATGGCAATGGCTCATGTTGGTGAGGATGTAGGGAAAGAGGCACTGCTTGTGGAAACATCAGGGGATGCACCCTAGAAGGCAGTTTGGCAGTGTGAATCAGGAGCCGTAACAACGCCTGTATCTGTTGATCTGGACATTTTGTTCTCAGGAATCAATTGCCAGAAACAGTGAAAGATGTGGAATCTACGCTCTCTCTGATGGTATCTACTGAAGAATCAGATGAAGTGTCAGACAATGAAGATGGCTATTACCTAAGTTGTGGGATGTTGCTATAATGACAGCGTTCAAATGTCACTATTTAAAGAAAAGTTATGTTATGGGATAGTGTTTATTCAGCATAACAAGTTAGGTTACACAATAGAATTTAGGAAAACAGTACAAGAATGACCTTCCCCTAATGTTATATGTGTATAGAAAACACATACAATACATATGACATATACATAATAAAACAATAACATAAACTGGAAAGGTAGGTACCAGAAATATTAGTAACAGTTATTTCAGAGCAGAGCTCCATGGGATGGGCTTGATATTTTGCTTTGGGATTTTTTTTGTATTTTCTACAATGGGCACACGTGACTGTATTACCTCAGGAATCAGAAGCCATCCTTCCATTCTTGTAATGGTTATAAAAGAGATTGCAACCAGCTCAAAGTCTCCACTTTTTCTTATTTTGGGGTACAGAGGCTTTGGGAGGAAGGAGGAAGGGAACCAGCAGGTGGCGCCAGAGGGTTGTGATTTTTCTCAGGCTGCCTCAGGTGCAGGTGAGGGTCATCCTGGCCCAAGGTGGAGTCCCTGACACCCTGTGTCCCACGTGCGACCGGTGAGTTTGCAGCTTTTGTGTCTGTGTGGGGCTTGGTTCCTCTGCAGCTGGAGGCTTCCCTGGAGCAGGGGGACATGGCATGTTAGATAATGACAGATTATACCATGGAAGGCACCCGAGCGCACGTCAGGCTCTGTAAAGCACAACCAGAGCCACGATGCCCACCCTTGAGAACTGGGTCATCTCAGATGAGTGAGGACCAGAGTGAAAACAGGAAAACGCAAGAACAGGCAGAGAAGCTGTTGGTGGAGAGTTTTTCCAAGGACCTGGAGCAGCTTTATCCTCTGAGGAGAAAGATGGGAGACCTGGAGGGAGTCAGACTTTGTTGGTCTAGATCCTTCCCTAGAGAGGGAACATGAGTAATAATAATAATTAATGATAAGGACCCATATACTCTACATTCATATGGTCAGCTGAAGAGACGTTGAGCTGGGATATAGAGTTCAGAGACTCATGGGTTCAGGCTCTCAGAATAAATGGAATCGATTTTTTTCTCCATTAATGAGAATAGGTAAATCTAGTTCAGCTAAATTCTCAAAGTGTTCATTGAATAGCTTTGAAATGATAGTAGCAATGGTAGTAATTGTAACAACCCCCAATATTTATTGAACCCTTACTCTGCTAAGTGTTTAACATACATTATTACATTTAAGTCCCACAATAGCTCTTGCAGGTAGATATGATTATCATCCCATATTACAGATGAGGAAACCAAAGCTTAAAGGAGTGATACATTGGTAATATTACAGATGAGGAAGCCAAAGCTTAAAGGAGTGATATGCATTGCCCATAGGTAGAATTTATTGTCCACTAACATGAGCTATGCAGAATCAGTCAGGATAGGTCAGGTTATGCTGCTGTAACAAACAAATGGAAATCTCAGTGGTTTAAAAACACATTTCTCAATCATGCTACATGCCCATTACATGCCACCCAGAGGGCTCTGCTCACTGTAGCTCCCAGGTGTCTGGTAGAGATGAGATCCATCTCGATCCTGTTTCCATGTTTGTAGAGATAAGAAAAAGAGATCATGGCAAGACACGTGTGGACTCAAAGGGTTTTACCTGGAAGTGACACATGCATATCAAATGACTGCCCACAGCGCACTGGCTCTTCTGGAGTCAATAGAGGGGGAATGTGTATGTATATAATCTTCCTACAAGAAAGGGAACCAAGTATTTGTGGAAAATATGCATTACTTTATTTAATTTTTACAATGGTGTGTGTTAGATACTATAATTTCTGTAGAAGAAACAGAATTTGCGTAACATACTTTAGCTCACATGGCTCGTAAGCAGAGAGTGTATTTTAGAGTCCAGATCCCCAGCTCTTAGAAAACAGAATCATACCCCTTGAAGTGTCTCACCGGTGAATATGTTTCAGGAAGAATTCTCTTGGTTTTCAATACCAAACTTCATTATATGTATATATAATAAGACATATATATTATATATGATATGTAATATAAAACATATATATGATATAAATATATCATTTCTCAGATATATATTTGAAGAGAAAATGTATATTTTGGATCCCCAAATTCAAGACAACAGTTAAAACAAAATAAGTGAACAAAGTCTTAAATCACACTCAAAATGCAGTTGGTAGAACCTCAAAGTCACGTGTAGTTATTTTGAAAAGCCTTCTCACGCTCTCCAGAAGGGCTGTGCCTCTCAGATGTGCGGGCACTAAGGGAGATATCCCAGAGGTACTGCTTCCAAAACTACTGTTCGTGACAACAATATGAATTACCCACCAGTCAGGAAGCAATGTGTTAACACTTCTACCTACTAACACGATGCTTTGTTATGTACACATAGGAGTTTTACTGTATTTTTGTTATGTTTTAGGACATTGGTTGGGGCATTTGTGTTGATGTATAGCATGGAATAACTGTTCCAACTTAAGTAGTAGAAAATAGGATCCTGGAGAGGAATTTCACACAGAACTTCTGTTTTTGTGGGAAGAGATTGTTCAGACATCCAGTGGAAAGTGCTTGAACAGTGAGATGGAAGTATATGATACAATTGAGAAATATACAAATTCTTGAGTCCCCAACATCAAGACATATAAGAGGAAATAGGACATGTATATCTTTGTTTGGGTGTGTGTGTGTGTGTGTGTGTGTGTGTGTGTATTTTGGAGGTTCTTCATCTGAACTTTAAAAATAAGGACTAATCAAGACATCCTCTAGGGACTCTAAGAAATAGCCAAGTCAGGCTTTGGGGGTACCCTAAGAGACTATATATTCACATTGTGGTAGTAAACAGTGAACAGCACATTACTATGTAAATTCATATTTGTTGACACATATTGATGATACACACAAATATTTAGTCTATGAAAGTATCATGGGAGACTGGGGAAATCTACAAGAAGTGTAAAACCTCAAGCATTACCATATAATGATTTTCCCTCTTTCCAAAAGCTGGTGGATTTAATAGGTTGTAAATATTGACTGTCGTTCTTGAGCACAGATTGCAAATTTCTGTGTTCCCTATCTGCAACATGGGTTTCCCATCTTCAGCAAGGGGGAGCTATCAGTCAGCTACTGCTGCATAACAAACAGTCACAAGTCTCAGAGTCAGAGAAGGCTGTGTACCTATTCTCACACTCATGGGTGTGGGCACACGTGCATGGCTCTGCTCTGAACCCTCCCCAGCTTGGGGTTCAGCTAGGGTCTTCTCCACGGATCTCCCTCTGGGGTCCAGGCTGAAGGTAAAGTGGCTACTGAGAGCATGGTCATCTTATGAGAGAAAGAAAGCAAGCTCAACTGTGCAGATGCCTTTAAGGCATCTGCTCTAGTCATAGCCTCTGATGGTCCAGGATATCCATCAGGGATGCTTATTGCCCTGGAGCCCTCAGATCTTGATGTCAGTTCCTCTCACCCCCCACCCAGCCCCCAGATCTTTATCAGCAATATCTGTTCCCCTGTTGCCCCCAGAATCTCTTGTAATGATATCTTCCTCCAACTGACACACCAGGTTATTTTTTTACTTCCTTTATCAGGATTTACCCCCATTCTGTCTTTTATTTTTTCACGGCCAGGTCTGTGCATTTTATGATTAAAACACTAGAAAGTCCCCTCCCCCTGCCCATAATCTATCTAGGGAAATTTCCAATTGTATGAGGCTTTTTGGGATCGTAATGTCTTAACCCAAATGTTTATCTTTCAGTGTTGGATTTTTTAATTTTAAAATTTAATTGTACGTATTTGTGGGATACAGTGTGTTGTTTCAATGCATGCATATATTGTACAATGATTCACTTAGGGTAGATAACATATCCATCACCTAAACATTTATCTTTTCTTTGCGGTGATTTCTGTCAAGATCTTCTTTTCCAGCTATTTTGAAATATACAGTATAATATTATTAGCTCTAGTCGACCTAGAACAACAGAACTTATTCTTCCTATCTAGCTGTAACTTTGTACCCATTCATCCACCCTCCACCCCATTCCCCATTCCCTTCCTGGCCTCTGGTTACCGTTATTCTCCTTCTAAGTGGTGGAATTTTTGATCCTTGAGAAATAAATTGTTGAATGAGACATATTTACAGCAATATTTTGTCCTGGTTCTTTGCTATCACAGTTTTCTTAGCTGTTTCTGCTCCAAAGAGTCTATCAGCTTTTCCTATTCCAGTATTATGAATTTGCTTGCTGTTGTTTTTGGATTATGTGTTAAGCTTTACAGTGATTAGAAAGCACAGCTTTGACCATTTTCTGTGCCCCTCACTAGGGTAGGCTGAGAGAACCTGTTTCTGGAACTAGTCTTCCTTTTTGGATCTGTTTTAATGAGTGAACCTCATGCACAGCTTCTCAGTTGGCTTTAACATTTTCTATTCCCCATGGAGTCCTGGATTCATAACTTTTCTGAGCATGATCTTTATTATGATCCTATCAGCTGATGGACAAACAGGCCAGGTGGAAAAGCTGCCAGCAAGTGAGTAGTGTGTAGGGGAGCTGTGGCGTGGTCAAGGGAGGACAGGCTGGAGGAGCTCATCCTTTGTCTGTCAGTGTAATGGAAATAGTCACTAGTGTTTTAAATATACTGTATTTAGGGTCACACCTTAAATATGTCTGCAGTATATTAATAATTAAGCAGAAGTGGAAAATCTTCAGTTTGGGGAAGGAGAGTAGGAATTATCAGCTTTATGGAGAGTATCCTTCCAGTGGGAGATTTGCCTGAATCAAGACTTAAGAACTGTCCGTATTTTAACTGAAAATTATCTTGTTGTGGGAGGGAGGATAGAAAGAAACCCTGAGAAGATATAATGTGGTCTGTTTCACCACAACTGTTCTCTGGAGCCTAAGATTTTTTAAAAGTGTTGCCATATCTGTTAAAAATGGGTTTGACGCTGTTTTGCAGATGATATGTAACTGAGTTTTAGAAAGATTAAGTATGCTGGTCAAGATCACACAGCTTATTAGTGTGCCACTTACGGGTGGCAGATTCTAATCATAGCCTGTTTGATGTGAAAGCATATGATTCTAGATGCCCAGACTGATGTTGACATCATTACGAGAAATTTTTCCACCTTTGGAAAAATCAAATAAAATTGGAATATAGAAAAAAAAAAGGGTTTGACAAAAGCAATAGAGTACACAGCTAACAGTGACTTGAACAAATAGGGCATTATTTTTCTCACATGAGTAATTTGAATGTAGGCAGTTGCTGCTGAGGATTCAATAGATCAAGTATGTCAGGGCTGCCATTCTTACAATGTTTTTGGCCTTTCCCTCATGGTTGTGATGTAGCTGCCAAAGCTCCAGCCATCACATCTGTGTTCAGGATGGGAAATAGGAGAATCAGGAATGAGAGATGACACTAATCTCATCTCTTGACCTTTATAAAGAAGGCAAAATACCTTCCCAGAACTTTTCCCTCTCTGTTCCTGTCAGACTTCTGCTTACAGCTCATTGGCCAGAATAGTATAACATGGCTACTTCTAATTCCAACAGAATCTGGGTCCATTGACACCCTGAATTAATTAGTATTCTATTTACATAGGAAAAAGGGGGGAAAGAATATTATAAAGGATTAGCAGCTCTGTATCCTTCACATTAGACACACCAAATTTTGTCTAATGACATTCTCCTTTTCTGTTTAGGAGAACTACACATCCTATACCTCACCAGGGAAAAAGACGAAACCCTCTACAAGGCTATCTTCCACCAGACCCAAAGGTCATGAGTGCCATGGAGAAACCCAGCTCCATCAGCAGGTGCTCGGTGATGCCAGGCTAGACAGACATCCAGAAACCAGTCCACTGGAGATGACAGGCAAGAGCCTCAAGGACCAGTTCAGGTGTCTCAGGGTAAATGCCCTTTGTATTATGCCCTGCAAATAAATGAACCTGGAAAGCATGAACCACCAGGAATGATTCAAAGATAGCTCTCTCTGTCTTTGGGGTGATGTGGAGATTTTTCTACTGCATTAAAAAAACTTTTTAATTTTGATATAATTTAACACAGAAAAGCAGCAAGAATAGTAGAAATGACTCCTTTCTGATCTTTATCCAGATTCATCAATTGTTCTTATTTTACCCCCAATTTCCTTATTATTTTATCATTTGCTTGCTTTATCTATGTCTGTCTATCTATCTGTCTGTCTTTCTATCTATCTACCATCTTCTACAATCTGTCTATCCATACAGAGATAGGGAGAGAGAAATAGAGGAGGGAGATTTTCTCCAGAACCATTTATTTGAAAGTAAATTGCAGATATCTTGCCCTTTATCCCTAAATATTTTAGTTTTTTTTTCTAAGAACAAGAACATTCTCTTACATAGCCATAATACTATGTTCAAAACTTGAAAATGTAACACTGATAAAATGCTAAATATCTAAATATCTAAATACTAAATATCTAAATATCTAACCCACAGTCCCTATTCTAATTTTATTAATTGTCCCAGTAATGCTTTATGTAGCATTACTTCCAGTCCAGAGTTCAGTCCAGGATTGCATGTTGAATTTTTTTTGTCACACCTTTCAGCCTCCCTTATTCTGGAACAGCCCATCCACTAGCCTCTCCTTAACATGGCTGAAGAGTACAGGGCCATTGTGCTGTAGACTGTCCCTTGATTTGAGTTGGCCTGGTGTTTCCCTATAATTCAATTTAGTTATGCATTTTTGGCAGGATTACTACAGGAGTGATGTGCTCTTCTCATACATACTATCAGGATGCATGTGATTTTGGTTTTTTCTGTTTCTGGAAGTGTTGACTTTGTTTGCCTTGTTAAGGTAATATCTGTCAAAGATTTTGCACTATAAGATTCCTATTTTCCCCTTTTTAATTAATAAGTAATTTGTGCAAGATACTTTCAAGCTCTGAAAATTTGCTGTATCTCATCCATCTATTAGGGGTGCATAACTTTCTTTTTTATCAGTAGGGATATCTGAAGTTTGGAAAAACTTGATCAAAAAGTTTGGAAATCTTTCACAAAAAACAACAAACTCTGAACAGCAAACTTTCTGTAAAGGGTCAGATAGCAAATATTTTAGGTTATTTAGCAAATATTTTATAGTCTCTTTTGCAAATACTCAACTTTGCCATTATATCATGGAAGTAGCCATAGACAATATGTAAACAAATGGGTATGGCAGTGTTTCAATAAAGCTTTATTTGTAAAAGCAAGCAGTGGGCCAGATTTGGCTCGTGGGCCATAGTTTGTTGATACGTACTTTATACCACTGTCAACTGGTCTACAACTCAGAATTTTCCCATAGGGGTGATTTTTCCACTCTATAGGGTCTGGCCCCGCAGTTTTAGGGTCTTAATTTTTGGTGCATAGGTTTTCAAAGGAGGAATCAAATTTTTCAGGAGCCTGATGTATGATTTCAAGGGCACTGTAACATCACCTAGAATTAAAATGGCCAGGTACCCTTTACCTCTATCAAGAGGTTTTCCCCTAGAAGCTGTAAAGAAGAAGGACCCCAACCAGAAGTCACCCATGTGTTTGTTTGGTTTGCACAGTTTAAAATTAATCTGAGTTATTTTTGGTGAGGCTTGAGCTCTCCAATTCCCACAGACCCCACTCCTCCCCCATCCACCTCACCGCTTCCCAAATTTATGGTTTCCGCTCGATCCTGAAAGCATCTTTATTCTCCATCCCTTGTGAGGTCTCGACAACTGGGGAATCACTTTCATGAATTTCTATCTCTTGTCACCATAGGATGTTAAGTCCCAGAAGGAAAATTAACCACCTCAGGATGTTTATATTTAGTGCCCCAATTAGCCACATTCCAGGAAAAGAATCTTCATCATTGTAAGGCACACTCCAGGGAATCCAATAGCTTTGGAAGGATGTGGATATTAACTTAATTTGTTTAGCTCTATTGGGTTCTGCAGATTGGGCAACATAACTGAATCAGGCAGGCCAATTCTGGATTACAGTATTGCACCAAGAGCTGGTGCTTGGGGACACAAGAGCCCCAGGCTTCTGTTCCCAGGCTCTCTGGGGATGGGCACCAGAAAGTAGCAGCTGAGAAGAAGCAGTGTCAGTTCTCTCCTGGGGCGGCAGACTTGGGTGTTGGTTGGGGCAGTCTGTTGGTTCATTTTCTCTGGGAGGGAGGTTTGTGGAAGATTACCATCGTGGGACTAGATTGTGGTTATCATCCGCCCACGGTGATATCCACTGGACTGTTTCTACCAACAGCAGTACTTTTCCTCCTGGATTTCTCATGGAGGAAGTAGGGGTGTCAGCCAGTGAAAACGCATCACACGAAGAGGTTTGTCCTGGAAGATATATCAGGACCCCCTTGGAATCTAACTGGGAGGGACATCTTGGGAGGGGTGGGGGTGGAGGCCCACATTTTCAACCACCTCTCTGTATTCTGATTTTTTTTTCCTTTCCAAAGAGGATTGAAACTTATTTTTAAAAGCTGAAATGGCTGTTTTTCCCCCACATTCTGTGGCTGTTTTTTGGGTTATGGGAATAGTCTGCTTAACTCAATGTGACTTAAGGCAGTTTATAATCACTCCTTGCAGTTCAGTAAAAGTTTAGTGGTTTCCATTAAAAATTCCAACCACAGACTCTCTCATCTCAAGAGAACGTTCTCTTCACAAGAGAGCTGAGATAACCCAGAAAGTGGAGAGAATACTCCTAGAATCAAGAGCCAGAGGCAGCTCAGTGTCAGGTGGGGTCCAGGTTTCACCTGTGATCCTTTCTGGGCTTTCTGCCATGGGGTCTTCTCTGAAGGAATAGTATCACTGGTCGTCTCCCTCCTGTGGGCCCACCTCTTTCGCTTCTTCCTCTGATGTACAACACACTGCCTATATGTCTGGTAGGTGTTATTGATCTTTAATCATGTGACTCAGGGCTCACACCCTCTTACTCCCAGGGGCCAGGCAGGTAGGACAGTGAAGAGAAGTCAGGAATCTAGAATTGTATAAACAACCAAGGTTTTTAAATCTTGTCATCAAATTCAGTTTAAAAACTGTGTGGAGCCAACATACATACAGGCTCAATTCAGTCGCAGGCCATAATTGACTTGCGTAATCATTTCAAGGGCACTGGTAGTATAAGCAAGATCATTGTTATCCTGGAGGACATGTTAATCTCTGGGTTTGCTGAAAAATCCAGGTGTATCAGTTAGGACTGAGTGTGGCTGCTTATAACAGAGACCCCCCCCTAAAACAGTGACTTAAACATAGAAGTTTACTCCTTTTTCACATAAAAGAAATCCAGACGCTGGTTTGGCAGCTCCAAGGTCACCAAGGACCAGGCTTTTATATTTCTGATCCATCATTCTCATGTGAGAATTCCATTCTCAGGATCATCTCATGACCCAAGATGGTGACCAGAGCTCCAGCCATCAAATCCACATTCCAAGTGGTTGAACAGAAGAAAGGGAAATGGCACAAGGACGCCTCTCCCAGAATAGTCACCTGCCTCTAAGCAGCCTTCCTACAATTCGATATACTAGCTCCTCTTAAAATCTCATTGGCTAGAGTTTAGACAAATGGCCTTGCTGCAGTTAAGGAGCCTAAGGAATTTAATTTTTATTCTGGACAGCAATGTGGCCAGCTGAAAATTGGGGTTCTATTATTAAGGAAGATTGTAATAGTAAATGTTATGTACCATCTAATTTTTTCTTTTCTTTCTTTCTTTTTTTTTTTTTTTTTTGAGAATTCAACACTTAACGAGATTCAATACTTAAATCTACTAGGAGATATCAGAGGGAAATGCTAGACCAATTGGAGGGGACAGAGCATTGTCTCTGCTATTTCAGGTCTTGACTGTACCGCAGTGATCACGCTTTCAGTCACAGCTTCCTCCCCACTCTTCATAAGAAATTCTAAAAACAACAAATAGACAAAAATGAGGATAATGATCATGAAGGGCTCACCTCCGCCCTCTGTCTAGCGTCTCCTACTTCTCCCTCAGATATCAGTGCACATGTCATTTTCTCGGGATGACTTCCCTTATCCCCAGAGTGGATTGGGTCCCTGTTTTGTGTCCTCATAATTCACGGTACTTTTCCTTCATGCACCTTTTTACAGTTTGCAGTACTATGCTTCTGTGATTAGAACATTTATGCCACTCCCTCACAAGGTCAACATCTCAGCTAATCTTTCTCACCATTATATGTCCTAGCACAGCAGTCAGCACATAGTGGCAACTCAACAAGTAATTTTTGAGTAAATGAATTATTCTGTAACCTGATATAAAAACAAAGGAAAACAAGGCCGGATGATAAACAAAATAACAAAACCAGAGAACTAAGATACCTAACATCTTATAATTAAAAAAATTTAATAGCTCAAGAGCCAGATATCAAGGTAACTTTTAAAAATACAATGAAAGCTAATGGTGGGAATCAGTAGAAGCAGGACAGAGGGGAAAAATAAAATAGTTAAAATAGATGAAGTGGGAAATTTCTGGTTTCAGCTCTGACATGCCCCAAATTGGGAAGTCATCATTTCCTTACAGCAGGAAAAAGCTGAACAAACTGGCAATCAATGGATATTTCTGGGGCCCATCAGAGAACAGGTCGTGTGGGTAACTACCACCCTGAAATCTGGGGACAGGTGAATCCAGATGTGCTTACCTGGAGCAGAAGCTGCTGGGGCCATACACTGACAGGAACATTTCAATGGTGATTTTGATGAGTCGTGGGAGGTTGAGAGAAGAAGCCTTAGAGTGAAGAGCTAGGAGCCACAGTCCTGGAGACCCCCCATACTGGCATGTTTTAGACCTCCAGGAACTCCACCATGTTCTCCTTTGACTCAGGAAGGAGGAACAGAAGAGGAATCATTGGGGAGTATGCTGAATGCCTTCTCCTTAACAATGGCCTGCTCTCCAAAGGCCAACTGCCATGTGGGGAAGCGCATTGCTTCTACTCTAGCCCCCTCTACTCTGGCCTTCCCCTCTCTTCTCAGGGGGAAACACGTGTGAAGGTCCTAACCCTTGAGACACAGGCCCACTAGAAACTGAGATTCAATCATGAGATTACAGAACGCTTTCCTTCCCCATGCTTTCCCACCACACTTACTAACAAGCCTTCAGTATCATGATGGCAGATTCTAGCCGAAGAGCTGCAAGACACAGACTCTCTGAGGAGGATTCAGGAAGCCCAGAGTCAAGGAGGTGGGGTTTTCAACCCAAAATTACAAAGCATGCAAAAAGGAAAGAAAAAAAAATACAGTCTAAAGAGACAAAGTAATTATCAGAGCCAGACTTAGATGTGACACAGATGTTGAAACTGTTATATAAGGATTTAAAGCAACTAGGGTAAATATGTTTTCTCATGGAAAAAGTGGGCAATATGCAAGAACAGTTGGGTAAATCTTGGTCCAAGGGTATAAAGTTTCATGTATGCAGGATGAATGAGTTCTGGAGATCTAATGTACAGCATGGTGATTATATTTAATAATACTGTATTGTATACTGGAAATTTGCTAAGAGAACAGATAGATCTCAAATGTTCTTACCACACACACATAAAAATGGTACTATGTGAGGTGATGGATGTGTTAATTACCTTGATAGTGGTAATCATTTTACAGTGTATATGTATATCAAAACATCACATTGTATACCTGAAATATATACTATTTTTGTCTGTCAACTATACCTCAATAAAGTTGGAGGAAAAGAACAGATAGGTAAACAGAGAGACAGAAACTCTAAGAAAGAATCAAAGTAGATACCAAACATAAAAACACTGTAACAAAAGTACAGAATGCCTTTAATGGCCTCATGAGCAGATTTGATAATGGCCCAGGAAAGAGTCAGTGAACTTGAAAGTAGGTCAATAGAAACTTCCCAAACTGAAATGCAAAGAGAAAATGTAATAGGAAAACAAACAAACAAAAACAAGTCAAATCAAAACAACGTTCAAGAACTGTGGGACAATATCAAGACAGGTAATATACACATAATTGGAATACCAGAAGGAGAAAAGAGATAAGAGCAAAAGAAATATTTGAAGTAATAATGTTTGACAATTTTCCAAAATTAATGGCAGAACCAAATCAAAGATCCAGGAAGCTCAGAGAACACCAAGCAGGTTACACACCAAAAGACATGTACCTGGGCACATCATAGTCTCACTGCAGGAAACCATGCACAGAAAGAAAACCTTGAAAGAAGCCAGAGGGAAACCCCCCACTGTACCTGTGGAGGAACATGGATAAGGATTTCAGGAGAATTCTTGTCAGAAACCACATAAACAAGAGAGGGGAACGAGACTTTTAAAGCTTTGAAAACAAAAACAAAACCACCCAAAACCCACCAGCCTAGAATTCTATATCCACCAAAATTACTCTTTAAAAGTGAAGGAGAAACAAAGACTTTCTCAATGGATTAACAAAAACTGAGGAAGTTCACCACCAGCAGACCTGCCCTGCCAGAAGTGTTAAAAGAAGTTCTTGAGGGAGAAGAAAAATAATATATATTGGAAACTCAGATCTATAGTCACAAGAGCGCTGGAGAAGGAATAAATAAAGGTTAAATCAACTTTTTCATTTTTCTTATTTTTAATCGATCTAAAATATAATGGCTGTCTTAGAATAATCATGGTAATAATGTGTTGGGTTGATTATAGCTTGTGGTTAATTGAAGTGAAAATAGCAACATCGCTGGGACAGGAGAGTCAGATTGGGGTGCTCTACTGTACATGAAGCGGTGCACTGTTATCTGAAGGTCGATTTAGGTCAGGTAAACATGTATATTGAAAACTGTAGGGCAAACACTCAAAAAATTGAAAAAGAAATATAATTAAAATGCAAAGGAAGGAATTATATCAAATGCGCAATTAAAACCAGCAAAGGCAGAAAAAAAAAAAAAGGGATAATGAAAGAATAATATGAACCACTCTATGCCCACAAATTTAATAACTTAAACGAAATGGACCAGTTCCTTGAGACACAAACTATTAAAACTCACACAGAGAAACAGGTGATTTGAGCAGGCCTATATCTATTAGAAAAATTGAGTGAACATTTAATAAGCACTTAAAATGAGCCCCTGTCCCGGATGGTTTCACTACAGCTAAAATCACACTTGATGCTGAGAAACCGGAAACCTCCTCTTGAGACTTGGGATGAGGCAAGGACGTGTTCTCTGACCACACCTGCCCAATTTCGTTCTGCAAGGCCTAGGTAGTGCAATAAGATGAGAAAAGAAATACAAAATATTCAGGTTGGAAAGGAAGAAATGATACTGCCTTTATTTGCAGATGACATGACTATTCACGTAGAAAATCTCAAAGAATCAATAAAAAGAAATTCCTGTAACAAACCAGTGCTAAAATAAAATGAAACTAAATAAGAGCACAATAGAAAATATGGGGTGTGTTGTGCATAGAGAATAGATTTTTATGAAAATTTCATTTTAGTTTATATGCATATGTGTGTGCTGGGAAATAATACAAAATGTGTTTTTTACTGAGGGTTGTGGTTATAATCAAAATGTGAAGAGGGTCTGGGGGTCTGGAGGTTTAAAAGTTTCTAAATGTTGTGTCCCGTCCTCAATAATTAGGTTGTACCACCCACGTACTTACAAATATATGGACATATATTTACAAAAAAACCCAGGAAAGGCCCTTTAACCCTGAATTTTATGGAGACACCAAAAAGCTTTATGGGAATTGAGTGAGTCTATAAATCCATGGGGGAGTAAATGCTGACAATACAAACTGATTGATTTGTATCTGTGAATGAGAGTTTTCCTTCATAAAGGAAAAACCGAGGTATTTGGAGTCAGTTCTCAAATTTTTAGGGTGGTCTAATGGAGGAGCAGCAGGTGCTTATATAGCAGATTGGAACCACGTGGTTGGGTGTTGGAACTAAATGATGAGTCCAATAGGTATTTCTTGGGTTCCGGGCTGGGTGTTAACAAGGTGGACAGATCCCTGTGATACTTATATTCCGGATCGGGGGTGGTGGGTGGTGGGCAATGGGATGGATGAACATGATAATTCCAGAAAGGAGTGAGTGTGTAGAGTCTGGAGAAAATGCAGCAGGGTAGGGGGTGCAGTGATGGGGGCTACTTTATGAAGGTGACGTTGGAGATGAAACAAGGGGCAGCCCCCACTGAAGAGCTGGGGGGAAGAACGTTCCACAGGTGGCACAGCTGAAGCAGAGGACGCAGCCCCTGTGGCCCTGCTGTGATTCTCCTGCACCGCTCAGCCCTATACTAGAACCTGGTCTGTGGTGAAATCCATGTTCTATTTTATTTTATTTTATCAGGTAAGAACACTTAACGTGTGATCTGCCCTCTCAACAAATTTTCAGGTGCACAATGCAGTATTGTTGACTACAAACGCAAAGTTGTATAGCAGGTCTGTAGATCTTATTCATCTTGCATAACCGAAACTTTATGCCCATTAAACAGCAACTCCCTGTTTTCCCTTCCCCCCAGCCCCTGGCAGCCCACCATTCCACTCTCTGCTGTTATGAGTTTGATTGCTTTTAGAGACCTCATGTAAGCGGAATCATGCAGTGTGTGTCCCATGACTGGCTTATTTCACTGAGTATAGTGTTTTAACGTTCATCCATGTTGCTGCATAGGGCAGGATTTCCATCTTTGTTAAGGCTGGGTAGTATTTCGCTGCATGAACATACCACCTTTTGTTTGCCTGTTCATCCATCAGTGGCCATTTAGGCTGTGTCCACATCTTGGCTAGAGCCAACAGTGCTGCGAGAAATCCATGCTCTTTATCTACAGAGACATTTCTGGGTTGGGGGCAGAGGGCAGGGGCAGGGAAAGAGCATGTGCCGACATGAGGTTACAATTGTGGGTCGCATACCAGCCTGCAAGAAGGTGACATCATGACGAGGTGCTTGTTGTAGCCCACAGGGGCGCCAGTCCCTCGCCATGACAGCCGGGTGGCCTCTGCCTGGCCAGACAGCTACTGGTGATGAGGCCAGGGTGTCCTCAAAGCAGGATATTGTGGAGCCCACCAAAGTCTGTTCAGGAAAGACCAGACGGTTGTGCAAACAACTTAGATGCCTGCCACAGGAGTTACCAGGGCCTTCTGCCATCACTTCTCCATTGAGGCACCACCAATATCCTCTCCATGGCTGCACACAGAACCCCCTCAGCCCAGGCTATCTTCATCTTAGATTGTTCACACTCGACTGCTACTTCTTTTATGTCTCGTCCCCTCCCAGGCCTGGTAGGTGGCTTTGTGAGATCAGAATCCCTGTTCCTATTTGCCGAAGAGCCTCTGTTTTAGGAACTTTGGGATTCTCTGCACATAGGGCTTCATTCCGGGTGTTTCCAGGAGGGCTGCTTTCTCCAGTTAGTCTTCCTGCTTCCCACTACATCCAGGGCCCCTGTGGCCCCTGGGCACCGGTGGCTCTCGTGACTATGGTCCTGTGTGTTGTATGTCTTCGGTCTGGATAAACGCCCATCAATCATCTTTGCCACTTTCAACCAAGCACTGCACATGGGAGACCTGTGTACAATTAAGATAATTGAAAGTCATCACATAAAAATACAGATTCTCACTTTGTTTTGAAGGATTGGAAGGTTACATCCCTACACAGCAGCCCTGTGTGGAGGTCCTGAACAGGCCATCTGCCCACTTGCTCTCGGGGCCTTTCTCTTCCTTTCCTGCTCTGCTCCATGGCAGGAGGGCCAGTCCTTAAAATGACACTGTCAGGCTCTCTTGCTAAAAGTGGCTCCAGAGGGATCAGCCAGACTGGAGAGTGGGAGCAGGGAGGTGGGGTATTTTGCCCACTCTCCCTGCTTTGGGCACCACCCACAGCCATAGTGGTGTCTCTGTGGCTTTGCTCCCACCACATGGCGTCTCCTTCTGTGGTCCCAACTTCTGGAGGGCAGTCCTGTCCTGGGGGCTCTGGGGAGACCCCCTGCTCTCTCTCCCCACCCATCCTGGCTGTGGCACGGGCTTCCTGCTGTTGCTAATCTCTGGGGCTTCTTGCTGAGATGGCTGAGGTGTGCCACCCTAAAATTCATATGTTGAAGCCTTGACCCCCAGTACTGAGGTCAGAATGCAACTATATTTGGAGACAGTGTCTTTAAGTAGGTAATTAAGTTAAAATGAGGTCATTAGGAAAGAGTCTAATCTGATACAACCGTTGTCCTTATAAGAAGAAGCAATCAGGACACAGACACAGGCAGAGGGATGACCATGTGAGGACACGGGCAGAAGCCAAGGAGAGAAGCCTCTGGAGAAACCAGCCCTGCCCACACCTTGCGCTTGGACTTCCAGCCTGGGGAACTGTGAGGAATAAATCTCGTTTCAAGCCTTGTAGTCCATGGTACTGTGTTATGGCACCCAAACAAGTGAATATACGCAGCACATCTGTTTGGCAATGGGTAGCAAGTTCCTCCTATTAAACTACTTAATGTTTCCTTATCATTTTTATGGCAGCAGAATTAAGTGGAAAGTGAACTATTTTTAATACCTATGATTTTATTAAAAGTCAGAAGATAAGAAAGCCCTGCAGGGACAAAGCAGTTTCTGAGAAAGACTAGCACATTTATTCTAGCTTTTTTTGGTTTCTTGATGGGCTGGGTTAACTGAGGCTGGTTTTATCACTGGGACCATCTCTGTACATCTCTGTACTGGGCCAGACACACACAATTTTGAGATTCCTGATGGAAATTTTCCAACCAACTGAAGAAAAATGTTACAAAGTGTCTACTACTCTTTGTCTATGAACATGAGTCTCCTCTGCTAATGAGTGAACTATTATTAGTATTATTTTTTACTTTATTTATTTATTTATTTTATTTAACAAAACAGGAAGATGAAACCATTCGGAGCTGCCCAAGACAGTTGCTTCATTATGTTGGGCTTCATGCCACTTTTTCTATAAATTTTTGGAGAAATTCCAAAGTCTGTAAAGAGCTCTCAACTTGTTCTTAAAGGCAATCAAGAAAAACACACAGTCTAAGCAGAAGGAAGATAAAGCAAGAGAAACCGCATCTCTGGGACTTTTGGGTTTGAATGTCATGTCTTAGTGGATGTGCGTGCTCGGGTGGAGCCCCGTGAAGTCTCCTGCACAGGGGTTCTAACTGTCTTTCTGTTCCTCTGGTGGAATTTAAGAGTAACGCCATGCAGAATACCAGCCACCATGCTGGGCCCCCCAGACCTCCACGCTGTTGCTTCTGACATGCGGGTCCCTCACCTTTTCCAACTTCCTTTCCCAGATCCATTGTCACCATGGCCAGCTTCTTCCTTGCAAGGTGTTATCAAACTACTTCATCTTTGAGTCAATGCAGAATAGTGATGTTTGACTCTGCACTCCCCTGGGTATGACTGTTAGGGCAGTCCTTTAAAAACAGAAGACATGGGATCGTGTCACTCTGCTCAGACCTCTCCAAAAGCCAGAGTTCTTGCGGTGTCTAAACGCCCGCACTGCCTGGCCTCTGTGTCCCTTCCCTCTCTCCCTCGCTGTTCTAACCCAGGCACTCTGGCCCCCGTGGTTCCTCGCACATGCTGGTGTGTCTCATCTTGGGGCCTTGTGCTAACTGCTGCCTCTGCTGTGCACACTTTCCTCACGCATTCCCAGAGTGGACCTCCCAGCCGGCCCAGGCCCATCTCTCTTCACTCCCCTGACTTTGCCTTATGCTTCCTCTCAGCACGGATGGCACCTGCTGTGCTGTGTACTGATGTGTATTTGTTTAGTGCTTGCCCACCTGTCCAGGGCATGTAGCTCTGTGAAAACAGAACTGTCTCTTAGTCTCTGCCAAACTCTGAGCTCTGAGAGCAGTGTATGGCACAGAACATGCGCTCACAGAGATTTCTTCATGGGATGAATTGTGTCCTTTAAATAGAGAGGCCAAATAGAACCTTAGATAAATCCTAAGGGCACGGACATGCCTGCTGTCTCTAGCTGGGTATTCACTCTGGAGCTCATTCTGTGACAGGCATAATGACTAGGGGTGGAGTTTCAGCCTGCGGAAATTCTCTACCCCTGCCAGGTGTCTGTCTGTCTGTCTGTCTCTCTCCCCTCCCTTCCTTCCTCTCTTTCTGGAATATTCCCAATAATGCAGTAAACACAAGTATAAACCATCATATGTTTATTTTGATTTCATGATGGTAATCGAATCAAACAGATTTGTCAGAATTCCTGTGCTTGTAGAACACACCCTATAATAGTAGCTCAAACAGCAAGTCCATTTTTGCTATAGTTGTACGTGAAATAAATTTGTTAAAGAAAACTTTTAAACTTTCAATAATAACTTACAAAAACAAATTTTGATCATCATGCTAGGGGAAAGAATTTTTTTTCTATTCTCTCAAAAGAAAATAACGTTACAAAATCATTGTCATATGGAGAGGTAATCAAAGATCATACAGCAAATCATGTAAAAAAAAATGTATTATAGAGGGGTATTGTCAGGCAGTTAATGAAAACAAATATAATACTATTTTTCTGGATTTTGTAATATTTGTGGGATTTGTCAGCTTTTTAAAGCCTAGGATTTGTTCTGACTTATCTTCTCATTCTTTATAAATGATCTTATTTGTTCCATTTTGTACTTTTTTTTTTGTGCTTTTATTTTCTTAAAGAGAGCTCCCCAAATTGAATAACCTTTAGTCCCCACAAAACTGGACCCATCCCTGAGTTCAAAATATGTGCTGCAAATACTTTGTCCCAGTTATAACTCACGTTTTGATTTTATTTTTGGCATTTTTCCACTGTGCAGAAGTTTTACATTTCCATGTAGTCAAATTTAATCATCCTTTCCTTTCATGGTTCCTGGGTTTTCTATCTTGCTTAGAAAGTGCTTAGAAAGTCCTTTTTTCTTCCAAAATAATGAAAAAGTCTTAATTTCTTCTAGAACATCTAACTTTTCCATTATGTGTTTAAATATTTGATTCGTCTAGATTGACTTTTGTGTAAGAATTTTTTCCTTAGTTATCTAGTTTTCTGAATATCATTTATTGAATAATCTGTTTTTTCTTATTGATTAAAAGTGCCATTGTATCATATATTAAATTCTCATATCTAATTGGATCTATTTATGGACCAGCAAGCCTGTTCTATTGATCCATCTGTTTATCTATCTGGACCAAACAATTTTATTTTATGTATTTATAATATATTTTAATGTCTGATAAATCTAGTTTCCTTTCTTTTTTTCTTTTTCTTTTTCTTTTTTTTTAAAGATGACCAGTAAGGAGATCTTAACCCTTGACTTGGTGCTGTCAGCACCACGCTCACCCATTGAGCTAACCGGCCATCCCTATATAGGATCCGAACCCGGGGCCTTGGTGTTATCAGCACCACACTCTCCCGAGTGAGCCACGGGCCAGCCCAAGCTAATTTCCTTTCATTACTCTTTTTTTTTTTTCCTTCAAAAAATATACAGTTTATAGTTTTGCACTTATACTTACTACTAAGTTTAGAATCAAATTCCAGAGGTCTAAAAAACTCTTCCTTTATATTTATTGAGATCCCATCAAATGTTCCAGTTGATTTAGGGAGAATTTTATAAAGTTTAAGCATCGTCTTCAATATAGGGTATGCTTTTCTTTTTATTCAAGCTTTCTTTTTTTTTTGTTCTTTAGTTTTCTTCATATATATCTTACACGTTTCTGGTCCACATCATTCTTAGGCATGTCTTTCTTTTTGTATGCTATTATAAATAGAATTTTTTTTCTTCCATTCTATTTCCTAACTGGTTTTTGTTCCCATATAGGAAAGCTACTGATTTTTGCATGTTAGTTTGTTCCCCTAATATAATATGCAAAATATACAAATATATTTTTGTTGGGAACAAAAATAACATGCTATTCTATTTTATTATGAAATATATGTAAAACTATCCTATCCTGTCTTATCCTAACCTGCCTGTTCTTATTTATCACCATTTTTCCCGACTGTGTCCTTTGGGTTTCCAGACAGAACATCCTAACATCTCCCAATGCTCTTAGACTTCTCTGACTGCCCCCATTACTCGCCAACAGGGCACTGAGTAGATTTTTCTGAGAGAGATGCTTCCAGCACATTGTGGTACATACCCACCTTCAGAATGCTACTTGAAAGGACTCAGGTGGCCATGCTCAGCCACTGGCCGTGGAGTTGGTCTAATAGAAAACTCGCTGTGCTTGGTGAAATCTCCAGCCTGCAGGCACGCTGATGTTCAGTATCAGCACAGACCTATTATTAGCTAGATGGCTATGGTAGATTCTGTTTTAATGCTGAGCCCTCAGGACTGCGTTGCAACACAAATGACTGGCGTTTTCTCAGACAGCAGTTCCAAGTGGAAACTGCCCGGTTGTGCTTCCTCCACATGCAGGACTAGGAAACTCTGAATGGCAATTATGAAATGTTGCATCTGGCTCTTCTCTGACATCCAGCAAACATTCATTGCAACAGGACCTGGTAAACAAATTGTGCATCATTTACAGCTATCTGCAACAGCCCAACAGACCCCATGAACTGCAAGGCCTCTGCATGGTCTGCTTTCAGTCGGGAGCTAGTGAGTTGCCCATAACAAGGTTGAAAGGGTGCTCGCTCTGCTGATTTCTTCACAGAAGAGGGTCTCCACAGGGCAGCTCATTTTTCCAGAACTGGGCAATCCCTTCCCACGGTGTTGAACATGTTCTCATTCTTCATGGACATAGGGTAGTTTCATCTGCATCATTAGTCATCTAAGAGCATCCGTATGAAAGTCTCTGGTTTGTTACATTTTCCCATATTTTATGCATAAAATTCACCTAATTTTTGTGAAATTAGGACTCAACACTAAGAAATGGAATCCTGCATTCTTTTTCTGATCTGACTGTGTGAGTTTCAGCAGCTACAGTCAACTCTGTGGCCCACCAAGTGGTCTCTGTTCACTCTGAAATCGTGACCGGCAGGAATAGTGTCACCCTCCAAGGCTGACACTATAGCCTTAACACAGGGACTCTCTAGGGAAGTTCAGACAGCCATGGTCCTGCCTCAGCAGCTTGAAAAGGAAATATGTTTATAGCTTACTTGTTCCAGAAACCTGGACTTCAGGCCTATATGATCTATGTGATTGCTTCAGAAATTAATTCCCTCTCTGTTGAGAAAATAGGGGTAGAAAACCATTTTCATACCATTTCATAAAAAAAGTGAGTCTTTTCTAAAGGGGAACGGATTTCTTTTCTTCTATCAAATATTTTACTTGTCCCCCATAAAATCCCTTTGAAGTAGATGTTATATTATAAGCAGATACGATCCTTTTGTACGTGAGGGAATAGACGACCTGTTCAAGGTCACACAGACAATCAGGATTCAGACCGGGGCCAGTGTGATCCCAATTCACAGGCTCTTTCCACAGCCTTTTCCTTTTTTTATTGAGATGAAATTCGCATAACATAAAATTAACCATTTTAAAGTGAACAATTCAGTGGCATTTAGTACTTTCACAATGTTGGGCAACCACCACTACTATCTAGTTCCAAAATGTTTCGTCAGCCCCAAAGGAAACCTTCTCCCATCCTCCTCCCCCCAGCCCCTGGCAACCACCAACCTCGTTTCTGTCTCTGTGGATTTTCCTATTCCAGGCACTTCACATAAGTGGAATCATATGATATGTGGCCTTTGTGTGTAGCTTCTTTCACTCAGCATCATGATTTTAAGATTTATCCACATCATAGTATAAATCAGTACTTTGTTCCTTTTCATGGTTGCATACTACTCCATTGTATGGATATACCACATTTGGTTTATCCATTCATTGGTTGGTGGACGTTTGGGTTGTTTCTACCTTTTGGCTGCTGTGAATGTGCATGTACATGTATTTGTTTGAGTGCCAGATCTTTCCACAGTCTCACACTGTCTCTTCTCCCTCATTCCGGTTGTGGTGACTGGGCCCTGACAGTAGGCAGTTTGCTACCTGCTCCCAGGCATCAGCAAGAGTCTCTGTCTGATGCACAGAAACTGGGACCGGTGAACACAGGACTTGAAAGAAGCCTTCAATCATGCAGGCAGGTTCAGAGACATCTAATTCAGAGGCATATTCAGGAAGCCAAAATGAGTCCTGATTAGGAAAACTTTTGCCTGACCCATTTACCATAAATTGTCTTGGGCAGGGGTTTCCCTTTCGCGGGTTAGTGTTTAGATCATTGTTGGCCATTTAAGAGCAACAGCTAAACCCTTGTGTTTGAATGATGTGTTGATGTGTTGGGTTTTACCAATGAACCTCTTTTCTTTTTCTTTTTTTTTTTTTTTGAACCCTGTGAAGTCGGTCAATTCATTGCAAAAGCCAGGGAAAGCACCTCAGGAGTTGTCCCTCCTTTTGCACAAGGGACCTGAGATAACGTGCACTAGCTTTTCCTTGAAACTCTTGGGCTGTTCTACTTGTGTCTTGTGCCTACACAGGCAGTCATTGATGGGATATCTCAGAGCCTCAGTTAGGGTACACAAGGGGCTTTCCTTTAGATGAGCTAGATTATTTAGCATCTTGAAATAACAAACGATGGGACTTTTACCCTGGGGAAGAAAGTGTCTGTGTGTGTGTGTGAAGTCCGTGCACGTTTTCCTGGTTTCTTTCTCTCCTGCACCACCACGTTGCTAGGTAGCTGGAATGTCTGTGCATCAGCCTGAAGTCCTGTGGGGAGGGGGAGGGTCCTCGGCGGCGCTAATTGGAGGCTGAGCTGGGGAGGGGAGCCAGACATGAGAGCGAAGACCCAGATAGCCTGGCGAGCTCCCCATAATCACTTAATTCTGGTAGTATCTGAGTTTCTTAGCTTCGTGGGGGAGAGCGGAAGGTAGTTTTCCCCTTGACTTGGCAGTCGATTGGCCCGTCAGTTGCAGGAGACCCCTGGCAACCTGCAGGGGAAGATCTTGCGCTGTTATTCCATGGAGAAAGGGAACATCACCCACCTCAAGCCCTGCTGGGCTGAAAGAGCTGTTTTGCCTCCATTTCTGTCCCAGCTTTTGACCATGGCTCTGTGAAAAAGAAGCTGGCAGTGAGGCGATATAGCCATCTTGTGTGTGTGTGTGTGTGTGTGTGTGTGTGTGTGTGTGTGTGTGTGTAAACACTGACGTTTCATAGGCTCTGCTTACTGCTGCATGGCCCAATGATCCTCTCTCTCTCTCTCCCTCTCTCTCTCTCTCTCTCTCTCTCTCTCTCTGTCGACCTGCCTGCCTGCAGAAAACTAATAAATCATTTCTAGCTGAATCCGCGCAGTGCCGACACACCAATGCCCTGCAATGTTGACTGGGTACCGCCTCTGTCTATCTCTCTCCCTCTCTCTCTCCCTCTTTCTCTCTCCCTCCCTCCCACCCCCAGTTTGTAATCTGACACAGTACACTGCAGTTGTCTCCACGGTGAACCTCCGGAGCCTTGACACTGCTCGCTTCTAAGGTAGGCTGAGATTTTTTTTTCTCCTAAAAATAGCTTCCTGTTTCCCCTCACCTTTCTGCACCTCAAGCTGCCGCAGCGTTGATCACAGGGAACAGCTGGAAACTCTTTGCCCAAAGTTTATTTTCCAGGATGCCCTTCAGTGTTGGGTGCTGGGCTGGTGGCGTCGCCGCGGACGTGACGCTCAGTGCAGGGGAGCCGGGCTGGCTCCTGCTGCTGTCTGGTCCTGCTGTGTGGTATCGATGGATCCATTTCAGAAGGAAGGGCTGACCGGTTTCTTTCTCAGGGCGGGTATCAGCGATGGTGGCTCTGAGGCTCTGTCCTCCCTTCCTACCCCTCAGCTTTTCAAAAAAGCCCCTCTGGGCAAAGTTTGACATCATGCTGGGCAAAGCCTTTCTGAGCTTGTGGACGTGTGCTGCTTGATTGTTCAGACAGGAGCATCTGGGGGCCTGGGGCTGGTCTTGGGGACTGGGGGTGGAGTGGGAAAAGGGACATGGACAAAAAATAAGAGTTGGTTGTATTGTCACAGCTCAGCTCTGATCGAAATGCATCCAATGAGAAAGCTGCACATTAGGAATTTGTCAACTTATGTCCCACAGACTGACTTGAATTATTTGTTTGTCAAAACAGCTGCTCCTGGCAGAATGCTTGTGCATGTGTGTGTGTGGGTGTGTGTGTGCCTGTGTGCACGCAGGCTGTTTGCCGGGGAAGACTGTCCCCTTGGAAACTGCATTTTCACCTGGAAATGCAGTGTTTACAGGACGAGCTGCCCAGGAAGTTGGGTTTGGGTAGAGCCCGGGCAAGAGACTTGGTGCCACCGGCAGAGGCCTCTGTGCAAGCAGGTTCGTTCCTGTCCCCAGGGAGGATGCCCTAGTGAGAGAGCCAAGAGAGCCGTGGTCTGGTGACAGGGCTCAGGAGAGGAGGGAGGAAGTTAGGAAGAAGTGCTCCATCAAACCTCCTGGCCACTGGGTTGAGGGGAAGCAGGGGCAGCCGTGAGTTTGTGCGTGGACAGCACGTGGGGCCCTGCCAGACCCTCTGATGATCTCCTGCGTTGTCGCAGGCTCTCGGGTTGTCGCTGGAGGGAGCGAGGAAGGGGCTTGGGCCTCAGACCTCCCTCATGGTGGAACACTGGAGGAGACTCTGTTCATGAGAGATAGATCCCCCTTGTGCTCAGGGAAGGGCATGTGTCACAGAGGGAGCAGGCCCTGCAAGAGGAAGGGGCTCACTCGCCCTGGAAACTGAAGGTCTGACAGGAAGGCGGATGCCCCCCAGGCTCCCAGGCCGCGTTGATGGAGCTGCCTGCAGCCACCTCCTCCTTTATGTCCAGTTCTGAGCGGGGAGGGCGTGAGGCACAGGGGGAGGGACACATTCAAACTTCCCTGGGTTGTAAGGTGAACAGTGTGTGTGGGGCGGCTGTCTCCGAAAAATAACTGCCTCCTGCACCCTGCCGGCCCCTCCTCTCGGCTTCCTCCCAGCCTTGTCGGAATCTCCTGGAATTTGCTTCTGTCCTGCTCTGGCTGCTGGTCCCTGGTATTTGTGGCTGCAGATCTTGGGCTGTTGTGCAGGCTCCTGGGACGTGGACTCTGAGCTCCAGGTGGGACAGGTGGGGTGGGACGTCAGCGCGTGGCTCTCTGGCTCTGGAAGTTTCTGTAGGGGCGTGGTGTGAGGGAAGGCAAGTAGACAGCCCTCTCTGCAGTGTGGGGTGGCCATGCCATGCCCCAGGGCTAGGGCTGCATGGCTGGCCATCTGGCACTGTACCCAGGACACAGAGCAAGGCCATCCCAGGTTATTTCAGGGAAGGAGCTACAGCTGGCCCCTTCTGAGAGTATGACAAACTGGGTCAGGGAGAGGCTGGCATTGTCAACTTGTGGGGGAAATGGGAAGACGTTTGAGCTGCAGGGGTGGCTCCCCGCCATGTAGGAGGTGGTCATGCTGGGCTCATCCCAGGCAGGTCTGCAAAGATGACGACATGGACCCCCGCACCCTGCAAGAGGCCACAAAGGAGTCTCAGGGGTGGGCATGGGCGTTTTCAAGAGCTTCCCCAGGTGAGACCAATGTGCAGATGGAGCTGAGGGCTCCTAGCCATTAAAAAAAAAAAAAAAAAAAGCAGTGAACCAATTTAGCTGATCCTTTACACTGTGATTTCCAGTTTCATTTATTTTACTCCATGCATTGTTGGCACTTGAGAGAGGACAGTGTGTGCTTGGAGGGCCGAGGAGACGCACAGAGCACGCCGGCTCTTTCTACTGCAAATCCCCCTGCTCCCCACCTCCACACACATTTGTATTTTTGGAATGTTAGGTTGAAGTTTTAATTAGAGCAGTGATTCTTGTATGTTAGTTGGTGAGCATCGGCACCACCGGTGGGGTGGCTTAAACACAGGTTGCTGGTGGAATGTCCCAGGTGGCTAGAGGCTACAGTATCGAACAGTGCAAACACAGAACACTTAAATCACGGCAGAAAGTTCTATTGGATAGTGCCTGGCTAGAGCTGTCTTCCACTGGATCAATGTCTTTTTATTTAGAGTTCACTCGAGTTCTAAATTAGCTCTTGTTGGAGCTTCATCTGGCTCTAAATAAGTCTATGTGTACCAGTGCTGTCCAATACAGTGGCCCCTAGTCAGCTGTGTCTATCGAGCCCTGGAAATTGGACTAGTCTGAATGGAAATGCTCTATAAATGTAAAATATACACTGGATTTTGAAGCCTTTGCATGAATAATGAATGTAAAATATAGCATTAATAATTTTTTATATACAGGTTATAAGTTGAAATATTATTTTGGATATATTGGGTTAAATAAAATGTATTATTGACATTAAAAAAAAAACACACGCAGGTTGCCAGACTGCACCCCCAGTGTCTCTGATTCAGCATGTCTGGGGAGGGGCAGATAATTTGCATTTCCAACAAGTTTCCAGGGGAGGCTGATGCTGCTAGTCCAGAGACCCCACTTTGAGAACCCCTGGATTAGCACAGGACAGACGGTGCTATCAGCATCTCTGGGGAGTGTTCTCTGTTTGCCTTTGGTCGAGGCTGTAAATGAAGCATGACCATAACCGAGTGTGTGCCTCGTAGGGTGGTCTGGACCCCTAAGTATCCAAACAGAAGGGGCCGTAGGGACTTGCCCTTTACCTTCCTCTGTGCCACACAGTCTCTTATGGAGCCAGAGTGAGGAACTGTTCCAGGCAGAGGGAGGATTTTACCACAGTTTCTTAGCCTTTCCCGTGTCTTCTAGAAGGGTTGGGATCTGCGTGCCTCTGAGAACCCGATAAAGAACTGGACCAGCTGTGCTGTTCTGTTCTCGACCAAGCAGAGTGGCTGATGCCAACTTCCAGAAAACGCTGTTCTTTGTTCTTCGGATCCCTTTTGAGTTAGATGGTTCTCTTCCATGACTTGTTTCCCAACTTCCCCAAGCTGTCTGATCTTGTTAGTGTTGGGGAGGCTCACCTGCTCCAGGGCGCATGTGGCTTCATGCTGAGGGGCACCTGCCTCTTGTTGATGCTGGTGCTGCAGCCCTTGGGTGCAAAGAGGTGGCTTAACCACACTCCTCAGTCCCTGCCAAGATATCTTGACGGGTTCCTCCCTTTCCCCCCACTCTCTTATCCTATTCCTCCCCCTTCCTTCCCTCCCTTCGACCCTCCCTTCATCTCTCTCTCTCTCTCTCTTTCTCCTCTCTCCCTATCTCTCTTCCCTTCCTTCCTTTCTTTCTTCCTTCTTTCCTTCCTCTTTTTCCCTCTCCCCCTGCCTTTCTCTTTCTCTTTTTCTTTTTACCCCAATCCCCATGCCCTTTACCTCCTCTATCATGGACAACCCCTTCAAAATATTTGATATGTAACCCTGAGTTTGTATCTGTGTGCGAGGCGTGGTGCTGTGATGTCTGTGTGTTCCGGTGCATGTAAACTCCACCATTCTCTAGACCGTGCTGTTTCTCACCCTTCTCAGGACACCTCCTGTGTTCACAGTCGATCTGTGTTTCTGGAGTATTTCTGGTTAGTTACATCTAACCTCTGCATGATATTCCACAGTGTTCATCACCCACGTTTTATGTGCCCATTCCCCAGTGAGCGTGCCCAGGTTGTCTCCAAAGCCCATGGAAGTCCTTGCACACGTCCGTGTGTGGTCCTATGTGATAACTGTTCTGAGACGTCTCAGAGCATCTTGAAGTGGATTGCTGGGTTGCAGGGGACGTGTCCACTTCATCTGAGCAGTTCTTGTAGCTGCACGGAAGTGCAGGAGAGTTCCTGTTTCCCCACATTCTTGCCAACACTGGGCACTGCCCAACTTTCTAATGTTTGCAACGATGCTGTCTAGTCACTACAGATTCGTATTCTCCACTTCTCCCTGAAGACAGTTCAGAGTGGGATTTAAAGTCACTGCAGCGCCACACTAGGCAGCAGTGTAGGGAGTTCCAGGTGTCAGAGCTGGGCACTCCTCAGAGGCCAGGCCAGGAAGGAGGGAGGGGCATTTGGAGTCACACTCAGGTATCTGGGCCTGTTGCCTCAGGGCATCCTTGTAAGTTCGGACCATGCCAGCCACTGGCTCATTCATGGGTCTTCGTCCTTGAGGCGTTGACATCACACAACCCAGATGTGGGTTGGGGGACATCTGTGGGGCATTTGACTCAGCCTCACAGTGACAGAGTCAAACGCAACCCCTTGGCTTTTGAAGCTGTTTTCAGTCATCAAGAACCACTGAGAAGACTCAAAGAAGATAACACTTCTCATGCAATTTTAAACCTGTGCCTCATCACTAAGGCCACCCACCTGGTGAATCCATCTTTCCTTGAAAAAAACAAATCTGTACTTATCCATGTATAGGCCAATCACACTGTAGTAGGGTTTCATTAGGTGGATCAACGGTGTCGTAGACCCTCAGTGTCAGCCGTGAGCTCCCAGGAGCATCTGGAAACTAGTGGGTGGGTATATTTTGTCTGCAGGGAATTGGCCACGGGTGTTCCTTCGTCTGGGCTGCAAAGACACCCCCCACCCCTTCAGCCCAGTGCCACCTATTTGTCCTGCTGCTGGAACAGAGGTCTTTTGAGTGGAACTTGTGCATGTTGCCTCATCCAGCAGACCTGGCGGTGGGGCTTTGGTAAGATTCCCTCTGATTTAACACGGTGCCAAAACCCAGCATGTTCACTGTGATGATGATATTTAGAACTGGCTGCTGCAGTAGGTTGGAAAGAGTTAGTGTTCATCAGGGTGTTATTAATAGTTATTACTGACTTAAGGCTTGGACACTGGGACCCCCCCCCGCCCCCCCGCCATATCCTGTTGCTACATTGTTACCTCAGATGGAAGAGGCAAGAGGTTTGCTGGTTGGTTTGTTTCCCACCAACCTTCACCCTGCCCCCCCCACCCCAGAACGGAGCCCCAGAGTACTGGGAAATTACATTTAGACTGTTAAAGAGCCCCAGGTCTTTAAAGAGCTTAGTTTTCAGGGGCCATGGACTTGATCTGGTTATTTACCTTCTTCGCCGGGAGCTGCTCTGAGAGGCGAGTTCAGCACTTAGCTTCCATCACTGCCGGTGTGACCAGGGGTGAAGCTTCCTCTGCTGAGATCCAAACACAGAGCGAGTGGCTGGCACACAGCTGGTGCACAACAGGTGTCTCTTGCAAAAAAGGATGAATGAGGCAAGACTGCATGATCGACAGGCTCCAGGGTGGCTGCATGCATTTGTCACCCCAGACTCTGGGCAGCTCCCAGTTTGTCTTCCCCTTTCAGCCCCTGAGTCCACCAGCCCTGTAAACTGCCTCTTCTCCCCAGTTCTGGGACATTATTTTATCCTCAGAATTAAATAAGGGAACTTGTGTAAATAGCTTTTTCAGCTGCAAATGCAGTGATACATCTGCTGTTGACTGTACATGGCACTGGGGCATTGTTGCTACTTAGACCCATTTTGCAGATGAGACAATAGTTCTTGAGAGATGAAGTGGATTTTCTAACAACATGCAGCTCGGGAGGGATGGGACCAGGTTTCATCCTTGGTCTGCCCAACTCTGAAGCCAGTGCATTCATGATTCGAACACCTTGTGCTACGGAATTGGTCCTGGATCCAGATATTGTTGCATTCCCCAGGGAGCTTTTGAAAACTACCTTTGTCAAGACCCGCCCAAGCCTCTTAGAGCAGGCAGTCTGAGATGGGGCACAGTGGCCAATATTTTTTTATAAAACAGCTTATTTGAGCTATAATTCATATACCATCCAATACACTCATTTTAAATGTACATTTCAGTATTTTTTAGAATATTCAGGAGTTATGCAGCCATCACCACAGTCAATTTTAGAACATTTTCATCATCTCACAAAGAAACCCCGTACCTTTCAGCAGCCACCCCTCATTCTCCCCTCTTCCCAGCCCCTGGCAACCACTAATTTGCTTTCTGCCTCTATAAATTTCCCTTTCCTGTTAATTTCATGTAAATGGATCACACACTATGTGGCCTTTTGTGTCTGGCTTCTTTCACTCAGCATGTTTTCCAGGTTCATCCATGTTGTAGCGTGTATCAGCGCTTCATTCCTTTTATGGCTGAATAGCATTACATGGTATGGATATGTTACATGTTATTTATCCACAGGCATTAGTACTGTTTAAAAGGTCTGAGCACCATTGCTGAAAATAGAGACATACACAAGTATAACACATATAGTCTCTCCCTCCATCTCTCTCTTTCTCAGCTAAGCCTTTCTTCTTCCCAGACTATGTCTGGCTGTACCTAGGCTGGTCCACATCATCCCTCCCTTTCCCTTTGTGTCCCAAATCTGAGGCCTTTTTGCTATGGCCACCGCTGCCCCGTTGGCCTGAGACCCTGCTCTCTCATCCTGGCCTTGCTGCATCAGCCCTGCCAGCCCGTGTCTGCCTCTGCCCTGCAGTCGATTCACACAGCAGCTGAGGATCCTGCTGGAAACAGGCCAGGTCACGCGCTCCCCTTGGAAACTTCTGATTGCTTTTATTCTTGCTTAGAGAAAATGTGAGCTCCTTCCATGGCCACGAGCCCTGTGAGACATGGTCCTGCTTGCTCTTCCTCCTTCACATCTTTGCCTAGAAGGCTCTTCTCCCAGCTATGCACTGGTCAAGTTCTTGTTCATCACTGCCTCCAAGAAGCTTTCCCTGATTGCTCTGCTCTGCCATAACAACAGGTGTCCATCATCCTGTTTTATTTCTCAGCGTGTCTCTCTCCCCGCTAAGTTTCCCTAAGGGTGTTGGGGGGAGGGAGTCTTTTTGTTCTTGCTGTTTCCTAGCCGCTTCCCTTGAGGTAGGCACTGTTTGGTGAGGCCTTGAATCCTTCAAGTACAGTCGTCACGTCCCAGCCTGATGCCAGCCCCCTCCACGGGTGAGACCTGGTGGATCTGGGATGTCGGGTGCAGGTCTGAGGAGCTGTGAGCGTGTGCTCCTGTGCATCTGTGTGGTCGTGCTATGATTCCCACCCAGCTGCGGTCCTCAGGTCCGTGTCACATGGAGGCTGCTCTACTGTCCTCAGCTCGGCTTGTCTTAGCTTTCAAGCCTGGGTTTTGCTCAAGAGCAGAAAAGTCAATCTTGTCACTTGAGAACAAATTCAGTTACTTGGTGTTTTCTCTGTCATTTCAGGGTTTTACACAGTTAATTTAGGACTTTTCTCTATTCCTTGGGGGAGGTGGGGAGTATGCGGCAGGTAGGGCTGAGCAGGGTGAGCTCCCGTCAGAGGCAGGAAGGTCGGGAGAAGGTCTCCACTGATATGTCAGAATATGATCCTGCCACAATGGAACTGTGATAGTCTGTTTATGTTGCTTAGAACAAAATACCTGAAACTGGGTGATTTATAAAGAAAAAGAAAATTTATCGCTTACAGTTTCTGAAGCTGGGAAATCCAAAGTCCCGGGAACACATCTGGTGAGGGTCTTGGTGGTGGGGACAGTGACTCAGGGGTCTCACACTGCAAGATGGTAGAAGCAGAGAAAGTAGAGAGAAAGATAGACTCTTCTCTCTCCCCTTTTAAAGCCCTCAGAACCACGCCCCTGACCACCGTTTTTAATCCACTACTGCACGGTCCTACAATCCAACCACTTTTTCAAGGCTCCACTTTTCAATTACCATAGTAGGATCTCCCACCCTCTTAACAGTCACAGTGGGGGCTAAGTTTCTAATACATAAAACTTGGGGGACAATTCAAACTCCAGGAGTTTTGGGGGTATATAATTCAATCCACAACAGAGACCATTGGTATTTTCTGAATAATTACATTACAATTTTAATGATTAGTTTGTTTGGTATCCAATAGTAATAGCTGTTATAATGATAGCGAACATTTATTGAACCCTCACTATATGCCAGGCCCCATTCTAAATGCTTCACATGTTAATTCGTTTAATCAATCATCACAAGGACCCTGTGAGAGAAATCCTGTTACTTTTCACTTTTTGCAGATGGGGGACTGACATCCAAAATCATTGTTACTTGCCCAAGTTCATATGGTCAGTAAGGGGGCAGCAGCACATTGGCCAGAGCCAATGTCCCTAACCACTAGGCAACATTGCCACCGGCAAGTGCTGACCCGTTTGTGCTCTATGGCACCTGCGAGAGAAGGTACTCCATGAACGTGTCTGTCTGAAGTGGAATTAGCGGTGGTTAGAGGGCAGAGTGTTGAGCCAGACTGGCTGGTTCTGACCTCAGCTCTGCTATTTCCTAGCTGTGTGACCTCAGAAACATTTTTTAACCTCTCCGTGCTTCTGTTTTCTCATCTGTAAAATGGGGAGGACAATAGTATCCATCACCTCCTCAAAGGATTGTTACTGAATGAGCTTAAACAGGAAAAGTGCTTAGTACCTAGTAAGTGCTCAATAAATGTCAGCCGTCACCTTTATTCTCTTTCAGATGGGGGACTGCAGAAGGCGCATTTATGGTTACATGAGATAACTGGCATGAAGCTTTTTGAATGGGACCTGGTATATAGTCAGGGTTCAATAAACGTTAGCTATTATTATTCCTGCTATTATTATTGGACTCCAAACAGACTAATTATGAAAATGATGATGGAATTAATAGCATAATAGCAATAGTCATAAATGTGGCAGGATCCTATGCTGACATATTAATGGAGACCTTCTCCTCATACTTCCTGCACTCTGGGGAAAGGTGGGGGGTATTTTTGATACGCTCTGCTTGTGCTCAGCTTTTGCCTCTGATGGGAGAGCTGACCCTCTCGGCCCTACCTGCTACACAGTCCCCCAACCCTCATTCAAAACAATACTGAAATGTCACATTCTCCCAGCTCTCAATGACCTGAATGTTGAAGTGGCCACTTTATCCCTTCGTGACAGATAATCTGTAGAAATGGCCTCGTGGAGCTGTGGCTTGGCTCAGTCCTCTTTCTTGTTAAACACCCGCCCCTGCATTTACTGGGTTATTGCTCCTTTAAGCACTCCAGGACCCTCTGGCTTAGTTCAGGTTAAAACCAGGCTCAGCATCCCAGATGGGCAGTTCTAATCTGTCTCAGCAGCCATCAGCAAAGGAGTCAATGCTGCTGGTCCTTTGAAGTTTGCCTTGACTTTTGTCTCCCAGGCAGTGCAACCCAGGTTTCTCATAGATGCTCCTGCAATTTATTTTTTTTCCCCTTCTAATGAGCTGGGCTTGTCTAAAGTGTGTGTGAAGACAGCTGGCTGGTGTGGGAGGCAGGGACTTGCGTGGAGTGACCATCTGCATTGGCATGACTCTCCAGTGGTGGGTAGGCTTGGGAGAGACCGGCTTACCCTTCTTTGTGTGAGCCCATGCCACAGGGTCTGCATAGCAGATGCTGGCAGCTGGGAGAGACAGGCCCTGCCGAGTCTGGCCCTAGGACCCTTTTGCAGGCTGGGTACCTGTGGCCCTGCAGCTCTTTCCTCCTGGCCTTCCCTGTATGCTTGAGGCACCGCAGAGGACGAGGGAGAGGAAGAGGCACAGCAGGCAGTGGCAAAAGGTGTGGAAATAGCAGAGCAAGGCTGCAAACGCCCGCACTGATTTGTGTATTAGTGAGAGGCACGTCAGAAACAGTGCTTTAACAAGGAGCAATGCAGGCTGGCTGTTGCAGGGACAGCTGTGTCCCTTTCCTGCCATTCCCACCCCAGATTCTGTGGCCCACTATCATGAGAGCGACAGACTCCTCAGAAGTAGAGAATGCGTTGGAAAGCACAGGTGAGCTGTCACAGCAGCCCTGGGTTCTGGTCTTCGCTTTGTGGTTAACTGGCCGTCTGGCTCTGGGCAGCTTCTTCCATCTGTCTAGATTTGGGCTTTGTGTTTCCAGGCTGGGGATATTAATGTACATCAGTTCTCCCAAATTTTGGTTACTCTCACTCCATCCTCTAACAGGTGCACATGTGAGTGTCATTGGTCTGTGAGAAAAGTCAAGCACAGGCATGCTGGGTATTTACTTCTCCCTGTAATGGATTGGGTGCCCTTCCCCCTTTTCGTTCTACTCCAGCTTCATAATTTCTTTGTGCTCTAGCTGTCTACACCCATGCCACTCCTGACTTCATATCTCTTCTTTCAGTGTATTCCTTTTCCTTTTTAAAGACATTCGTGTAGGTTAAAAAGAAACAATATGGTACATGACTGCTATAAATGAAAACACTGTGTCATCATGGATAAAGTAAACCTAAAAATGAATGTATGACGACAGTAGAAGTCTGGCCATTTCTGGCTACCCACTCTTGTCTGCCTGGGCTCTGCTCCTTTTTGATAAAAAGGGAGGTTGGTTAGTGAGCAGGAGAAAGGCTTTAAAGACTTCCCAGCACCTGAGACTTCCTCCTGGAGCTGCTCTGAGAAGAGAATGGAAAAAAGGTACTTTTTCACTCTCTGAATCAATGTTTTTTTATTTTTTAGATTTTTGTCACTTAATGTTTGTAGGAAAAAAATCACAAAGAGTTCAGATTTTTCCCAGGTGCTTAATATAAAACTGTAAACACTAATTCAAACTAAAGAGAAGTCCAAACAAAACCAGTACAACAAAATCTTGGATTATATTAAAATATGAAATGAGCTTTCACCAATACTCAGAATCTTTAGTTAATATATTGTTTCCAAAAGGAGGTTTGGTTGGATATGTTTTTTAAAGTTTCTAATTTGTCATTGGCTGTTATTATTTGCATAATTGTTTCAAAGTCCTTGAAAGCAATTTTTCCTTATACAGATTAATATTGTCATCTGAAGATTTATTTTTGCTATTAAATTACCTGGCAAAGAGGTTTCTTGAGAGGTAGCCTAATGTTTATGCCACACTGAACCAGTGACACTCATAATAATGTCTCAATTAGTAAAGCCTGAATTAATGAGACTTCAATTCTGGATCAATGTTATTAGATGCCACCTCAGGATAATAATACTGTAAGAGCATATTATAATATAATATATAATGCTGTGATATTACAATATGATAACATGATAATAGCATTTGGCACTTACTGTGTGCCAGGCAGTGCAAACATTTTGCAGTTCTTAGCTCATTAAATCTTCATATTAACCTTATAAGGCCTCCAAAAGGTATGTCCACATCCTAATCCCCGCAACTGTAAATATTACCTCATAGGACAAAAGATGTGATTAAGTCCAGGGTCTTGAGAGAGGAGTTTATCCTGGATTATCTGGATGGGTGCTAACTACGATCACCTCTGTATGAGAGAGAGGCAGAGGGGCTCTGAGACAGATGGACACACAGAGGAAAAGACACAGACACAGAAGAGAGAGCCCTGTGACCATGGAGACAGAGATTGAGGGGATGTGGCCACAAGCCAAGATCACCCAGAGGCACCAGGAGCTGGAAGAGGCATGAAGGACCCTCTCCTAGAGCCTTCAGAGGGGCTCTGGCCTTGCTGACACCTTGATTCCAGACTTCTGGCCTTGAGACTGTGACAGAATAAATTTCTGTTGTTCAGTTTATGGTAATTTGTTATGGTAGCCACAGGAAACGAATCCAGCAGGCTTAGTTTACTATCACCCCTATTGTCTGGACAAAGAAACCAAGGCACAGAGAGGTTAAGTAATTAGCCTAAGATCCCACAGCCAGAAAGTAACAAAACTGGGATTTGAACCTGGGTGGTCAAACCCAAGAGTTTGGGAGTCTGAACATGACACTATGCTGCACACCCAGGACTATCTTGGAAATGCTCTCTGGTCATGTTCCACACTTTGAGGAAACTGAGCTACAGTGTTGGGTGGGTGGGGGGGATTCATAGGAACCAACCGAGGGAACTCTTTTAGAAAGCATGTTCGAAAACACGAAGTGCCTCATGATATAAGATTACTCCTGGAGGTAAAAACTGCCATTTTTGGGGCCATTTGTGTTTGCTTATTTTTTATTTTAATTTTAAAAAATTTCTTATTGAAGCATAATTAATTATACATATTTTGGGGGGTAAAATGTTGACTGTAACCACCTGTATACAATATGTGATGATCCAATCAACATTATTAGCAGATTCATTATTATAAATCATAATTATTCTTTGTGCCCCTTATCCAGTATCCTCCCACTCCCTCTCTCCCTCCTCTGCCACCTCTAGTAAACGTAGTTTTGTTGACTTGCTTTCTCCTTCTGAAAGTTCAGTTTGTTATTGTAGTCTTTTCTTTCCTTCCTTCCTTCCTTCCTTCCTTCCTTCCTTCCTTCCTTCCTTCCTTCCTTCCTTCCTTCCTTCCTTCCTTCCTTCCTTCCTTCCTAGCACCCACTTATGGGTGAGGACATGCAGTATTTCTCTTTTTGTGTCTGGCTTATTTAATTTAATTTTCTCCAAGCTTATCCATGTTGCTGCGAATGGCAGAATTTCATTTTTTTTCATGGCCCAGTAATATTCCACAGTGTATATATACCACATTTTTTTTATCCAGTTGTCCATCGATGGACATTAAGTTGGTTTTATATTTTGGCTATTGTAAACAGAGCTGCAATGAACACGGGAATACAGGTATCCCTTCAACATGATGATTTCCATTCCTTGATGTATGCCCAGTAGTGGGATTGCTGGATCATATGGTAGTTCTATCTGTAGTTGTCCGAGAAACCTCCATGCTGTTTTCCGTAATGGCTGCACTAATTTACAGTCCCACCAACAGTGTAGAAGCGTTCTCCTTTCTCCGCATCCTCACCAGTATTTGTTATTCTTGGTCTTTTTAATAATGGCCAGTCTAGCTGGGGTGAGATGTTATCTCAGTGTGGTTTTGATTTGCATTTCTGTGATGACTAGTGATGTTGAGCATTTTTTCAAGTACTTGTTGGCCATTTGTATGCCTTTTTTGGAAAAATGTCTACTCAGCTCTTTTGCCCATTTTTTAATTGGATTATTTGTTTTTTACTATTAAATTGTTTGGGTTCCTTATAAATTCTAGATATGAATCCCTTGTCAGATGCATGGTGTGTAAGTATTTTCTCCCATTCTGTAGTTTTTAAATAAGAGGTTAGGAGCCCAGCCTTTGTGAAAGCTCCTGTAGGGGGCGGCTGTTAGTGCCGGGACTGGGCAGGGTGCCCTCATTTCTGCCTCCTGGGTCCTCCAGCTCCTCCTCCATTCCCCCCTGCCTTTGCCCTGGAGCCCCAAGGAAAACCCACCTGGTGATGTGGTTTATCCCCCACCTGCTTCCCAGGGATGGCTGAGGTTTTAAAATGCTGCCTAATCCAGAAGGAGGGAGCTCCAATTGGGTCATTTTTGGCACAGGAAGGGAGGTATTTAGGGGGAACTTTGCTGAAATCTTTAAAAGAGCATGAAGGTGATGTGGTTTACTTCTCCAGCACTTCTACCTGCACCTTCTGGTGGTCATAGCCCAAGCCTCTGCCCTGTGGCTTCCCTCCCTGATTCTAGATCTCTCTCTCTCTCTCTGCACTTCTTAAGCTGTTCAGTTATGGGGTGCTATTTTTCTTTCTTCTCCCCAAGGAAACTTCATTTCAAAACAAACTCCCAATACTCCATACATTAAAGTGGTTGAATCTTAATCCAATTGTGGAAAGTCCATCTGACCCCAGAGGAGGCTGCTGGCTGTGGCTTGTTTGTGGAATGCTAATCAGGGTTAGGGGTGGCTGCCAGTCATGTGAGCGCTAAAGCACCCTCACACAATCCGATTACTCTGATTACGGAGGATCTGATGTAGTGCCTGTGCCACAGCCAGGCCCTGGGAACCCAGCCCCAGTGCTGAGCAAGGACGGCCCACCTCCTCCAGCCAGAGGCACTAGGCGGTGGGTTGGGGAGGGCGTGCTGGATGACAAATGGAATGTCCACTCCTTGCTCTTAAAAAACGATGTGTAAAAACTCCTTTCCCTTTTGAGTTCTAAAATAAGGTAATTTTCTTTTTTTATTGGTTTTGAATATTCATGAGATGCAGAGCTGATTGTCACCCTTCGTGCCCAAGATGTGAAGGCCAGATTCGTACTGTCAGCATGCCCATTACCACAAATTACATTTGTACACTGTGTCCCCCACCCAATTATCCCCAACCTCCCTCCCCCTTCAAATAAGGTAATTTTCAAACACTGATGTTAGGTGGTAATTTTCTTATTAGTGAATGAAGGATTCTTGGGAAGATTGCGTCACAAGTTCAGGTGACCCGAAAATGCACGGGGCAGAGAGGGGAAGCTGCATGGAGATTAATGGTGATTGCAAAAGGCAGAGGAAACCGGAGCATTCATGACGAGCATTCCTGTGCTGGTAATTGGTTGCTCTGATGGCAACAGGCTGGACCACTTTGACAACTGCAATTATCTCAGGCTTCCGGGAAAATGACCCAGTCTGTGGCCCGCCATGGTGACCCAGTGACCTGGAGGCATTACTGGAAAAATCCTATTCTAACGAACTTCTCCGGGTGTCTAAAGCACTGCAACATTTTACTGAAATGAATAAATGGCTGGAGATCACAGTCTGTCTGGGCCAGGACAAAAGGAGGAGATGCTCTGGCCATCTCTACCAGGTCCCGTCTAAGCTCTTTGAATGCCTTTTTCCTGGACTTCCCACACAGCCCTGTTATTAATTCCAGTTTTATGGGGGAGAAGAGAGAGACACCAACAAATTAAGTAATTTGTCCAAAGTCGTACGGTTTGTAACTGGGGGGTGGGGGTGGTGACCAAGATTCTATTCTAGATCATCTGATTCTAGAGCCTCCTCTCTAAACCACAGTGCGCGGTTCTTATGGGAAGAAAAGACTAGCTGAAAAGAGAGGAAGGAAACACATGCTCACTGTCCTCTCTCTCACACCTGCATGCCACTCCTGCTTGTCTTCTCTTCCAACCCTTAATCATACATATGTGTGGTTATTTCATTGTTGGTGGCCGTGGTAGCAATTTTGGAAGGCCCCTAAAATCATAGCAGAAGGTTCAGCCATTGATAAGCTTAGATTTTCCTCCCCACTCTAATGCTAACAGCTAATAATCTCTTTCTTTCATTGGGAAGAACAGTTGTGTTGTGAGTTGGGACCATAGGAAATTCTTGTACTGGATTATTGACTTAAATCAGCTGGAACCCGAGAAGAGCATTGTAGTGGTGACCTCTTCTACGCTGTGGTGTATTTTGGGGAGGCCTTTTGCCTGCAATACTCTCTCCTGGAGCTTCCACCCCTCTGAGAGCATGCAGGTACACCCAGCAGGAGTGAAGGGCTTGTGCCTAGTGGAGGATACCCCCGGACCAAGAAAGGAACTATGTGTGTGTGTGGGTGGCAGGTACATCCAGAAGGGGTGTGCCTGGTGGAGGATATCCCTGGGCTGAGAAAGGAGCAATGGGGAGGGGGTATGCCACAACAACCCTGCCCCCTGGCTTTGATTTGAGGGACATGTGGTCAGTTGTAGTCAGTTTTGCCCACTGAGCTCAAGGATGCATTATTAGAAGACATACTATTATTTGGCCCAAAGATATTGAAGAAAAACAAATGAATTCTGCACTGTGAATGATTTGAATCCTATTGCTTTAGGGGGCTAGATTCAGTGCCAGGCGCTGCCGTGCACAGTCCTGGGCCTGACCTCCTCTCTAGAAATCTTCAGATCATGGCATGCTGCTCACTAAGCCACACTCAATTGCCCGCTATGGCATCAGAGCCCCGTGTTCACACGCAAACCCAATCGCAAAGCTATCCCTTGCCTGGCTCCCTTAGGCTGTTCATGTCACTGATGAGCTATGGTTCTGTGTTCTGTGGAGCCCCTGTTCCTCCAGTGTTGTCAGTGCCAATACAAGCAACAGGAGGTCCCACGTTGCTTTGATTTCTTCAAACACGACATGTGCCTGCTTGTCCTATGTAGACACCACTGTGAAGGCATCCTAAGTGACCAAACAGAAGAGTCTACCAGTTTCTTGGGGGGCTTGAAGCACGGAGACCCCTGGCTCATGCCTCCCCTCTCTTCTAGGGTGATGTCTGCTCCCCTTGTTACGCTACCTGGGACGAGCTCAGAGTCACTCTTTGTATAAAGCGGACCCACAACAGCCTCCAAATGCAATTATTTCCTGCCTGTCCTTTGACATCCCACAGAAACTTAGTAATTATGTTTTAGTACATCCCAATGTTTACTTTCTGTTCTAGCTATCTATACACTCTTCTCGCCAATACTAGAAAACTATTTCCTGGAAGGCTGGGTCATGTTTTATGTGGTAGGCCCACCATGCTCAGTGTAATAGGCACTTGTAGACAGTAGGCACTCATAAAGTGTACACAGTAGGTGATCACAAATTGTACACAGTAGATGCTCACAAAGTGTCTTTTGGATGATAGAACATTTGGTGTTTGTTTAGTGGTTGTTATCAGTTTCCTAGGGTTACCATAACAATTTATGACAGACGGGGTGGCCTAAAACAACAGAAATTTATCCTCTCCTAGTTCTGGAGGCCACAAGTCTACATCCAGGTGTTGTCGGGGCCGCACTCCCTCTGAACACTGCCGGGGAGGATCTTTCCTGCCTATTCCAGCTCCTGGTGGCTCCAGGTGTTCCTTGGCTGTGGCTGTTTCACTCTAATCTCTGCCTATATCTTCAGGTGACCTACCTCCTGCGTCTCTGTGTATCCTTTTCTGTTTCCTCTAAGGAATTTGGGCTCTCATTGGATTTTGGACTCAACCTAACCCAGGAGATCCCAACTCAATTCTTACTTTAATTATATCTGCAAAGACCCTATCTCCAAATAAGCTCCCATTCTGAGGTTCTGAAGGGACATGAGTTCTTGGGGGACGCTACTGAACCCACTTCAGTGAGGGACCACCCTGAAGATCCTTTGGAGGTACAGGCTTGTGACTTAGGAGTCTCCTCAACGCCAGGTATCACAGGAAGCAATGAAGGGAAGGAGAAGAGAACATTGGCCCATGAAGGACTGGGGTTTTGTGGGCCTCTGTGGGAATGGCTTACCTGGTTTGGGACGGAGACAAAACTAAAATTAACTAAAACCCACATTAACTAGAAGGTTATCAAGTGTTTTTTTGGCTTGTGTGAGCTCAGGGAGCATTTTCCCTTGAATTAGGTGGGTGGTTGGGCAGGGGTTCCTGATGTCCCTCCGGGGCTGCAGGTTGGCTGAGCGCTGCCCCCAAGTGTTTTTGGCCCACACAGAATTAAGAAAAAAATTGCTAAAATCGGTTGCCAACATTTAAAAATTGGGATATTTTGCTATAAAACCTGTACATGTAGCATCTTTTGGAAAATTGCACACACTGGATTTTTGTGGCTTCTGAGCAATGTTCAGCAGGGCTGAGTTCCCATGTTCTAGAGGGGGACGTGGGAAGGGCCAGAGAGGAGGCAGAGGCCAGCGCACTCGGGGTGGTGGAGGGATAGACGACCTTGTCATGTGGATGAGTTAAGTGAAGCATTCGAGTTAGTACAGAGATGGGTTCTGCTGCTGGAACAAGACCCACAGAGGTGGCTTAAGTTAGTTGGGTTACATGCTCTTGATCAAGCAGCCATCCAGGTCTGCTCTCAGAACTGCACCAGGAGCTTTTTCTGTCTTGTCACTCTGCTCTCTCTAAGGTCTGATCCTCATGGTGCATCTCCACAATGACATCCCAACTGCGGATCCAGAAGGAGGGGCATGCACCTTCCTTTAAGGACCCAAGCTGAGGGTTGCAGCGTTACTTCTACTTTTGACTGGTCAGGACTTAGTCACTTGGCCACACCTGGCTGCAGGAGAGACTGGGAAATGTGGTCCTCACCTGGGAGTCCCCATGCCCAGCTGTCAAATTCTATTAATGTGTGTGACAGGGAGAACAGATGCTGGTAGCACCTGCTGTGCCATTGAACTTGGCTTTCAGAGTTAGGCTTGAGAATTATGGAATCTTGGGACTTCCTGATAGTGTTCTCTTTGGATGACCACCATCATGGTTGAATAAAGGTCACAGCATTTCTAGAAGTTAGAGGCAGAGCATGCTTGTACCTCATTTCTTGGGCTCTGAAGATGGAATTGGACTTCCACATCCTTTCAGCCGTGTTTGCAGTTGCAGCTCTGACAGCCACAAAACCAAGGTTGTGCAACAGAAGAATCCTGCTAAGGTCTATTTGCCGCAGTCTCTACTCCTCCTTAGTGTCATGCCTCGCCTTCTTTGTCCGTCTGCATCTCCCATCTGACTCCACTCACTGTCTCAGTTCTAGGTTTCTGTTTACAGTAGAGTGGGTTCCAAGTGTTGTTGAGTGCCTTTCTTAAGGCCCCCTGTCCTGTTGTGGACATCAGCAGAAGCTTCCTAGCACAAAAATCAGGAGGCATCTGTCGGTGGCAGAATTTAGGGATTGGTGGAGTGTTTCCTCTTGACATGAGGAATAAATATGAACAGGGAAATGTTCTTTGCACCTTGAGCTCAGCAGTGGGTAATGTATTCTCATGTAAAAACAAAAGCAAATATCTCCCATGTTGGGTATTTGCAGGCCTGTGCTATTTGGAGAAGCCCAGATACGAACTTGCAAATAGTTGCTACTAAAAGAAGAATGAGATTTAGAAATTTCATCTGGGAATTTGGAGCACAGAGAGAAGGAAGTTCAGTGAAGAGAGAACATTGGAAGGGAACTGGTGGATGAATAGGACTTTGGTTTTTTTGTTTGTTTGCTTTAATTGAAACCATAATTAGAAGCCTATAGAACCATCATAAGCTCTTTTGCTAATTTTTAGTTCAGAAAAATTGTGATTAAAACTTTTTTTTTTGTAAATAGAGCAGACATGAGTCTGTAAAGAGTCTCATTATTTATTTATTTATTTATTTATTTATTTATTTACTTGAGTCCCAGCATCTGACAGATTCCCTGAACTTGGCCAATGCTTTACAAAATCCTTCTCCTGGGCAGCCAAAGATATACTTTCCCATGGATCTTGGAACATCCTTGAATCTGTTTTCTTTATCCCTATATAGACAAAGGCAAGGACTCTTACCGGGAATTCAGGAGGGCCATTCTGCCCAGGTGTTATATGACTAAGGCCATCAAATGTATACTTTTGATGTCATCTTCAGAAGAGGCAGGCTATACAAGACAGGGACACAAAGAAAAATGTTTGCTTTTTGTCTTTTTAATAACATTAATTTAAAAATATGCATACTAAAATTGTATCCATCAGGATGGATTACTTTACGCTGTATTGACAACTCCTGAATTTCAGTGACTTAAGACAACATAAAAGTTACGTCTCACCTCACTATTGTAGTCATTGTAGGACCCTGGCTGATGGAAGCTCCATCCCAATACACCTTCCATGTTTGCTAAGACAGACAGAAGGAAATGTGCAAAGCACACACTAGCTCTAGAAGCTTCTGCCCTTTCCACAAGTCATTTCATTAATCAAAGCAAGCTGCACGGCTAAGTCTAATTTCACATGGTGGTAGGGAAGTATAATTCCTGTGTGTGCCTGCAAAGGGAGGAGACCTCTAATAATTACTGTACAAATGAATATAATAACTTCTGTAATCCTTTTGTGACATTAAAAAATTTTTAACATACCAGGAACCTCAAAAAATGGAAGTGACTCAGATTTATCTTGACTATGGAAGAAACTAGACTCAGTTTACTGAGTATAGGAGAATGATGTCTTTGAATGGAGAAGATTTCTACTTGGGGCCTCTTAGCTTTCTTCCTTCTGCTGTGACCAGAAATTATGAGGATTGCAACAGTATTTATCACATCTATAATCCTTACCATGTACCAGACACTCTTCTAATCCTCACACATGTATTAACTCAGTCACTCATCTCAATGGTCCTATGAGGTAGGTACTGGTTTTCTTTCCACTTGATAGATGAGAAAATTGAGGCACAGAGAGGTTGAGTATCTTGCCTGAGGTTACACAAACACGAACTGGTGGAGCTGGGACTTGAACCCAAGCAGTCAAGTGCTGCTCATGTCCTTCTCTAGAATCAGCACTGGGCTGCATGCCCTCGGGGTCTCTGAGCCATAGCTTCTGGCCCAAGACTGCTTTCCAGGGGGACACCTGAGTGCTATTGGACACTGAGCAACAAAGGCCATGCCTGTCACCTAGGGACGCTGCCAAGTGGATCATGACCTTGATTTTTTAAGATACGCCCAACAGATGCAGGCTGAAAACGTCTCAGTTGGGAGAGTCACACAGGAACTGTGGCTGAGCGGCCGAAGGAGAAGAGGGATAAAGAGGAACATGAATTGAAGAGGCTAAATCCTGAGTGAGCTTTCCTAAGGGGTCTTCGAGTTCAAGAAGGAGTAATGGAAACAAGAAGCAGAGCATTAATTAAAAAACAAAAGGTAACAAAAATTTCTGTAGGAGTCTTTGCAGCTGCTGTGGAGGAACAAAAGAGAAAGTCCACCCCTGCAGCCAGGTTGTGCCCACCTCAACCAACTCCTGCTCTTCCCTACCCAGCTTGCTCTTGCTTCCTTCTGCAATCCATTTTTTCAGGACAGGCAGGTCTTTTCAGGACTGCAAATCAGATCACGTGGCTCCCAAGTTTCCAAGCCTCCAGTGGCTTCTGATTGCCCTTAGAATGCAACCCAAACTTTGCAGCCCTGTGTGATCAACACACTTCATCCTGCCACCCCCCTACTCTCACTGCTGCCTGCTCCCCAGCCACACCAGCCTTCTCGAGGATCCTCAAAGCCTGCAGGCTCCCCCACCCCAGGGCCTTTGCCCTTGCTGCTCCCTGTGCATGGAAGCTCTTCCCATGGACCCAGCCACAGCCAGTTTCTCCTTACACAGAGCTCAGTAGAGATGCTGTTTCTTCATGGGGGTGGGGGAGGGTGCTCTCTGTGCCCACTCATTCCCATCCCTGAGTTGCTCTTCACCTGTCTGGTTTTCTTACATGACAATGACTTTCTGAAATCATGTTCACTAGTTTGCCTGTTGGTCTGCTTCCCCAGTCAGAATGCAAGTGAGAGCAGGAACTATGCTTTACCTGTTGCCTACTCATCCCAGCACTTCCAGCACCCGGTGTGTGGCAGGCCCTCAGGACACACTGCTGGCTCATGGATAAATCCAGCTCTTCAGTAAGACCTTGATTATCTACTAGGTGAACATGATCATGCTGGAAAGAAGCATTTTCTGCCCTCAGGATGTATAACGCTTTCTGTGAGCCCAGAACAAACCCTCGGGAAGCAGTTCCGAGGCCCTCTGTTCAAGATGCTCACTTACGTCAAACTAGCTCAACCGGTGGAAGTGTGTGCATTGTTTCCTTATGGTGGTCTCTCGTACCCCAAGCAAAACATGAACAAAGCTCATGGGAACTGTAACTAGAAAGTCAGAATCCAGCCTTCGTTCTCTAACTCTTAGAGGAAACAGTCTCTCTTATCTCTGTGTTTCTACTTATGGTCCAAGGTGGCTGCAGCTCTGATTCTATGTTGTGGTTTCTTTGCTTCAATTCTATCACATAGTTACAGCTGTTTCTATGTTGTTGAAACTCACGAAGCAGAAAACCTGATTGATTTATTGTTGGCTCAATCAGCCATGACGAGGGGGTTTCAATGGTTTATTTTAAATGTGGAGCACTCATAAGGTTGTATGATTAAGACTGTCTTTCAATTTGGTCAGGGCGGCTCTGAGACTGTGCACGACTTGTTTGGAGATGAAGTTGAAGTCTAAGTATTGATCCAGTGTCAATGGGAGTCTGAGGCCATATGATCCTTCTGGTTCTCCTTGTGGTAGATGTTGCTGCACAATGCAGGAGCAAACAAAAAAATCAGCCTTAGAGGCAGAGCAGATGGAGAGCCTGTGAGCCTGTGGTCTTGTGGTGGCCAGGGGAGGCTTAATGAAGGGTGTAGGATGTGGGTCAGAGCTCGCAGCACTTGTGTTATAGCAAAGGATACTTTGGACAGCTAACTGGAGGCTAAGTGCTGCTCCCTGTTTCTGTATTAACAGAAAGCTCCTGGGCCGCCCAGAAAGGCCACTGTTGTGTTCAGGACACTGGACATTCGCATTCACAATGGCAGTGCCCTGGACTAGAATCTGGTGTGTGGTGGGACCTCATTTATCCTCACTCTGGCCTGGACAAAACTCCCCAACTCAGGCGCTTAATTTTGTTTTTCTGTTGCACTTGGCCAGTGTTTGCTGAACACATGTGCTATAGATTTGATGCCACCCCCGTCCCCTACCTTGCCAACCTTACTGAGGCTCAATCCCCACTGTAACTGTTGAGGGTGGGAAATCCTATTATGGTAATTGAAAGATGGGGCCTTGAAGAGATGATTAGATTGTAGGACTGTGCCATAGTGAATAGATTAATAATGGTGGTCAGGGGTGTGGTTCTGAGGGCTTTAAAAAGGAGAGCACATGAAGGGTCTCTCTCTCTGCTCTGCCATCTTCTGCCACGTGAGACCTCTGCATTGCTGTAAAGACACCACCAAAGAAGACCCTCATCCAATGTGTTCCCTGGACTTTGGACTTCCGAGCCTTTGAAATTGTAAGCAATACATTTCATTTTCTTTATAAAATACTCAGTTCTGTGTATTTTGTTATAAGCAACAGAAACAGACTAGTACAATGTGCTTCGTGCCAGGCCCTGCACTGAAAACAAGGACACGTTCAATGTGGCTTCTTCCTTTTCTCTGTGTGTCCTCTCTAGGACAGTCCTGAGTAGCCGCCCCACTGCACAGTCTTCAGAATCACTTTTGTCAAGGTCTGTTACCTCCTGGGAGGCCAGCAATGCCAACTGCTGCAAGGGTTATGACCGTGAGGACTAACTGGTTCATGTCATGACATTCATGCAGAGACAGGGAGGATGGGAAGACGGTGAGAGGGAGTATTCTAGGCAGAGGAAACAGCACGTGAGAGGTGCAAGGAGAAGCTGGAAGGGGTGGGAAGGTTGTGCAGGAGAAGCACCACGTGGTGATACTGGGATGAGGTGTGGTTGACACTGCAGGCAACAGCAAGGACTGGGACTTTATCCTAAAGGTTACAGGCAGCCTCTGAAGTCATTTGAGTAGAATGGCATGGTTAGAGGTCCATTGCCAAAGGATTTTTATGCCTCCTGTGTGGAGAATGAACTACAGGGACCAGAAGAAGAGAACCATTGAGCAGGTTAGTTATGGCATCAGGTGAGAGATGTGAGTGGCTAAGATTGAAATCACAGGTCGGGAGGAAGTGGGTGGATTGGAGGCTTATTTAGGAGGCCCACTTGGCAGGATTTAGTAATTGATTGCATGAACAGGAAAGAGCTGAGTCAACATTAAGGCCAAGGTTTCTGGTTTGCTCCCCTGATCAGAGGGCAGTACTGTTACTGTTACTCTTTGGGAGAAGTGTTTTGCTCAAGCATCTTGGCAGGGATGGGTCCGGGCACAACTGGGTGTTTACTGCCCCCTTCTGGCCCATGTGCCCAAGGTAACTGTCCTGGGTATATCATTTCGGTTTATACTCAGCTGCACAGTGCCTCCAACAAGATAAGGGTTTATGTTTTTGTTACATAAAAAATTCAGATTCAGGAATTCCAGAGCTTCCTGGTGTGTTGGTGCCACTAAATCATTAGGTACTTGGGCTCCTTCTAGCTGGCTGCTCCATGATGACGACCCTTGGCTTAATGCTCTCAAGGCGGCAGCTAGAGCTCCGGCCAGCATGCCTGCATCCCAGGCAGGAAGTGGGGGAAGAGTAATGGATAAAAGGACAAGAAAAAGTGAGTGACAGCTGAATCATCCCCCTTTAAAGAGCTTTCTTGGGGATGCCATTTGGTGACTTCTGCTCTCATTTCATTGCTCAGAACTGTCACATGCCATCCCAATCTGCACCAGAAGTGGCAAAATGGAGCTATTGAGTGGGGACATTATCACCTCCAATAAAATTTAAGTTCTGTTAGAAAGGAGAAAGGAAAGGGCCGGCCCGTGGCTCACTCGGTAGAGTGCGGTGCTGATAACACCAAGGCCACGGGTTTGGATCCTATATAGGGATGGCCGGTTTGCTCACTGGCTGAGCGTGGTGCTGACAACACCAAGCCAAGGGTTAAGATCCCCTTACCGGTCATCTTTTTAAAAAAAAAAAAAAAAAAAAAAAAAAGAAAGGAGAAAGGAAAAATGCACATTGGGTGGGCCACAGTGATCTTCAAAACATCTGCTCTCCTCACCCAGTGGACATTTGTTTTCTGGCCCCAGGGCCTACCTTGTGGTGGGCTTAGAAGTGGATTCTCCACAAAATTTCTGAGCTTTATTGGCTTTGAGGGCTACTACTTTTAAAAAGAAGAAATATGTTAAATAGCCATCACTTTTTGTGGTTGACCTAATTTCACTGGGGTGACCCTATCTTTGACAGGTGTCCTTATGCTAGAATTGGATATATTTTGTATGTGTGTGTGTATCCAGACTTTCCCCAATTGCCTAAATTATCATTAAAAATGGGTTTAGAGATAACCCTTGCATTTTTCTTCATTCTTTCTTGCAATTGATTGACTTGTTACATGAACACAGGATGCCAGAAGGTAGAGTCATCTCACATGCAGCTTACAGGCAAGAAGGGGAGACAGAGGAGTATTTTCTGAGCAGTGCTACAGTAGAAATATGAGGGCAAGCTAGAGGGGTATGGGAGAAGGTGCCGGGTCCAAATTATGTCTTAAGTACTTTGTCATGGAGCAACCTTCACTCTCAGTTTCCTTATCTATAAAATGGAGATAATGAAAGTTCATGACTTGTAAGTGTGTGTGATTTCATTCCACTCTAGTCTATTCCACTCCATTCCACTCCACTCCAATCCATCCACTCCACTCCACTCCATTCTATTCCATTCCACCATTTTATTCCAGTTCATCCACTCCATTCTACTCCACTCCATTCCATTCCATCCATTTCATTCACTCCATTCCATCCATTCCATTTATTTCATTTCATTCCATTCCATCCATCTCATTTCATTCTATTCTATTTTAAACAATTGTGTTAAGACCTGCACACAATCCAGTGGGTCGTGACCCACACTTTGGAGAACTCTTTTCTAGAATCTCACATTTGGCAGTGTGGGGGAAAGAGGGTTTGGGCTGGGCTAGGCTCATGAGAGAGGAGAGGAGGCTGCCCCATTGGGAAGTGAAAAATCACTTGGCTAGAAGGAGACCATGAAAGCCTTGGTGAGATTTATTTCTGTGAATCAGGACAGGGAGCATTTAATGGTTTTTAATTAAAATTTAATAAATAAAAAAAAAGAACAAAGGACTTATCAAATCATTCTGCATTCTTCATTGCTCAACACCAGGCAATTAAGATGCTCTGTCATAAACAATCACTGGGGGAAAGAGGGGAAGCTTGGAGAGAAGACAACAGGGGAGATGTGGATTTGTGCAGCAGTCCCAGCTGTACCGCCTCTGCCCATGCAACTCAGGGGTCCCAGTCCATGTCAAGGTCTGTGTTAAATCCCATCTGAAGGACTTCCCCCTCCGTCCCTGCCTCTGTCCCCTGAGGCCAGAGAATTAAAGCTTCCCATTATGAACTCATTTCCTCCTCTGATCCTGAGGACACTGAGGGAGTATTCCAGAGGCAGGAATCAAACCCTCCCATCTGGTGGGTTCTCCCTAGGCACCCTTCCTCCAAATCCAGCTGTGCATTGGTTTTGCAGACGCCCCATCCCATCTCTTTCTCATTGAGCAGAGAGATGGAGGTTCATTCTTTCTGCACGATTACTAACATATGGATTTTCCTTTTTCATTGTGGCAGAATCCAGCACTTTTCCCCCAGACCCCAGAAGCACCCACAGACCACCTCTGCCAGATTAAGCTTCTGCTCCTTCAGGGATGCTTTCTTGGCTACCTGCAATGTTCTGGACACAGCTATAGCCACCTGTGGGGTCACAGTGAATACAGCACCATCCCATTTTTATTTTCAGCTAATTCCTACTTAAAAATAATTTTCTACAACATCTGAGCCAGGGGTGCTGGCGCACTGTGAGATGCTGTGTGGTCTGCGTGAACTCCATCCCCCTTCTGTGTTGTTTTTCTCATGTGAGAGTGGGGTAGGGCTTGCCTCCTAGCAGTTGCTTACACTCAAGTGGCATTCCTGAGTTGAAGAGGCTTAGGGAAATTTCCCTCTCCCTGGCCCTTCAGGAAGGACGGATGAGGGAGGCAGAAAGAGAGAAGGCCATGGAGACTGCTTGTCAGCACACATTCTCCATGTCGAAGGCTCAAATCCAATTCCCTTTTCGTCTTCACCATCTCTGCAGGAGGTTTGCAAATCCAGTCACCATGTGGGATTCCTGTAGGAAAACAAGAGCACTATGGGAGCATTAATCACTGCCTCCTGCAGGTACTGGAGAAGACTTCCTGTGTATTCAATCCAACCCTGTCTGGTGGGCCCAGCAGTCTGTCGGAGGAGCTGACCCCTGAGGAAAGAGAAATCCATTTGTGTCTCTCCCTCCTCTCCCAGTAACAAACGCAGTTCGTTAACGTGCTCCCCTTTCACTGGGGACACTGCGGTGGCATGGTGGCATATATGAGTTACAGAGCATCCAGTTTGGGGAAGGGGAGAAAGACCGTCCTGCCACCTGGCTTCCCCATGGGCCGTTGGATTCTTTATGCACCTCACCAGTGATAGGCGAGTCCCCACCTTTGAGCTCCTGACATGTGAAATCATATTCTACCCAAAGAAATAATGCAGCCCTTTTATGAAAATTTTCCTAGGCATCTGGAGATTCCAGCGGAAGTGGTGGGCTCATTGCTAGCCCTAAAGATTATTCTAAAATTGTCCTGTCCCAATAGTCAGCTTGCAAGTGACAGGAAACTTTTCCCAGACAAGAATAAATCAAAAGGGAATGTATAGGCTGAACTAACTGAAAAAGCCAGAGTCGAGTGGATGTCAGGCTCAGCTTGATTCAGGGCCCAAATGATGTCACCAAAACTAGGAGTCTGCTTTTCTTTCTTCTCCTTTCTGTATTCTGAAATGGGCCTTGGCTTGCAGTCGAAAAACTGCTGTCCACAGCTTAGAGCCATGTCTCTCAGGTTCATGGTTAGCAGGAAAGAGCACCGACTTCTGCAGTCACCACAATTCTAACAATGCCTCAGCAAGACTCCATGCCCCAATCCCCGGAACCTGTGAATGTGACAAGGAATCACCCTGTGACCACGTTACCTGACAGGGCACAGGTGGCCCTGACATAAATAGGCCATCCAGGAAGCCCTTACCAGCCAAGAGTTTTCTCCGGCTGGTGGCAGAAGGGAGGGTCAGAGAAGGATCTGAAGGATCAGGGAGCACAGAAGGATCTGACATGCTGGTGCTGATGTTGAAGATGGAGGGGACTGCGTGCAAGGACCAGAAGCATCTCTGGCTGCTGAGAGTAGCCCTGCCAGCAGCCAGCAAGGGAACAGGGCCTCAGCCCTACAGGCATGCAGAGCTGAATTCTGTAGTAGCCTAAACGAGCCTGGGAGCGGGGTCTCCTGCAGAGCCTCCAGACAAGCCCCTATGGGCCAGCATCTCAATGCTGGCCTCACAAGACTGAGCAGGGACCCAGCTGGGCCTGCCTAGACTTCTGACCTACAGAACTGTGAGCAGACAAATGGATCTGCTTTAAGTGGCCATTTGTGACATGTGTTACCACGTGCAGAAGACTGATAGGGCACAGTTCTCTCCCCTGATTCCTTCACCAGGGTGGGGGTTTACACGGATGGGCTTCTTGCTTCTTCTGCTGGTCACGTGTCCATCAGCACTTGGAGTTCTGTCTTGAAGTGGTGCTTGGCAGGTCCCCCTTGCAGCTGAGCTTCAGGATCAGATACAGGCTCCTGCACCTGTCCTCATGTTAAGGGTGCTCTGGTGCCCCAGACTTGGGTCTGGCCACAGCGACCCCTTTCTTTCCCGGGCCTGCAGCTTGCTCCTGCGTCAAGTTTAACAAAAGAGGAAGGGAGGTTGTGACCCACTCTCCCGGCTGCTGAGGCTGTAATCGCACCTGCTCCTCACAGAGACCCTTCATGTTCAGTCTGGCCGCGTTGGGAAGGGGGCGTGAGTGGGAGAAATTGGTCCTATGACCTATCTAGAGTGGTTTATTGATCAGTGTTTTCCAAGCTGCAGGTCACAACCCACCAGGGAGTCATGGGCTCAGTTGTGTGGGTTGTAGCCAGAGTGTTTTGAAAAGTGGAAGGAAACAGAGGACGTGAGCCTGTGCCACCCGTAGCTCTGCTTTGTGAGACACCTGTCTGGCAATGCAGTATGCGTGCTGGGTGGGCCACTGTGGAAAATGGGTTGCGTGTGTTTCACAGAGTTTAGACTTGGTTCAAGGAATCCAGCTGTTCAACTGGGTAGTTGAAATTGAAGGGTGTGGGGAAGGGTGGCACTGAGGCAGCAGGGTCACTCTGTGCTGTTCACGAGCCGTGAGGGAGGCATCTGGCCTCTGCTTGCGGGTCTTCCTTTAGAATATGGGGTTTTTAGTGTCCCCTTTGCCTGGACTTGCCACCTGCTCTGGCCACCATGTCCAGGGCAACAAGAAAGGCTTTCACGCCTGCTCGGCATCCTCGTAGAGAGTTTTAAGGATCTCCTGAGACCATCCACAGGGAAGGATGATGGCTCATGCCTAGAAGGAGGTCTTGGAGTCCTGTGGCCACTACCCAGGAGGACATTCATTTGTCCATTCTCTCTGTATGGTCCAGTCCTCAGCACTGCCTGCGTACTGGGCCCTTCCCAACATACTGGGACCACCAGTGATGAGACAGAGGAGAAGTAGCTCACATTCCCAAGGGGGAGATGGACAAGATGCACACAGATGGGGATCCCTTCAGAGATACATGTCGGGAAGATGGGATGTGGCAGAGTGAGTGGCTGGGGGCTGGGGCCCGGGCCTTCCAGATGATAAGATCTCGGGAGAGACATCTGACCAGGAAGTGGGTCAGGGGGAAGGAACCATTCTGCAGAGATAAGGGAAGAGTGTCCCAGAGTGTTCTAGAATGTTCCGGCCAATCCCTGATACCAGGAGTGGCTTGAAAGGCCAGGGAGTCTGGGAAGGAGTGTGGTGAGAAAAGGGGTGTGAGTAGGTTTTGGTGAAACCAGAAGAGGCCTTTTGGGCCAACATGGTAGAGGGTGTGGAGTATATCGTCCATGCAGGTGGATGCCAGTGAAATCCACGCTGGGATCGTCCACTTTAAGTCCAGGCAGGAATAATGGCTCAGGCCAGGCCGGGAACTGTAGAACTGAATTTGGAATGTCATCGAAACCTGACAGCAATATGCATCATTTCACAAGGTGTCTACTGTTATAATGTGTCCTTTCTGCTCTCAGTGTGAATTATATTAAATAGTTGGTCTGGCTGCTGGCCAAGATGGTTTGGGTCTTCGGGCTCATTCCACTTGGTCTCATGGCAATAATTTTTAAAATCACACATTACATTGAGTGCATTTGTGGATACATGTAGGAGGACTCATGGCTGGTGTTGATCATGCCTGTGGAGGCTAATCCCCTCAAACACATGCCTGAAGCATGCTTGATGTTCAATAAATGTTTGGATAGTAAATTAAAATAAGCAATTATGCTTTCTTAGTAAAAGTCCATATTTGTCTCTATATGTAAATATGGGTGGAAAAATATTGGCAAGTCTATATGCGCTGGATGATAGAAGCTGCTTAATTTTTAAACCTTTTCCTTTTTACCTTTCTGTATTGCCTACATTGTTTTCCATGTTGAAAGCATAACATTTATTTATTTGTCTACTTTGTTCAATGTCCAGTCACCTGGGAGCTTTAGTTAAAAAACCCCTGAAAATCTAGCAAAATAAATACCATAAAACCACGCAGAACAAAGGCATGCAAATTGCCTTTTCATTCATATTGTTTCTTTAATTTTCCCTGTAGTTTATTTTAAAAACGACACACTGAATTGTGCAGGGACTATGACCCGTGCATATATGAAAGCATTGTTTTATAACCTGAAAAAAACTTTGACGATATTTTCGTTTTTTTTTTTTTTTTTGTCGTTTTTTCGTGACTGGCACTCAGCCCGTGAGTGCACCGGTCATTCCTACATAGGATCCGAACCCGCGGCGGGAGCGTCGCCGCGCTGCGCCACAGGCTCGGCCCGATATTTTCGTTTTTAAAAGGTGAGAAAATGAAAGGATTAGCCAGAGAAAATGACAGTCTCTCTCTGTGGAAATTTCAGCTGGAAGCAAATCTTGAATCACAGCAGCGTGCGGGTCACAGATGCACCTCACAGCCAGCGTGTGCATGTTGTGTTTCAGTAAAAGGTTCATGAGAATTGCTGCCTGGGCTCTGTGCTGCTCTCTTCCTGCTCACTTCTCTGTGTGCCACAGCCCCTTCCTCCCTCCTAAGTGTCCCCTTCTCTACTCACCACCTTTTCCAGATCATACCACTTCCTCCCAGGGTCACTGCAGCCATCTGGTCCCCCAGCCCTTGACTGTGGAGCTCCCTACAGCTCCGAGACACTCCTGCTGGTGCTGAGGCTCTGCACTAAACACCCTGGCCCTGTGCGCTATGGCCCAGGTCCAGCGCAGCTGTTGGGTCCTGATCTTGGCAGACCCAGTCCCTCTCCTGGCATAGCATTGGCCTTTAATCTCAGCAGTGATTTAAACTTACAACTCGACTTTCAACCACCGGGTCCAGCAGAACCACAGGCCATGGATGTTGAGTCACCTTGTGTGATTTTCTTTCTCATGTGGGATGAAGGCCATGGTCTCATGGGTTATGTGTGGGCCACATTTTGCAGCATCTATGTGCTTTGTGGATGGCTTCGAGCGATCTGAATGATCCTATGAGGGTGGGGGCAAGAAGTCAGGAAGGGATGATCACAGTGGGCAGGGTGCTCTGACCATGAGACCTGTAGGCATCCCAAGGGTCAGGTGCAATGGGAGGAAGAAGCAGAAAGAGCCACATGTGGACATGGGATTGGGTGGGGGAAGGCCTGACAGTGGATCCAGGAATGCTCTTCCTGCAGGTAACACTGCCCTCAGGAGAGGCTATGGGGCATAGGCTGAGGCGCAGAGTCTGGGCGTGGGGGAAGGAGGCATTAGCCAGAGTTTAGTTGACATGCGTTGTGTCCTGATGGATCCATGGGGACAAGCAGTTCAGCTCATCACCAAAGAGGCAAAGACTGGGAACTTAGAGGGGCCATGCCTGGCCTTGCCTGGCCTTGCCACCCATGAACATGGACAGGGCATCCGTGAGCCTCACCCAGGTCACGTGGGGATGGGGATCTTGGCAGGGAGCCACTTCCAGGACACAGAGGGTGGGAGGTTTCTTAACCTTTGCTGTTATGCAGCTCAGAAGCACAGTGTCTGGGTCACAGCTACCACACAGTTCCCTTCCTGTCTGGACTCTTTGGAAACGAGACTTTTTAGTGACTCCCAGGTCATTCAGTCTTTGAGGGGCCAGCATTGTAAACCTAAATGCCTGCAGGGCCTGGCAGATACCATCCTGGAGTGAAAGAGCCTGGTGTCTGCCACACATGGAAGAGTCTTCTGCCACCAAAGAAGCACACTCTCTCTTATTTTTCTCAAACCATGTAACCTTTCTGGTTCCATCTTAACATTTCTGTTTACATTTTATTTATTTATTTAATACGTTTTATTGTGTATATTTAAGGTACACAACATGCTGTTATGAGATACTTATACATAGTCAAATGGATACTATGGTAAAATAAATGAATATATCTGTGACCTAGGGACCTAGATATAAACATTCATTCTCTTCTTAAATCTGTGAGTGCTATAATGTTCTGTTACTATTAACAGAGCAGAGCTGGTGTAACGATAGGAGGCCTGACATTTGCCTCGATGGCAGGGAGACAAGAAAAGTCTATGCCATTTGGGAAGGTTGCCAGATCTCCTCATTTTTTCAAGAGAAACCAGAAATTTTGATTTCTGTACATATCTTGTAAGTTTTAAAAGTTGGCAACGGACACATATAAACAACTAAAAACGTGGAGGCCAGTACCTGTGCAGGTGTATGAGGTGCAGCTGCAAGCTCCATCCAGCTGTGGGGCATGTGGCTCCACTGGGCATGACTCACTCGTTTCTCTCCAGAGCTGTGGGCTCGTCCCCACCCTCAGAGCTCTGATGCCCTCAGGGGGCCTGCTGGACTTAGTCAACAGCATTCTACCTATATTTGGGGAGATAAAGGAACAGACAAAGCTTTATTTCCATTTGAGAATCATCTTTTCTCACTCCCCAGGGCTGAAATAATTTTTATCTGCCACGGTGATGTACAGTTTCTCCCCAAATCCCCTAGAAGAGTGATTGAGGGAGGATCGAGACCCCCAAGCTGTGGCCGTGGAGAGCAGAGCACAGCTTCCTCCGGAGGCCCCTCCTGGTTCCTAAGCACCTCCAGAGGCAGAGTCCTGGTGTGTGGACATTCAAAGGGAGGGTCAGGCTGTGATGCCATGCCAGGGTGTTCAAGCACGGCCCGACAAAGTCTGGAAAGGAAGGGACCAAGTGACGCAGCGTGAGATTTGCAAACACCACCCCTGCATGGGTTTCCTCTGCAGCCATAGCAAGTTACCACAACCAGGGGGCTTAAAGCAACAGAAATGTGTCCTCTCACAGTCTGGAGGTCAGAAGTCCTAAGTCAAGGTGTGGCAGGGCCAGGTTCCCTCTGCAGGCTCTAGGGGGGGTGCTTCCCGCCTCTTCCAGCTTCCTGTGGTTGCCAGCTAGCCTTGATGTGCCGTGGCTGTGGTCGCACCACTTCGAACTTTGCCTCCATCGTTAGGTGGCCTTTCCTCTACCTCTGTGTGTTCTTTTCTGTCTCTTATAAGGACGCTCTCATTAGATTAGGGCCCACCCTAATCCAGGATGATTTCATTTCTATGCTCACCTTATCACATCTGCAAAGACCCTGTTTCCAAATAGGGTTTACATATATTTTGGGGGAGGGGAATACTATTGGACCTACTACCACCACATCTTATAATGCACTAACCAAACATAACACATCTCCGAAATAATTATGCAAATAATAGGACTGTCGGTTTTTTAAAAAAGAATGATTTACTTATACATATTTTCAGGTCAAATCTTTTGCTTATAGCAGGGGATACTTGTAGCTGAAAGAAAAACTTGGGTTTGAGCAGTCATAATTGGCACTTCGGATTCCTGTGGAAAAGGATTGCCCTTGTTTGAACATGGCTTTGGTGGATGGGTCTCTTATTCATAAATTATTATCAGGAGCAAGATGCTGTCTTAGAGGAAGGGACTGGGCACTGCCTTTTGATGGCTGAGTACCTGGACTAGTCCTTACATCTCAAAGCTTCTGTGCACTTATTCACAAATTGACAAAGAAAATTCCATCGTCTTCCCATCACAGTATGCATTCTATTTCTAATGTGATTTTAATCTTTTGGAAGATCGGGTTTTATAGCATGTAGCTATTTTTCAACATTTGTTTTTTAGCACTCAGCAACAGCAACTTTTATCAAACACCCCTGGTGAGCAATGCATTGTGCAGATTTAAGTGGCTCACTTCCACGAGCTGCATTGATGTTAGTTAGGTTAATGTCAGTGGCAGTAAAAATCCCGGAATTCTGGGGCTCGGCACGGTGGGTTTATTTCCCCCACCCATGAAGGCGCAGTGGTTAGGAGGCGGTTTTTCCACGCCTTTCCATTCAGGAACCCAGGCTTCTTCCACCTTGTGGCTCCCGAATCCCCCTGGATCCAGCTGGCCATGGGGGAGGAGGGAGTAGAACAGGCTCACCTGGGTTCGGAGTGAGACACAGCCTTTCCACCCACTGGATTGGGGGTGAGAGCTGGGAAGGTGGTCTCAGGGCTGGTGGGTAGCTACCACCCAGCAGCAATTCCATACTATGGAACTGGGACTCTGGATTTATGGGGAGGGCAGTGAGATCTGTCTGCCACATGTGTAGATAGAAGAAATACCAGCTTAAGGCTAACATGTGAAGGATGTGTTAAAAAAAAGAATTATTATATGGCTGACGTCTTAATTATGAAAGCTAGTAATTAGTTTATATGACCTTTGGTTCACCTTAACGTGTTGCTTAAATTTGGCTTACTAATGTGAAATGTGCAATTGATTTTTAAAAATCAAAAACATGTACATAGAAACTGAAAATAGAATAGAGGTAACCAGGGTCTAGGGGAGCAGGAATGAGAGTTATTGCTTAATGGGTTCAGAACTTCTGTTTGGGGTGATGAAAAAGTTCTGGAACTAGATGGAGGGGATGGCTCCACAACATTGTAAATATTCTTAATACTACCAAGTCATTCACTTGTTAAAATGTTATGTTCTGCATAGTTACCACAAAAAATATTTGTAAAGGAACATGTATTTTTTTTATTTATTCATATCCTTAGAAATAAGCCTTGATAAGTATGGGAAGCTGCTGCTACAGAATTTATTAATTATTGTTTCTCTTTGGAAACATTTAGCTTTGGGGCTTAAGATTTCTCTTTCACCTTTGGTGTCCTTATGCCAATTGTTAATTATTAGCAAAGCATGCATGAAGAATGTACTCTAGATGCTACAGAGATAAGCATTGCTTCACAAAAGCTAAGGTTGCTCCAGGGTTCAGGTATGGAAGTAGATTTAAAAAAAATATTTCTTTTAAAAGTTAATATATCATACAGTATAAATTTATACAGCACAGAAAGATATATGGTGAAAACCGTCTCCCTCCCACCTCAGAGTCCTCCTAGGCAAGGGTTTCTCAGCCTCAGCAATATTGACATTCGGTGCAGGGTCATTCTTTGTTGTGGGGATGGAGGGCTGTTGCACTCGGTGTGGGACATTTAGCAGCATCCTGGGCCCCTACCCACCAGGTGCCACTAGCATCCTACCCACTCCCCAGTTATAATAAGTGAAAATACCACCAGACATTGCCAAATGTCTGTGGCAGTGGGTAGGGGGGGCAAATCTGCCTTCCACTGAGAGCCATTGTCCTAGAGCACTGAGGCCAGTCTCCCTTGTTTATCTGAGAGGGTGCCTATGCGTGCACACGTGGCCGTGTGTCTCTATGTGATCGTGCACTTAGCTTTTCTCACTGCACGGCTAACCTCAGAAATCATTCCTACGTGTGCAGACCAGCCTCCCTCCTTTTCAAAGGAGCTTAGCAGCCTGGTGTTCTGTTGACAGACACGCGGCTCTTAGAAGTAAAGTCATCATGAACACAATTTCGTGTTGTGTTAGAATCCTTGCAGGATTCCTGGAGGAGGATTTGTAGGGTCAAGGGGCATTAGCATTTTGAGTTTTGGGAGATATTTCCCAGGAACTCTCCCAGGAGATGGGGCTGTTTTTTTCTTCCTCCAACAACATGCAAGAGCTCCTGTTTCCATATGCGGCATATTATCTACATAATCACACTTAACGATCCTTGCTTGTGGCAGGTGAACAGAGGGAAACTCATTCTTACATGTATACAGTTGACCCTTGAACAACGTGGAGGTTCGGAGTCCTGCCCCCCCTCCTGTGCAGTCAAAACATCTTGTATAACTTTTGACTCGTAGCCTACTGCTGACTGGAAGCCTTACCCATAACATAAACTGTCGATTAACACATATTTTGCACGTTATATGTGTCATATACTGAATTCTTAAAATAAAGCAAGCTAAAGAAAAGCAAATGTTATTAAGAAAATCATAAGGAAGAGAAAATACATTTAAAAAACATTTAAATATATTGAAAAAATCAGCGCGTAAGTGGACCCGTGTAGTTCAAACCTGTGTTGTTCAATGCTATTTCTTTTATTTTGAAAAAAGTCTTGTCTTACACATGTTTAAAAGTTATATATGTCTTTTTTCCCTAGAAAATATGGATTTGGGGGAAGGGTAAAGTATTTTTCTGTAGAGTATTTATTTTTTAAAGTGTAGCATACATAAAGAAAAGGGCTTAAGTATAATCACCCAACTTGACGAAATCTTGCAAAGTGAATATGCCCTGTCACCAACATGCAGATGAAGAGCGGGATGTCACATACCCTCAAAAGCCCCTCACACTCTGCAGTGAGCTCCCCCCAAGAGTAGTCACCCTTGATTTCTAGCACAATGCATCAGTTTTCTTGTGGAAACATGGATTTTTAAAAACATGATTGTGAGATGAACGGTTTCTCTAAGAGAAAAGAAACTGTTTCCCATTAATTAATGGGTTGTGGGTTATGTCCTGTCCTTTGAATAAGTGGTTTTCCAGACACAGACTCATGGGGCTGGAGACCTTTTGTCATACCAGGTCATGTACTGCATTAAGTGGAATTAGACACATCAGTGGAGCCGAAGTCCCAGCCTTCCTGGTGATAAATGTGCCGTTTCCTCATTGCGTAAGAGGGGCAGGTGTTCATTAGTCTGCATTCCCTAAAACAAACAAACAACAAACAGTAGTTTATCATTCTCCCATATTCCATAATCCTTCTGTTATTTCTTGTTGGGAAATGGTCAGGTCAGCTTTTTTTATATTGAGGTAAAATTCACATAATGTGAAGTTAGCCATTTTCAAGTGTCCGATTCTGTGTACGTTCACAATGTTGCGCAAATATCACTACCATCTAGTTGCAAGATATTTTTATCACCCCTAAAGGAAACCCTGTGTCCGTGGTTAGTCGCCCCCTGTTCCCCTTCCCCCAGGCCCTGGCGACCACTCCTCTGCACTCTGACTCTGCGGATTTGCCTGTTCCACCTCCTAACCTGACTGTGTGCCTATAGTGTTTATAAAGTCACAGGGTACTCTGCCCATTTGTGGTGGGAGCCGTTGTGTTCGCTGCAGGGAGCTGAGCAGCTTCCCTGGATTCTACTCACCAGATGCCAGTAGCACCCCTCCCCCCAGTTGTGACAACCAAAAAAGTCTCTGGACATTGCCCATTGTCCCCTGGGGGTCACAATCCCCTTTTGGTTGAAAACCGCTGATCTAGACTATATTTTAAAATTGGCGTTTATGGAGGCATAATTTACATATGGTAAAATTTACCCTTTCTTGTTAAACAGTCTTGTGAGTTTTGACAAATGCACACAGTCATATAACCTCGAATATAATCAAGGTATAGAATATTCCCTTTCGCTTAAAAGTTCCCTCCTGCCCCTTTGTGGTCAATTGCCTCCCCCAACCCCCAGCCTTGGCAAGCACTGATGTGTCTTCTGTGGTATGTGGCCTTCCCTGCAAGCCACATGCGTGGTTACCTGCACAGAGCCTTGGGGGTCTGATTCCTACACTTCTCACAGCGCCTTTGAGATCCATCCACGGTTCCGTGATTAACAGTTTGTTTCTTTTCATAGCTGAGTAATATTCCATTGTATGGATGTGCCACAGTGTTTTTTAAAATTCATCCCCCAGTTGAGGGACATTTAGGCTATTTCCAATTTTTGGCAATTATGAATAAAGCCACTAAAAAAATTTATATACAGGTTTTTGTGTGAAAGTATGTCTTAGTCCATTTGGCTATAACAAAATACCATAGACTGGGTGGCTTATAAATGATAGAAATTTATTTCTCACAGTTCTGGAGGCTGGAAGTGTAGGATGAAGGTGTGGCAGATTCAGTGTCTGCTGAGGACCAGCTTCCTGGTTCACAATGGCACCTTCTCCCTGTGTCCTCACATGGTGGGAGGGGAGAACTGTGGTCTCTTTGGCCACTTATAATGGCACTAATCTATGGGCCTGGTGGTGGGTGGCACTGGGGAAAAGAATAAGAAGCTTGTCATTCCTGAGGGCCTGCCTGACCAAACCTACCTGCATCAAAACAGGCAGCCTGAGTGTGGCGTCCAGTAGCTGGTGTCTTTGGATCAATGGCTTATTCTCTCAGAACTTTGCTCCTTCTCTACAAAATGGGTGTAATCATCTCAACCCATTGAAATGATTGAATGAGAACATAGGTAAAAAGTCTACCACATGCCCATCCACTGACAAACAGGTAAATAAAACATGAATGTGGTCCATCATGTTTTGAATGAATGGGATATGATTCAGCCATAAAAAAGAATGAAGCACTGATTTATGCTACAGTGTGGATGAACCTTGAACACATCGTGTAAGTGAAAGAAGCCAGACACAGAAGTGTGTGATTCCATTTATATGAAATGTTCAGAACAGGCAAATCCATAGAGACAGAAAGCAGATCAGTGGTCACCAGGGGCTGGAGGGAAGGGAGCCAGGGAGTGACTGCTTATGGGTACGGGGTTTCCATTTGCGATGATGAAAAAGTTTTAGAACTAGACAAAGGTGATGTTTGCACAATATTGTGCACATACTAAATGCTCTCTATTGCACACTTTAAAATGTTTTAAATGGTCAATTTTATGTTTTGCATATTTTACTCTAATTTAAAAATAGTCCACTAGAGCAGTAACAAACCATGTTAGAGATGGGTATGATGATGTTGGGGATGTATCACCCTCATTCCTGGCTAGCCCAGACTTGCAGATTGGTCTGGATGCCGAGGTCACAGAGGTGCTCCTGCCATCTGGCTCTGTCCCCTGGGCAGTGGCCGTGCTTTACACAGCAGCATCCTCATGCACTCTGGTTCTGTGAATGCAATTCCAGCTTTTATGCAACGACCTTTTGTCTTTGTGTGAAGCTGAGTTTCTGTCGGGACTTGCTCACAGGCTTTCCGTAGCAAGCCGTCCTGTTTTTCCTTCCAACCTCAGTGGGCCACTGAGGTGTGGAGCTTCCCAGCCTCTGTTGGGCAGGGAGTTGGTGGGCCATTTGGGAACTATTCTAGCATGGCTGGAGAGGTGACAAGGCTCATCGAGGCCTCAGCTTCCTTAACGCCAGTTTGAAGTTTGGTTTTGGGGTGTCAGTCATTTGTTTAAGGTTTCACCAAATGGGCTTTTGGCTTCTTTATGCCTAAGACAGGTTGATGGGGTGGCATCCCCCAGGGAGTTTGACAGCCAGTCCCAGACACAGGATTAGGAAGGCAGGTAGAGCACAGCCCTGAGTTGAATGCCAGGCTGGGTACCCTCCTCTGCCTGCAGCAGTTCCTGAGTTGACTGGGAACCTGACAGGGAGCAGCAGCTTTGTGGATGTTCTACCAATGTAGCCCCAGTCACGTTCCCCTATCGAGGTCAGGAGCAATGAAGCTTAGTCCCCTGAGTGGGAGCTATTCCTTTGAGGCATCTGGTGTCTCTTTTCTGATACAGACTGTCCTGTTTCTTGGGGGCTTCCTTTGTTTCCCTGAGAGCAGCACCAGTTCCAAAGTGAGAAGGTGGAGATGACTTAGAATGGCCTCTTAGGGAATGAAGGTGTATGGGAAGGGGAAAATGTGCAGGTCAGAAAGTGTCAATCTCAACGCCCTGATAAGACCTGCATACATGTTGCATTTTCAATTTTGAATCAGTTGCCAGTGTTAAAAACCCAAAGCACAAAAATTTCTTATGATATTTCAGATTTCTGATAGTTCTTTGGAAAAAAAAAAAACAAAAAACAAGTATTAGAATCTCTGGCAACACTCATCCTGCTCTTGAGTGACTGCAGTCAGCTTGCATAAAGGAGCGACTGTTCTTCGGTTTCCACGGCCCCCATCTGCCTGTTTTATTGGTCCTCAACACCTGCCTGCCCATGCTGGCCTCTGTGTTTCTGGCCCTGGGTGTAGGTTTTACTGTTAAAATCCTACGTTCTGGATTTTGCTTAGTTGGCAACGTGGGCAAACCATTTAAGCCCTGTGCTTCAGTTTCCCATCTGCAAAAGGAGCTACTGCAAGACCGTTCTGGGAGGTGCCGAGTCCTGAGGGGGTTTGATGGTGCTTGGGAAAGGGGCAGCTGTGTCAGGAAATGTAAGGTTTGGTTCTTCCAAAGTATGTGCACCTGAGCTGAGTTTGCCCCACCCATTGGACATGGTGTGTAGCCACCCTCAGACTTGCTGATGGAAAATGATTTCTTATTTCCATAAATAATCCTGCCAAGAGAGTGATTTAATTGATTTAATGAGTTGTATTGTGAGAATCAGACCTGGCCAAGAGCACATGTTTATTTCTGTCTCCATCTGTGGAAATTTCCTTGGAATGAGAGCAGTGCCTTTTTAGGGAGAGACTGGCAGGTTGCAAAGGCATTATCTCAGCCCTCTTGCAGCGTTGACTGAGACTTGGCGGTGCATTCTAAGTTGTCCAACCATCACTAATCTGTGGAATTTTAAGCTTCCACTGGAGGCGGGAAATGTAAGAATGTGGCTTTTTTTCCACCCTGAAATCATATCACATCATGTCTCGAATTATGCCCAAGAACAAATAGCAAAGATGCTGGCCTATTGAGCAGCATGTGACAGAAGTCATGTGATTCGATCGACAGTAAGTGATTTTCTTCTCAGTGGCATTTTTGTGTCAGACTTTGTCATCTGCTGTATCCTTCGGTATTGTATCATCTTTGTGGGCACCTAGTGAAGGCCGTTCAGGCATTCACTCTTGTTCACTAAACCAGTGTTTCTCAGTGGTGATTTGCCCAGAGAGCACATTTGGCAATGTCCAGAGAAGTTTTGGTTATCACAACTGGCAGGTGGGGGTGGAGGGGGTGTGCTGCTGGCATCCAGGTGGCAGAAGCCAGGGGTACTGCTGGACATCCTACAATGCATAGGAAAACCCTGTGCAACAAGTAATTACCCAGCCCAGAGTTTAAGTCGTGTTGAGGCTGAGAATCCCTGCATTGAGCAAATATTCATGGAGTGTGTTCTTTTTCACAGGCACTATTCTAGGCATCAGGGATAAGGTGGTGAATACCATGGAGAATGTCCCCATTCTCATGGAGCGTATGTCCTAATGGTGGGGTAGAGGAGGACAGACAGTCAAGAAACTAACAAGATAATTTTAGTTTGTGCACCAAGGAAAATGAATCAGAGTAACAGGGCAGAGATGTCTGGAGGGGAAAACAGGACAGAGTAGAAGTTAGGGAAGTCCTCATGGGAGGAAAAAGATCAGTTGGGAATTACATCATCTGAAAGTGAGAAAATGTGGCTCACCTTGGTTTAAACAAATGGGATTTAATTTCTCACTTATAAATCTGGAAGTAGGCAGCTGCTGACATTGATTCAGGGCCAGAATCTCTCGTTTTGTTTTTTTCCTCCCTCAAGATCACAGAATGGCTGCTTTTGCTCCAGCCATCACATCTGGTTGCTTGTGGTGAAAAAATGGTACCAACCCCATCTAGCCCTCCTATCAGAAAAGTAGAAGCTCTCATAAAATGTTATTCCATAGACTTCTTATGAGCTAGTGGACAGTTCTATGACACATGGGCAACCATAGCTGCAAGGGAGATTGGGAAAGTTAGCATTTACCCTTTCTAGCCTCTCTAGTGGAGGAAGGCATGGGGGAGGTATTGGGTCCACCAGCTTTATAGTGCTGGCCATGTGTACCATTTAAGCTGAGATCTTAGTGATAAGAAGGAGCTGACCATCAGAACACCTGGGAGAAGGTTATATCAGGGAGAGGGGACAGCACATGCCAAGGCCTCAAGACTGGAGCTGGAAGAGAGAGATGAGTGTTGGTGCTGTTCATGAGAGTCCACATGACTGCTGCTCACTAGATTCAAGTGAGAGAATGCTCACACACGGGTAGCTGAAGGAAGATCTGCTTCTCTAGCATCGCTAGAGCCCTGTATTAGTTTCCTGTGGCAAGAAATTGCCATGAACTGAGTGGCTTACAGTGATAGTTCTGGAGGTCAGAAGTCTGAGGTCGGCATCCCTGGGCTGAAGTCTGGTTTTGGCAGGACTGTGCTCCCTCCAGAGGCTCTGGAGAGGACGTGCTCCCTGGGTGGTGGCTGCATCACTCCAGGCTCTGCCTCTGTGCTCAAACAGCCTCCTCCTCCTCTGTCCATGTGCCTGTCTTCTCCTCTGTGTGTCTCTCGTAAGGACAGTGTAGGGCCTACCTCAATAATCCAGGACAATCTCCTCATCTCAAGATCCCCAACCTAATTATATCTGCCAAGTCTCTTTTCCTAAATAAAATAGCATTGACAGCTCCTTGGATTAGGACGCAGACATATCTTTATGAGGGCCAGCATTCAACCCACCGAAGACATAAGTATAGGTATTTGAAGAAAATGCTTGTACCTTCTGAATGGTTTTTATAGTCAGTGTCTACACTGTTCAGAAGGAGGAATCCTATTAAACTTTAAGAGGTTATTTCTACCACTGGCACTGGGTAAGACTTCCCGTATTCCTGATATATCTTTCTTTGGATCTTATGTTTTTACGTCTAACCTAATATTCCAGTTTTTAAACCTGTTCATTACATATTTATTGAGCACCTCTATGTGTGCATCGTGTTGTGAACACCACCCCACCAGCCCAAGCACAAATCCCCCTGCCCTGTTCTTGTCTTGCCTGCCTCTGTGCCTTGGTTTGGGCTGTTCCCCATCAAGAATGCTGTTCCCTTTTGTCTTCATCAGCTTTCATCCCACAAGTCCTCCAAGATCCAGCCACAGTGCCTCCTCCTTCACCACAGCAGCCTTCAGGCACATGAGGGGGCACAGACCATCTGCTGTTTCTCTTGTGTGTGCTCTGAAGCCATGCAGTGTGGTTTCCAATCCCAGATCTTTATCTCTCTGATACACGGATTCCATGTCTGTAAAATTAGGATAGTAAGGAAGACCTAGCACATAGGCTGTTGGTGGGGACTAGACAAGATGTCATTTGAAAAGCCTTTACCCAGTGCCTTATGTGTTGGAAGCTTAGAGTGTTAGCAAATAATATTACTGCCACCTTCAGTTTAGAACTGTGCCGAAATGCAATTCCAGCACTAACTACCCCAAGTGAGGTCCAGTTCCACAGGTGAAAGGCACAGTCCTCCAAAAGCCCCCCTTCATTGCAGACACCAGACACAGCTCTAGCATTCCCAGGCCACTTGTGCTTCTGACCGACTAGCCACAAATCTGGGGAGTTCCCACCACCAACTCAGGTTTGATAATTCACTAGAACGATTCACAGAACTCAGGAAAGTGCTATATTTGTTAGTTTTATTGCAAAGGACACAAATCAGGAACTGACAAATGAAGAGACACACAGGGCAAGGTTGGGGAGGGTCCCAAACATGAGGTTCCTGTGCCCTCAAGACACCCCACCCTCCTAGTCTGTCCCTGGCAAGGAAGCTGCCCTGGGCTCTGAGTCAGTTCTCACTGGGGTTTTGTTATGCAGGTGTGATTGATGGGATCATGGCCCATGGGGGTGAACTCCGTTCCTAGTCCTCTCCCTCATGGGAGCCTCACGGGAGCCTCACGGGAGTGGGGCTCATCTCACCAGGATCAGCCACACACCCCTACAATCACAGGGTCAGCCCCTATCCTGCAGTCATGTACAGGCTCTCCAAGACCCCCTCATTTGCATAAGCTCAGGTGTGGTTCACGGGGCTCCCTATGAAGCACAAAGGCACATTCACCACTTAGGAAAATCCAGGGGCTTAGAGCTCCCTCCCAGGACAAGCCACAGGCCAGCCACGTTCTTTATGACACAGCAGTAGCCTTGCACTTACTAATATTGTGTTTGTCCTTCTGGGCCTGGCCTCCCCTCTCCTTTGCCCTGCTCTGTGCCCAGCAGGCTGACTCCTGCGTTCTGGCTTCCAGGGTCTGGGCTGGAGGACAGTGGGTTAACTCTTCCCTCCCTGCTAGAGGCTCCATCCCTTTCCCAAGCCCACAGCATCTACCTGTGACCCTCTCCCACTGATGGGGTTGACGTCCTTGGGCTGTGGTCACTACTCGCTCTCTTTCCTCTTTTGGCATGGGGTGGGCTTCCAGGTGCTGCTGGCACAAGGGAACTCTACCACCTTTTTGATCCCTGTACCCTGCCCCCAACTCTGTCAACAATTCCTCTATTCAACTCTCTCCAAATTACTCAATTTAAGTGAGCCATCTGTTTCCAGCCAGGATAAGATACAGTCTGTAAAGCCTCTTTTTTCCTCTGAAAGACAGGAGCATTCTCTCACTCTTCTCTCTCCCTTCCTTCCTTCCTCTCTCCTTCTCTCCCTCCCCCCCTTTCTTCCTTTCTTTCTTCTTTCGACAAACACTTATCTCAAGTGATTACTATGTGCCAGGGTCTGTTAGGTGCTGGGAACACCTGTCTCTTCTATGTAGAACTCATAGAAGGATTAGATAATAGTGAAACTACTATCCAAAGTTTTGGTCCAAGACACCAAATTATCAACCATACCCAATGCATCCCCACTGCAGATAGTAGTCAAACTGGGATGCATCGGGTATGATTGATAATTTAGTATCTTGGACCACAACTTTGTCTTGCAAAAGTAGTCCTGCCTTTAGAAAGATATACGTGTATTTTTGAGCATTGGAATAAAGACGAAGAATAGTGCTTGGTGCCCTTGTGTTGCTGAGTGGCCCGTGAGCAACATTTGGCTGGCGGATGAAGAGGGCCTCCTGATCAGTGTCTGGAGACGAGGGCTGTACCTCATTTCGGGACCTCTTCTCACAAACGTGCTGCTTTCACAGCCCCAGTGGAGTCCTGATAAAAAAGCAATTGGCTGTGTGTGCCTCTGTGCTCATTTGTTTTAAGGCCTTTAGTATCAATTTTATAAAGAAGTGGGTATTTTTTTGATAGCTTTTTATTTTGATATAATTTCAAATTCACAAAAAAAGTTGCAAGAATAGATCCCATACATCTGTATTGCAAGAATACATCACAAGATTTATTAGTTGGTTTATTCTCTGTAAGGAAGAGCTTTCTCTTTTCCCGCCCCCCTATTTATATATTTATATTTACTCATATCAATATGTATCCATGGATTATTATTTTATTCCTTTCCAAGCCTTTCTGTACTTTGCACAATAAGACGCGCTAGAATCATCTTGTATTTTCTCTGCCCTAGCCCTGGAATGAGATGTTTCTTGAAGGATCCCTGTTCTTTTGGTGGAGAATGATATTTAGAAACCAAGATCTGGGGGTGTGATGTGCTCATTATGCCTGGGGTGTCACTACCTCCAGGACATCACAGCACCCAGGATGGTGAGGGATATGTATGTGTTTCTGTGTCTATCTCTATGTACAAATCTACCTGTACATCTATTTATCTCTATTTGATACTTTCAAATCTAGTCTAACCCTGCAGGTTTCATTCTAGCTTCTCCTCTTTCATCCAACTCCCTTCTCTAACAGTGGGAAAACTGGATTCCATTTTATACAATATATGTACGTATCTGCTTCATTCTAGAAGAGAAAAAGCTCTACCAAGTAGGGATCAATATTTTTTTTTTGTCTTTAGCCTGAGGGTACATAATCTGAGCACTGCATTTCTAAGTTACTTAGGAAACTGCCTCCCCACCCTGGATGTGGATAAGCATGCATTTGAAATACAGTTCATCTCGTCTGCCTCTAAACATTTTGAGGCCCCTTTTCCCATCATGTTGATTTTATTTTTTCTCTTTGAGTATGTGTATGGTAGCTGGCTCCCAAGAGGACCCCACCGCTCCCAGACCCTGGAACTTTCACCTGGACCACTTCTGTGGCCCTTTCCACACTGGACCACAGTACCCCTGCTGGTCACATGGACCAAAAACATCTTGGAAAAGAAATGGGCTGTCACTTCCCAGGTTAGGTTATAAAAAGATGGCATCTTCCATCCTGGGTGTCTTACTCTGGGGAAAGCCACGTCTTGAGCAGATATATGGAGAAGCTCACACAGTGGGAACTTCTTGCCAACAGCGGATACCTCAGCCCCTCTAGAGATTGTGGTCCTGGCCAACAGCTTGACCCCAGCTTCCTGAGGGACTGACCAGAGCCTTCTGGCTGCATTGCTTCTCGATTCCTGACCCTCAGAATCTGTATGAGATAGCAATGCTTGTTGTTGTAAGCTGCTGAATTTTGGAGGATGTTTTTTTACACTATAATAGAGAGCTAGTACAACATGAAACATTAGGATGGTTCCAAGTCAGAACTCTATGAAAAGGTATTCCTGGAGAAAGGTCACTTGTCCCCATCGCTGTGCTTCTTTCTGCCCTCCTCACTTTTCCACCCTGTCCCTATGCACGTAGGAAGCTGATCCCATTCATTCTGGTTTATCCTCCCTGTGTTCCTTTATGCACACATGAGCATATGCATGTATACACAGTATTTTCTTACTTCCCTTTTTAAAAAACACCAAAGTAGCATGCTCCTAATAGTCTCCTGTACTTTGCTTTTGTTTGTTAGACAGGAGGAATCCTGTTCAGTTAGACAGAAGGAATATGTTCAAAAGACTTATTGTACAACACATTGACTATAGTTAACAACAATGTATTATATTCCTGAAAATTGCTGAGAGTAGATCTTAGTGTCCTCACCACACATACACACACACACACACACACACACACACACACACACAATAAGTATGTGAGGCAATGTATGTGTAAATTAGCCAGATTTAGCCACTTGGCAATGCATACATATTTCAAAACAATGTGTTGTACACAATAAATATATACATTTTTGTCAGTTAAAAAATAAATTAAAAATAACCCCAAGCCCATAATATACCCTGGAAATCACTCCACATCAGTTCATAAACATTTTTTTCATTCTCATATCCTTCATGGTGCGCCTCGTGTGAAGGCACCAGAGTTTATTCGACCACTTTCCCACATAGGAGCATTTAGATGCTATGCAGTTATTAACAAAACTGCATGAATAACCTGATGTATATGTATTTTCACATCATTAAAGACAATTTTCATGTTGTCTTGAGGGTAAATTCCGAGAAGGGATTGCTGGGTCAAGAAGTAAATGCACATGTAGCTTCATTAGACGATCTCACAGGAAGCTTGTCCTGACTTGTACACCCACCTAGACGTGTCTGGTTTCGTCTGCTTCACAGAGCGTTGCTACACTTGGTAATTTTTGCCAATTTGAGAGTATCTCAGTATAGTTTAATTGGCATTTTTCTTATTATAGGTGATGTTGAACATCTTTTCATTTTTTGAGGGACATTTTTATATCTTTTTTTGGAGTGAATTATCTGTTTATGTATCTGACACTTTTAACTTCTTTTATAAATCTAATTTTCAAGCTCTTAGTTGTTTCCCTGCCTGTTTTCAATGGAAAAAGGCAATTTTAAGGAATAAAAAACTCTCTGCCTTCTGAACTTCCCTAATTGAAGTTACTTTTTGTTTTGGCCAGGCATGTGGGTTTAAATCCGTCACAGGCCAGAAATTCTGTCAACAGGTGCCTCATGGCTGTCCCTGGCTGTCACACTGTGCTCTGGCAGGGCCATCTCTCCTCTCTGCCTCCAGGATGGCCGTGGTGTCCTCTGAGCAGGGGAGCAGCAGGAGAGGAAGGAGATGGAGCCTGCAGAGAGCACCGTTCCTTCTGATGTAGTTTGATTCTGTTGTCCCCCTAAAGCTTGTGCTGAAATCTGATCTCCAATGTGGCAGTGTTGGGAGATGTTTGGGTCATGGGGGTGGATCCCTCATGAATAGATTAATACCCTCCCTGGGGGTGTAGTGAGCGAGTTCTCACTCTATTAGTTCCTCTGAGAGCTGGTTGCTTGAAGGACCCTGGCACCTCACCATGTGATCTCCTTGCTTCCTCTCGTCATGTGATCTCCTTGCACCTGCTGGCTGCCTGCTGCCTTCCACCATGAGTAGAAGCATCCTGAGTCTTGCACCAGATGCAGCTGTCCCAGAATCATGAACCTAAAAACCTCTTCTCTTTATAAATTACCCATTCTCAGGGTGTTCTGTTCTAGCAACACAAAATGGACTAAGACACCCTCCAAGCAGGTAAGACCATATTATTGTGATCCTGCGAAGGTGAGATTCTGACCTCTAAAGGGTCTTGTCCACAGAAATAGTATAAAGAAGAGAGGCCCAAGCCCAGACCTTCAGTGTTCTAGAACCTTCATCTCCACGATAGTGATGAGGGACAGAAATGAAAAGTTTACAGAGGAATCAGTCTGTGCCAGGTACGAGGCTAAGGTTTTTATCTATTTTACTTCACTTAGTCTTGACAGAGGGTAGTTCCTGTATCAGTTATGACCCATTCAGTTGTTACTGACTGAAAAATCCAACACAAACTGTGCTTAATCATAAAGGGGAATTAATTGGTCATGAGACTGACCCATCTAGATCTTGGGCACTGACAGCATCACCATGCATAGTGATTATTCCAAAGCCTGCTGTGCACATCATGGGCCCTGCAGACTGTTCATCTACTAAGATAGTGGTCCAGCAGTTGGCACCTTTTTCTGGTTTGTACAAAGGGGTCATGTGACCGTGGTGGTCTTGAGTGTTGGGTTCAGGACCTCAAATATTGGGTGTAGATCCTTGGTCTCTCTGTATTTCTCAGCTGGATGGCTTACATTGTCCTGGGCTCAAGATCTGTGGGAAGGAGCCTCTCTGTGACAGCTCCTTTGAGTGCTGAGGTTAATTAATTGTGGTTAGACCAGCTTAGCTCACCTGCCCAGCCCTGAGCCAATCACTGTGCCCAAGAGAATGAGACCCACTGATTGGATAAGGACAGGTTACATGATGGACCCCTAGCACCAAGGGCACCCAGATTACCTGGATGCAGATTTGGGGAGCAATAGATTAGTCCACAGAGAAAAATCAGGAGTACTTGCCAGCCAGAAGGAATACAGCTGCTGGAATATAGATTGCAAATGTCAGCCTTCTGCTGCCACTGTCATCCCTGGTTTTAAGTTAAGAAAATTGAGAATCTGAGATAGAATGTAATTTTCAAAATCATGTGGCTTCTAAGTGGGTAGGTGGGTAGTGTGTCAGAAGCATGTTTTTTCTCAGCAGCCAGTAGCGGCATTTTAAAGAGCCTCTGTGGTCTTTGCTGTGTGAAGTTACACAGGGATTCATCCGGGATCTCGGCATCTTAACCCTCAGTGCTCAGTCACAGAAACAGGGTCCAGTGAAGGCCCTCCCTGACCACAAAGAGCTGAGTCTGGGGTAGGGGGGTGGGGCACAGGTGGGTTACCCCTCTCCTGCAGGCTCCTCCACTGGTGGGGAGCAGTTCCAGAGCTCAGGGCGGCTGAAGTCCACATTCCCCGCTGTGAAGACCACGGCTGCCTCTTGGTTCACAGCCATGAGAACTTCACAGTGTGCCTCTTGTGCAGTTCAGATTTCCTCACATTCATGTCCCCATTTCAGGTCCCATTTGCCTCCCACCATCCCCACCGCACCAGAATCTTACACATCTCCTCAGGGAGCCCCCACTGCCCTTGGTTCTGCTGTTCTCATGGCACTCTGTGTGAATACAACCACTAACAGAGAAGGTTTCCATGAGGTTCCATGGAGGAGAATGGAGAAAGGAGAGAAGAGTTTCCAGGCAAAATCCTTGGGCATGTTTATATCCCAACTTCCAAACCTAAGAGCCATGGGCACTATGTATTCGCACTTCCCGATGTCTCCCAGGTGCTTTATATCAGCCACAGCTCCTTTCTTAATTCCACAGCGCAGCATTATCCATGTCCTCTTCCTACCTCATAGACCTGCCTGCTCCATACAGTGGCCTTGTGCGGTGTTGAGTGCTGGAAGTGTGGCTCATCTGAACTGAAATGCACAATTATGAGACAGGCACTGGTTTCTGAAGATCTAGCAAGAGAAGAAGAATGTAAAATAGCATTAACTTTTAAATTTTTTGTATTAGTCCACTATGTGTTAAAATGTTACTCTTTTGGATGTGTTACTTTAAATAAAATACATTATTAAAATTAATTCATCTGTTATTTTTCACTTTTTTTCTTAAGATGGCCCCTAGACAGTGTGAAGTTGTGCTTGTGCTCACATTATAGTTGGACAGCACCCGTGAGACCACTCCTACCTCGGTCACTCACACCCTCCTGGTCTTGCCACATACAGATCTTGTCTTTTCCACAAGGGGAGTGAAAATGACTTGTGGGGCGCACTTGTGCTGGAATGTTGGAGAGATGAAAGTTGAGTGGGTAGAGGACAGTGGGAACATGGTGCAGAGCTGGAGTGTTGAGCACTTTTTGCGCATGTGTACTCAGTGCCTGTGTTAGTTCTTTTCTGTTGCTTATAAGAAAATACCTGAAACTAGGTGATTTAAAAGGAAAATGAAATTTATTGCTTACAGTTTCAGAGGCTGGGAAGTCCACAGTGCAGGGGAAGACATCTGGTGAGGGTCTTTGTGTCTTTGTGGTGGTGGCAGTGACCCAGTGGTCTCACATTGCAGAAAATGTCGGAGCAGAGAGAATGGACTAACTTCCTCATGCATTCTCATTTTTATTTTATTTTATTATTTTATTTTATTTTATTTTGCATTCTCCTTTTAAAGCCCTCAGAATCACGCCCATGACTACCATTTTTAATCCATTCACAATGGCATGGTCCCATAATCGAATCACCTCTTCAAGGCCCCACCTTTCAATTACCATAATAGGATTTCCCACCCTCAACAGTTACAGTGGGGATTATGTTTTGGGGGTATGTTTAACTCAAGGCAGTGCCTCAACCTGGTCTGCCAACCCTCAAGTGCAAGGACCATCACGTGTATCCTTTTAGGATCCAAGACACAGCAATGAATGTTCAGCGGCCAGCTGATGGCTGGTTGCAGGAGCTGAGTCCTCCCAAGTGGAAATCCTGCACAGAATCTTCTCCCTGCCTGGGACCTGGCTCAGAAGGGAGCGTGGTTATTTCTCATAAAGTGGCCCCAGCCTTGTTCCGATGTGGATGCAGAGCAACCACAGGCTGCAGTTACAGCGTGTGCCTATAAATATTTAAATGGCAGTTTAGCTGTCAGACCAAGCACATCAGTGACCAAGATCAAGCTTTTTGACCTTTTGTCAATTTACTCAGTGAAATACGATTCTCCTGCTCTCCTTTTTATTTATTTTTTCCAAAATGTTGTCTGTTTTCTCCCTTTTTCCATAGTTAAAATCGCTGCATTTTCTCCAAATGTGGAATAGAGAATATGTAGGACTGTTTGCATCCATTGCAAATATACAAATGCCAGTAATAAAATTTGTGTCCTTGCTCACTGAAGTCAGGTGCTTGTTGTCTCAGAGATGGCCTGACAGCATGCATTTCAGCACTGGAGCCGTTGGACAGCACCCGGCACAGCAGGCACAGATATTAAATTTGTGCTCCTCCTCCCTTGGAGGCTGACCTCGCCAGACCTCACCAGACCGCTTCCAGCTCCTTCCTGTTACAAAGTTGTTCTCTTGAGCTAGGGAATCTGTTGTTAGTTAGTGCAGTCTTTTTTAAGTGCCGGGAAGGTCAAAAAGAGTAGTGGAGAGAGGATAAGGAAACAAATAACCAAGCACTTTGGGATTCAGCATCATATTGCTAAACTTCCTGCTCCTAAACAAGTACACATGTGAAATATGGTTTGGCTCATGTCCAGCTATTCTTTGTCTGGCTTTAAGTATTCTCAGCATAGGCTTATTTAAAGCAAGACAAACAATATATCCAAAGGGAAGTTTAGAAAACAACACACTAGGTAGCTGCTTGAAAGTAACATCAGAGGTTGGAAATCACATACTTTGTGAGAGATGATTAATGCTATTAGGGTGAGTGAGAGAGACTCATGTGTGTAATAAAATAAAACTTTATAATTGGCTCTTAATTCTCCCGCAAAACCCTCTCCATAGGCTGTTTCTTCCCTGTCCCATTGGGTGAAATGGAAGGCAGTGTCACTGGCTTTGCTTAGACAATGAATATTCCTCTCTGTCTTAGTCCCCTGACATCATTGGTTTAGCTATTAGAATATCCACTCCCACATCCACTTCACCCAGACTTAAAGCTTTTCCTCTCTCCTAGCTCTAGGGCATGCTTTGGGGTGGGCGCCTGCAGTTTGTGTATAGGGGAGATTTCCTCTTCTTCATTTTCTGGCTGTTATGAGCTGAATTGTGTCCCCCCAAAAGGTTCTGAAGTTCTAACTCCCAGCACCTGTGAAGGTGACCTTATTTGGAAATAGTGCCTTTGCATAATCAAGTTAAAATGAGGTCCTTAGGATGGGCCCTAATCCAATATGACAGTCATCCTTATAAGAAGAGAAAATTTGGACAGAAAGACAGACACACACAGAGGGAAGACAGTTTAAAGACACAGGGAGAATGTCATCTACAGTCCGAGCCCCTGAGGCTTCCAGAAGCTGGGGAAGAAGCCCAGACCAGATCCTCCCTCACAGCCTCAGAAGGAACCAGCCCAGCTGACTCCTTTATCTGGGACTTCCAGGCTTGAAAGCAGAGATAATAAATTTCTGCTGTTTCAGCCACTGAGTCTGTGGGACTCTTGTTATGGTAGCCCCTAGAAATGAACACACTGGCTTTGTCATGGGAGAGGAGACATAAGAGGACACAGTCCTGCTTGTCTGGTGTATCATGAGCCATCACGAGCCCTGCCAGGGATGGGCAGAATCCCAACCCCTGACTGTCTTGTGTCCCTATGGGCCCTTCTTCCTCCTTCTCTTTCACCTACAGCTCTCCTGATGGGAAGGAATGCTCCTCCTCAGATGGGTCCCTTGTGATTTCTTCCAGGGTCCCCTCACCCTCTAGGAGACCATCTTCTACAGGGTATAAGCTGAAGCTGGCTCTCACTCTGGGCCCCTGCATGATCCACGGGGGATGCTCGCAAATTGCCAACCCCTCAGAGTGGAAACCTCTCCCTGACCTACCAGCAGAGCCACTGGCCAGAGCGTCCCCACACTCTAGGGTGGAAATTGGGCACCACCTCCTGGCCCCTGGGGCAGGGCTGGAATTCCAGAATGGCTCTTGTACTGGGAATTCTCTTTCTAAATTCTGGCTCTCCCAGGATGACTCAGCTCCTTCTGCAGTGGGCTGAGTGGCACCCCTTCCCCATCATGTCACCTGTGCCTGTTCCTGGGACACTCCATCTGCTGGAGCCAACATCCCTTCCCTGTCACCCTGGCCAGCTTCAGATGGAGTCTAAAAAAGGGCAAACGAAAGCCAGTGGTGTGCACACATGTGACTGGGTAATTTCATGCTGTCCTCCATAGGCCATGACCACACATGGGTTTTCCGTGTCTAAGCAACATTCACATACATGGGCCATTTTCTAGGCCACAAAGAAAATTTCAGTAAATTACCAAAGTGAACACTGTTTTAGGCCTATTTTCTGGCCACAGGATCTCGGCCAGTGACACTTCCCCTGCTCTCTGCCCTACCAACACCCTCTTTTCTCAGTTCCTTTCTTCCTTCCTCCCACAAATATTTGAACACTTATAAAGCACCTGGCCAGAGAAATAAGGTCCTCATGGAGCTTACGTTGCCACAGAAGGGATAGGCAATAGATAATAAGGTAATTTTGGACAGTGGCAAGTGCAATGGAGATAAAACAGGTGCTGTACTACTGTCTGGAGGGAAGAAACATTGAAAGCAGATTTTCCTTCCTTGGAGAGGGCCCTGCCCAGAGCACACCCCTCTTTCTTCTCTCCAGCACTCTGTTTTCTTCCTGTAGACACCCACTCCATTTGTCATTATTTGTGTGACTGTCATTTGGTATCTCTCCCATCTAGATTGCTGGCTTACTGTGCAAGCTCGGTGCCTGACAAACCACCAAGGTGCTCGGTACCATGAGGAGAGCAAATACATGGCCCAACATGATCCTTAAGAAGCTGATGATAGAGATCTCCTTCCCCCAAATCTGATCATTGGACATTATAAAAACATGTGAGTGGTATATACTAAAAAATGGAGGGCTGAGGAAGAAAACAAAACTAGAAGACTTTAGAAATTAAGGGTGAGGACCTTATATTTTAAGGATTGCCAAACTATTTTTAGAAAGAGCCAGATGGTAAATATGTTCAGCTTTGCACTACTTAGTCTCTGCGGCAATGACTAAACTTTGCTGTAGAACACGAAGGCAGCCACAGGTAATATGTAAACTGTGGGTGTGGCTGTGTTCCAATAAAACTTTACTTATAAAAACAGGTGGAGGACCAGGATTGGCCTGTAGCCTGCAGTATATTGAGTCAAAGCTCCAGGCAGAGGAAACTATAAATCCTCTTATTTTAGAAAGAGTATTAAAAAAGTTAAATTAACCCAAACATTCACCACTGGAAACTAAACTAAGAAAATAAAGCAGAAGCAGGAGGAAAGAGTGAATGAAGGGAAAAGCAGAAAATAAGCAAATGACAGTGGAACCAGCAAGCAACTTCAAGGGCTGGTTCTTTTTTTTTTTTTAATTTTGTAAAATAAAATGTTTTAATTCCTTAAATGGTTATTTACATTAAAAAGCTTTCCCAAAGTTGTAGTACAGTAACTGTTAAGACACAGGACCTTGTTTATTCTCTCAGTGAAGTGTGTAGCTGGTGCTTCTAGTCTTGACTGAAAGTGCAATAATCCTGCAAACGTTTAAACTCCAAACATGAATTCTTAATGTTCAGCTCCTAGTGATAAATTCATAAACACAGTCATTAGGAATCCTTTGCTTAAGACAGTCGTTTCAAAGAGAAGATGAGTCGAAAGAGAAAGACTCAGCCCAAAGGCTATTTCCAGATTCTGCCCGGGTGAGTTTTGCCCTCTTCTGGATCTGCTGTGTGCTTTTCTCTCAGCCGAAGGGCCGCCACACGGGGACAAGGTGGTGCTGGGGGCAAGCCCGGGCCCTGGAGGACCATCAGGTTTGCACTGTGCCGCCTCCATTTCCTGACTATCTGACCATGAATAAGTGACTCATCCTCGGTGTTGCTCACAGTGTTCTCATCTATAAAGTGTCAATGAGAATATTTCCCACTTCGCAGGGGAGCCGCGAGGGAGGAAGGACTTCATACACGTAACGTGCTCAGAACTCTTGTCTCGTCATGGGAAGAGCTCAGCAAACGTTGACCAGCATCCTTGTGACCGTCACCACACTGTCTATCTGACTGTAGTCACTGAATTTCATGCTGGCAATTAATTTTTTTTTAAACCTGTCCTTTTGAGCACATGAGGTCCCATTGAGCAGATGGTCTGGCCTGCTGCTCTGTCGCCTGTGCCTCCTACAGCATGTGGCCCAGGGTCAGCACCCCGGACTTGTTTTCCTTTTGGAAGCCTGTTTCCCTGCAGAGTAAAATTGAAAAGTTCCAAGATTTGTGAAACACATAATGCCGATGATCCCCTCCAAAAAGCATCATTGGAAAGCTTTCCTTGGGAGGCAGAGATACTATTAAAAAATCAGGCACTGAAACTTCAATCCTGACCCAAGCTGTAGCTCTTCTCTCTGAACAGAAATAAGCATACTCCAAAGATTTCTCAACCTCCGCTTAAGCATCCTCCCTATGACATTTACAAAGCAGTTTTTTTTTTCCAAAAAAAAAAAAAAAAAATGCTATGTAAATTTTGTTCAAGAGATCGCTGCTTGGAATCTCTTTGATATTTTCCTCTGAGGTCAGCAGACTTGCATTTATTCCTAGCAATTTACTTTTAGGGCACAGGTCTAATTTACATCACCCATGTGATTGCTTGTTTTGAGGGGAAAACTCTCTCCTCTGTCAGTTCCCTTTGCCCCTTAGAAAGCAATGATCAGTTAAGAAAACAACTCAAACCCTCTCTCATTTATTGAATTGGTGAAAAGGAGTCTTCAGACACTTGGAATAGATTTGGACTTTCCTGGGCAAAGGATTGAGGGCAGCGTTTATGTTTGAAAGCACAATTTTCAGAACGCTTCCCTAATGGATTTCAAATGCCAAGACAGGAGAGCAATCTTTGGATATTCTGGCTTTCCTGTGCGCTGGAGGGGACCCAGGCCCCCGCCGCTGGGTCACGCGCTGTGGGAGGGCTTCCCCAGCTGAATCCACAGATAAAGGCAGTGATGTGTTGTGAGATGCTTACATTGAACAAAGTGGTAGCAGCGAGCAGCAGGCTGCATCAAGTAGGAAGAGCACAGATGTGGTGTTAAGAGCAGTTCTATTTCGAGCCCCAGACTGGGAGCTGGTAGCACACTGCTGAAGGACGCTCTACCGGGCCCCTGGAGGGTTTTCAGAATTGGATCAGCAGCTGGCTGTGGGGGAGGGTGGGGCACAAGTCAGCCCTGGAGTGCACACTGCACGTGAGGGGCAAAACCTACCTTTTGGACACCCTGCACATTGCCGACGAGGAAATGCCCCCTCAAGTTTGCTTCTGTGTGGACGCTTCCTTTGTGGTCTGTGAGCCCCACTGGGTCTCCCTGATGATGCAATCACAACATCCAGGGTTCACCCACGGTTTGCTTGGTGTGTCTCTGTGTTTAGTTTTTTCAGCTTTGACAATATGCTCTAAAGATTCCCATCTTCTCTGACAGTCTTGCAAGGCTTACTCCTATTTAATCTCTAATTTGCAGACAAGGTTCGACTTCATACTATCCTGAGCCTGTGGGTTGAAGGGATGTGAGTGGCTTCTCCCAGGGCCTGTCCTGCTATTGTGGGAGTCATGGAGGAGAGTGTTCCCAGTACCTCCCTGTCCACTTCTGGGGAAGGGTTGCTAGGCCTTAGACCCAACCCATTTAAGGTTTCTCTCCTAGTCAAACTGCTGAGTGGGGAAATCAACATTCCTGATTTTTCCAGGACTGAGGGGACTTCCAGAACTAAAACAGAAAATCCCCAACAAACCAGGATGAGTTCATTGGTCACCCTAGTAAAGTGTTCATTGTTTGGGGGTCTTCTCCATTGCGCAGGCATTTTTCCACTAGAGATCTGGCTGTTCACCCCAAATTATTCCCCCTGTAGCATAGAGTGGTGTGGGAAGCCATGTGGTCCCAGCCAAGAACCTCATTTCCCAGCAGCCCTTGCATCTAGGTGGGCCATGTGACTCATTCTGGCCAATGGCAGAGAGTGGATGTGATGCATGTGGAGAAGTCACTGCTGCTTCTCCACCCACCTGTGGGCTGGATGCTGAGGAATGTTAGGTCCAAGGCATGGGGGCACAGTTGGGAGGCCTGGGTCTCTGAGTGACTGCAGGGAAGGAAGCTGTCACCAACTAGAAGCACCTGCTTTCTTCTCTTCTGTAAGGAAGAAAGGAATATAGATGTCAGCAAACCCCAAATTTCAGTCCCTTGCTTGGTCTGGAGGCTGGCTTTATGCTAACTCACACACTGAGCATGATTCTGTCCCCTTCGCCTGCTCCCTGCATACAGCTTCCTCCCAGCCGCTCATTCCCCACCCTCCACTCAACTACCAGCCACTGGGCAGGGTGGGAAACCAGAAAACCTGTGTCTGGCACTAAGTTATAGGCTCACAGAGAATCATGGAACCCATGTTGCTATGCAATCAATATTAAACAAGGAGTTTGGGGTCCCACAGTATTTAACTGATTACGTTGTACAAATTACTGTCCATGTTCCATTTCTTTTTAAAATTACAGTAATTCTAGATAGTTTTTTACTTGCTTACTAAATACATATTGTAAAAATATTTTGAAAGTACAAAAATTATTTAGAAAAAATTTAAATGACCCATAAACATATCCCACCGAAATCATCATGGGTCACACTTGATGCTTATATCTTGAATCTTATTTTGCTAGGGTTTTTATAAAATGTATATAGGTTGAATATATTTTGGGGAGGTATTAGGTAGTTTTTATTTTCTTTATGCTTATTAATTTTTTTAAACAATGAACATTAATTTGTGTAATTCTAAAAAAGATGATGATTCAGTCATGTCCATTACTATCTTTTTTTTTTTTTTTTAGTGTATGTGCTGCTGAAGTGAGCACACATTATCATCCTTTAAATAATTTTATTAAAGTGGAATTGCTGGGTCAAAAAAATACCATGTTTTTAAGGCATTTGATTAGCAGTGCCAATTGCTAGCAGAGAGTTATATCTATTTTCTTTCGAGTGAGCAGTTCACAAAATGTGCTCTCCCTCTTCCCTGGATAGCCCTGAGGACATTTTTTCATCTCTTATTTACTCTAGAAAATAAAGAGGTAAAAATTAAGGTAATAATAATTAGTACTGTATCTGCTCAGTGGTAATCATTGCTTACATTTTGTGCTGCCCTATGGTCTTTCTATATGGTGAGAAGTGTATGCATATGCGTGCATGCACGTGTCTGTCCCAGGAGAACCAGGTAGGCCAAAGCTGACCTTTAGACCAGGAGACAGGGAGTGGGTGCTGCTGGCACACCCCAAGTCACACCTTGTGGGTGGCTAGACGTCCTCACTGGGATGCCCAGTGCCACTGTGGGTGCTGACCACAGAGTCTGTAGTGCTGGGCTCTGAGGCCTGGTTCTGTGACTCTGAGTGTGAGTTGTGTGACCTTCAGAAAGTCATTTAACCCTGGACGTGGTTTTCTCTGGCTCTTGCATAGATGAACTTGAAGGTTCTTTCCAACTCTAGCTTTGAATGATTTTGTGTTTTAGAAAGGGCATCCCCCTCTCATGACAGGGGTCTCTGTTTAAGACTCTAAGCTTAGAACAGCTCTGTTACCTCTAAGATCTGCTGTCATTCCAGTCACAGAGATGTGCGTGTTTGTGACCTTTGATTGGTGTCAGAGAAGCATCTCTGAAAACAATACCTCGAGGATGAAATGGGAACAGAAAGTCATTAAGAGCGGTGGAAAAACAAATTAATCACCCCTGCTGTAGTGTGTGAATGTGCTTCAGTGTGCACATATTTCAATGCTTGGGTGAAACATGGCGTGTTGTTTGCTGGGGTTTTTTTCCTTTAAAAGCTTGGGAGTTCACACAAAGCTATTAAGTGATTTAGTAATTGAAAAGAACTTTAATGAATCCATTTAGTTAGGCAAGGAAGACCAAAATGTAAAGACTTTGTTTCAGATTTCTGTTGGTTAAGAATCTTTCCATTCAAACAAACTGCATCTCAAAGTGGTTTAAATATTGAAAAGGGCGTATAGAGTCAAATAACTGTGACTTTCAGAGGTAAGGAAAACATCAGCTATGGTTTGATCCAGAAGGCTTATTAGTGTCATCAACCAGGACTCAGTTTCTTCATTCATTACTCTCTCTGCTCTTTGGGCTAAAGCTGACTCCTCCTGAAGTCACAAAACGGTCTTGAACAGGCCCCAGGCTCTGCACTTGCTCATTTGATTCCAGTAGGAAAGGGCATGACTTTTCCCAGTCCTATAATACACTTCAGACTGATTGGGCATATGCCTGATCCTGTATCATTACTACGAGTGTGTGCAGGGGATGTGTAGTAATGATCCTGTATCATTACTACGAATGTGCTGACTGGTTCACCCAACATTCCATCCAGCTAGTGTTGGAGAAGAGAGCGGTGAATGCTGGGGGTGTAGAGGGGGAGACTCTCCAACATACACGGCCTAGGATTTTTAGTTCTGATTTATTTTCTTGCCTGGATAGTAGAGGTTGGTTTTAGGGCAGTGGTGTGCTAGACAACTGACTCTCCGGGGAAAAGGAAAGCTCTGGTTTGTAGTCTTTGCCTGTTTCCATGGTGTGACACTCCAACCATGGTGGATTCCAAGCTTCCAGTGGCTTAACAACTGGCTCACTGACCAATTCAAATTTGAGATGCTAGGAGCTGGCTCCAGCATGCCATGGGGGAATGTTTGTGACTTGTGACTGGTTGCCACTGGTTAACGTGCCTAATGGGCCAGCACTATCAGAAGTCAAGATGTGAGTTAAGCCTGACCTAATGGGAGCATCCCCTAGAGGCTCAGTGAAGCCTTTCCTCCCAGCAGGAATATTCCAGACACACTAAGGTCACACAGTAACTGTGGCCACACATAGCTGAGGGTTCAGGCTCTGTCCTGTGGTTTTCCCGATATCATTGCTGGCCACGCTGACTCCAAATTCTGACTGTGATTAGGAAAATTTGGACTTAAAACCTCTTCTCTAATTCCTGTATGTTATACCCAGGTGCTAGGCTTAGATACCAGTTTGGTACATTGTGCAAATTAATTTGCAGTTGATGTTAAGGCTCCTTGAAATAGCAATACTTTTAATTTTCCCATCTCATTGATATAGATTCTTTTTAATGGTTTGTCTTCTTAGACTGGATAATGAACACGGCTGCTGGTAGAGTCTGAATCGATCTGAGATCATACTTTAGATGCAGCATGCATCTCAGGGCTGGACCTACTGCACTATTAGCCGAGGTTATGTGTGTTGCCCTCATAGATTAACCATGGAGAAGGCTGTGAAAGCTGATTTATCTACAACCACAATGTGGGAAGCGGTGTGTTTCCTCACGCCACCTCCTCGGTCCTCCAGCTGCACAGCAAGTTTTGCTTGCAGGAGTCTGAAGTCCTCGTTACTTAGTCTGCCTCTCCATGTCCTCTCCTTTGTCTTAAAGAAGGAGGTTACAGACCCCTGAGCCCACAGTCCAGCTCTCCCGTCAGTGAGAGGTGGCATCCTAGTGTCTGCCAGTGCTGTCAGGGAGCACTGTGTTGGGAGGAGGCTGGCTGGCTCCAGCACCTCAGGGCCTTTGCACTTGCTGTGTCTCTGCCTGGGGCTCTCTCTCTCTCTCATGTCTCAAAACAGATGGCTCCTTTTCATCACTCTAGTCTTTTCTCGTGTGATGCCTCCTCAGAGAGGACCACCCTGACCACACTCTCTAACACAGCTGCTCCTCACGGACCCCACTCTTTGTTCTCCTATGTTCTTGTTCTGTCTTTCTCTTAACATTTATCATGAGCCAAGACTGTCTTGCTGTGTGTTTGCATGTTGCTCGTTGCTATGTCTCCCACTGGTGTGTGCTCTTTGGGGCGGGGCCTTGTCCTGTCTCCCTCTTGTTCACAGATGCAGCTCCGGCATAGGTGTTTAAGACATTGGAATGATGAGGAGCAGTTGTCCATGAGCTGTGGCCAACTGAGCTTCTTTCTCTCCACATGTGGGGTTAAGCTTTCTTCTGTAAAATGGGCACCCTATGCTTGGCCTAGGTGACTGCTGTAGCCACCAGCTCTCCTCTTTCCAATCTGCTGACTCTGGTCCCCAGAGGCTTCCTGGTTCTCTCGCTCTTGCTTCTGACACAGTTCCCACGGGCTCCATCCCCTCCTCTCACTCTCTCCTGCTGGTCTTCTCTTCCTGATGCCCAGTGCATGCACATTGTGGCAAATGCCAAGACATCAGGGAGCTGCTGTTGTGGCATGTGTGACTGGGGCCAGGCTGAGCGTGAGCTCCCCAAACTACGCCAGGACTTCTCCGTGTTCTGGAGTGCTGATGCAGAAGCCTCGCTCTCCTCTTAAAACAAGAGGCTGGCACAGAAGGCAGGTGGCCGTTTGCGGGGAGGGCTTCATAAAGGATTGCTAACCAGCCAACAAGTCAGGACCCCAGAGATAACTACTGAGGTAGGCAATCATAGAAGTTTGGAGAAGGAGAATTTTAGAAAGTATTCAGTCTATGACTCTAGACCTCAAGAGGAGGACTCAGGTGGGGGTTGTTTGTTCATACAGTAGGACAGGATCTGCGAAAAGTATGGATGGAGAGGTGCTGACGGAAGCACTGCTGACACCTGCCAACACCTTGTGCTCAGCGAGAGGCAGTGTGACATAGTGGTTAGGACACATGCCCCAAATCCTGGCGCCTGCGACCTGTGAACGTGAACAAGTAACTTAGTTTTCTCATCCTAAAAATGGACATAATAATAGGACTTGACTTGTAAGGTTGTTGTTATGAGGATTAAATGAGTGAATTGAAGAAAAACACTTTGAACAGTGCCTTGCACTTGGAAGAGAATAAATACATGTTAGTTGATGTTGGTTGTCAAAGTAATAAAGGCCATTATTCCTCTTGGGACAGTCTGCCTTCAAGGCTAAGCTCAGAACCCTGGCTAGAGCAAGGGGCGTTCCCTGAAGTTTGGGGTTCCCTTTGGGGTGCCCTGGAGAGGGAGCCATCTTCTCCTTTCTAGCCAGTCTTTGTGTTCTCACACTCTGTCCCCTAAATCCCTTGTATGCAAGGATTTTCCAGGCACTGAGGGTGGGGCTGTGGGGTGCAGTGGTTAGAAGCACAGCTTTCACACCAGGGACATGGGCCTGATGTTGGGCTCTGCTATTTACAAGTTGTGTGACCTTAGGCTTGCCATTTGACCCCGGTTGCTTCAGTTTTTCCATCCGTCCTATGGGGATATTGGCTCTTTTATAGGATCAGGGTGAGGATCCATGGAGTGAAGGTAGGTTAACAACACGACGAAGGCACTGAAGGACTGTCACCACGAGCTGTGGGTTTGAGGGGCCACGTCTGGCACAGTCACGTGCAGCAACCCCTTGCTGTGGTGACCCCTTCCACCCCTGTCCTCCTGGTACATTCTCCAGCTGTGCAGCTATGAAGGGGAGTGAGGTGCCCTTGAGGCTGTGACGCATTTCCAGTGCCCTCTCAGCATGGCCACCGTCTTCAATCCCCACCACTCCAGGACCAGCGTCGTCAACACTTGTTTTCATGATTTGCACTCCAGTTAATTCCTGGGTACTAATGAGGGCTCTTAGCCCATGAGGCTGATGAGAAGAACCAAGTGTCACAACCGTGATGCAGAAGAGAAGGTAGAAAGCGGATGTCATAACCCCAGAACAAGCAGCCATGACGTTAGGCTCAATGTCCAATGAGTCATCTGCCCATGGAATCTTCCAGAGCCACTGGGAGGCCTGTCCCTCAAGGGATGGGTCAGATGCTGTGATCTGCCTAATTCAGTTTTCTCTTTTTGAAATGGCAAACAACAGAATAGGAATTAGACACTTCTGACACCCTGTGATCTTGTAATTATGATGTCGCATCTTTGAGGGGCTCGGAATAAGTCATTGTCCTGGTATTACAGAGGACATGTTATAATTGGTTAAAATGCAGGGGGACTGAGGTTTATCTTTCCATATTTACAGAAGCAGTTCTGAGTACCAGGAGGGCTGCTCTATTGACTTTTTTAGCCTAATGGGGGCTATGTCTTCCTTATATTTGGTTTTTAACATTCCCAGCAGTTTTCTAGTATTAAAATTTTCAAATTAATATTTCCAAAATCCCACTTAATAGAGTTAGGTATTTCATATTTGAAAAGAGAATGGTTTTTCCTGTGAAAACATTGGCAATTGAGAGTACTTATCCTTTCCCCTTTGGTCTATATTGATTATCTAACTTATGGGGCTGCTAATTAAGGGGCAGAGGTGAAGCCCAGAGGCCGCGTGCAGTCCTTGGAGAAAGACTGCTGGATTTCAAATCCCAGCTCCTCACCTAATGAGCTGTAGAACCCATGAGGTGACAAAACCTCTCTGCACCTCAGTCTCTTCAGTTGTGACACATTCAGATAATTGCAGTACCTACCTCAGTTGGTCTTTTGAGGATTCAAAGAGACACTTTGTTATAGGTTAAATGTGTCCCTCAAAAGTTTATGTATTGGAAACTTGACCCCCCACAGTGCTAAGAGGGTGGGAAACCCAATTATGATATTTGAAAGGTGGGACCTTTAAGAGGTGATTAGATCATGAGGACTGTGCCCTCCCAAATGGATTGATCCATTCATGGAATAATGGGCATGGTTCTGATGGCTTTATAAGGAGAGTGAGTGAGTAGGTTAGCTTCTTGCTCCCCCATCCTCACCATGTGACACCCTGATCACCACAGGACCCTATAGAGAGTTTCAACCCAAAAGAAGCCCTCACCAGATGTGTTCCCTGAATCATGGACTTCCCAGCCTCCAGAACTGGAAGAGATAAATTTCATTTCTTTATGAATTACCCAGTTTCAGGTATTCCATTGTAAGCAACAGAAATGGACTAATACACACATTAAGTAAGATACTTAGGACTGTGCTTAGTATATATTAAGCACTCAAAACATTGGCTGCTATTAACACTAACAACATTAATAATTAGCATCAAAACAGAAAATCAAATCTCTGAAATAGCTTTATTTCAGAAAATAGCACCATGCACTGAACTTCAGTTTGAAAATAAAAAGCTTATTCTGTGATAGGAGGTTCCACACGTCATTGTTCCAGGGCTTTTAGTAAGAACAAAATTAATTTTCACATCAGATGATTAAGCTGATGAAATTGCTCTTGAGCGGTAAATGTGTTTAATTAAGTGCAAGGTGTTGCTTCTCTGTAGATGAGTTCAGGTACACGTTGTCGCTAGAGGTGTCCTGTTCTGTGTTCTCAGAGCTTTTTTATTGGAGTAACAAAGGTGGTTCCAGATGATGGGCTCCTCTCCTGTCTTCCTTGGTGGCTGGAGTGGCTGTGACAGAGAGTAACACAGTGATGAATCTGTCACATTTTCTGTGACTTGTGCACTGTGCAGAAACATGTGTGCTGAATGTAGTGTTAATAATTTAAACTAACTAGAACCGACTAGAAGGCTAACAAGGTGCCCATGTGGTCATACATCCTAGAATAGAAATGCCAGGATGCTGAGGGTTCCCTTGCACACCAGAAACGTACAGAGTCATTCAAGTGTCTGCCTCTCTCTGGAATTATTTTATTGACTTACATCTCTGGAGAATGGGGCAGGCTGACTATTTTTCTTGGGGGAGGTTTTTATCTCAGTTTTCAATTTTCACTTAATGTCATTCATGGCCAAGTAGAAACACAGGAAATAAAAGCTTTCATGCAACAAATAGTTACAGAGCACACATCTCATGAGCCAGGTGCCATTCTTGGGGTTGGGAATATGGCAGGGAACACACTGGTCCCAGACCTGTGACCTCTTAGTGTGTACGTTCTATTTGGACACATCCCAGTGAGCCAACACGGTGATGAGAAAGAAATCCACTGACCCAGAATGGTGTAACGCTTGTGCACAAAAGAACAGCAGTTAAAGGGATGATACCTTTTTGGTCAGTTTTTTAAAAAATTATAGACTTTTTTTTAAAAGAGCAGTTTTAGGTTTACAGAAAAATTGATCAGAAAGTACAAAGAGTTCTGATGGACCCTCTCTCCCATCTCTCTCCCCACCCCACAGTTTCCCCTATTACTTATATGCTGTATTGGTGAGGTATATTTGTTACAATTGATGAGCCAATACTGATACATTATTATTAACTGTAGTTCATAATTTACATCAGTGTTCACTTTTTCTGTTACGCATTCTATGGATTTTGACAAATGTATCCACCACTGAGGTATCCTACAGAAGAGTTTTACTGCCCTAAAAATCCCGTGTGCTCTACCTATCTACTCCTTTCTCCCTCCATCTCCTGGCAATCACTGATCTTTTTACTGTCTTCATAGCTTTGCCTTTTCTAGAATGTCATATAGTTGGAATCATATAGCAGGTAGCCATTTCAAATTGGCTTCTTTCATTAGTAATATGCATTTCAGTTTCCTCTATATCTTTTTGTGGCTTGATAGCTCTTTTTTTGTGTGCTGAATTATTCCATTGTCTGAATATACCACAGTTTGTTTATCCATTTACTCATTGAAGGACACTTTGGTTGCCCATGAGGGTACTTTTAAACAGATTTCATCAATGTATATTCCCAAACAGGGTGGCTTTAATAAGTGTTGGTTGGGGGAGACCATAGACAAATCAGGAAGGCAAGATGTTAGGGATTTCTATGCTTTGGACACTAAGTTAGTGGCTCAAAGTTATTCATCAAATGCCATCTCATTGTAACAAATAGATGTTGGTTTATGTCACTATACCAAGGATATTGGGGTGGGTGTCAGAGGTCATTATAACCCATGGTCATTAAATTTGCATGCCAAAAAAAAAAATCCCCCAAACACACTGGTTTTCTCAGCTAATTATTCAATGCCTAAACATTGCCCAAAGTCACCAAATAACTAATTTACCAACAAAAATATTTTCTTAATAACCAAAGTCAGTAGAGCTGGCAAGACAAGAGGGCATTTTCTTCCTCGTTTCCTTTCTCATGAGTTGTTTAGGAGGGATCCAATCCAGTTCAGAAGGTTGCTGAATGAACAAGAAATGGAGAAAAGGACACAGTGCTGCTAAAAGGATATTTACACCATGTTGCTACAGCTCTACCTCATTCTGTTATCATTAAGATCAGTTTTGATCAAGCCCTATAAATCTTTTTTCTCCCAGCAAATAGTGCAGGGGGTACTTTGACAAATTCTCCATCTTCATTAATTTTAGTGTTCCTAATCTGTTGCCCAAAGCTTCTGTTCTAATTATATGGCTCTTTTTATTGTTTCCCAGAGTAGGGTTTAGATTGCTTTTATTTTAATGGAGGCTGCTTCTTGAACTCACTAATTGCATAACTAATTATGCCAAAATATTGTGGTTTCTCCAGTGTGATTGCTATTTCATGTGTGCATTTGTTCATTCATTCTACAAGTTTCTCTTTGGCTTTTACTATGTTTCAGGCACTGTTCTAGGCTGCGGGGATGTGCTGGGCAGTAGGATCAACAAGGCTGTGCTCTCAGGGACATTTCATTCTAACCGGGCAACTGATGACAAACACTTGAACATGGTGCAGGGGGCGGGGAAGATGCTGTGCTACTTTAGCCTCTTCAGGGAGGTGATCTGAGGATGTTATGAAGCTGAGTGGGCATGAAACATGATGGTGCAGTTCAGTGAAACATCTCAGAGCAAAAAATCCAATGGCAGGTAGTTCTGATTTTTATATGCACCACTATGAACCTTTCCCATTTTAACATTCTAATGCAACCCGGAGCCAACACCCTCTTGACTCTCCACCAATCTGTACCCAGGGCAAGCGTAGAAGACACTTTCTTTATTTAAGATGTTACTAGGTGTGTTTTAGTTTGATGGGCTTTGTCTTTACTAAATGTAACACAAAATCTAATTAAACTGACTTAATATTAAAAGGAAATCTATTGATATATAACTGAAAAGTCCAAGAATTGATATCCAGCTTCAGCTACTACTAGATCCAGGGGCTTAACCACTGCCATCAGGACTAGGTTTCTCCTTGCATCTCAGCTCTGCTTTCTGCTGTTGACCCCACACCTATTTCTACCTTCCTGAGGTCAAGTCATGGAGATGGTGATTGTTTACTGCTCACTCATTCCTTCCTTCATTTATTTATTCAACATCATGTGAGTATCTACTACACACCCAACACTCTGCTAAGAGCTATGTGGTTAGTATCACATGTAATCCACTCAACCATCCATTGGATTAGGGGACATTATACCCATTTTACAGATGAGTAAATTGAGATTCAGAGAGGTCTAGAGTGTGCAAGGTCCACTCAGCTGGTAAGTCGCAAAGCTGGGCTCCTGACACCTGCATGGAGCATTCTCAGCAATAAGATAAATACAACTACCACTCTCTACTGATTCTAGTTTGTGAGGGTCAGTGTGATGCTTGAGAGTTACGGTAGAGAGGCAGGGAGTGTTATGAGAACACAGACAAACAGTCTTGGGTGGGGAGGGAAGCCTTCCTGGAGGAAGTGACATCTGACTGAAGGTTGAGTAGAGCTAATCATGTGAGCCAGGGGTGTGGATCGATCTGATTGGGGGGCAGTGTGAGTGAGGTCTGACCGTGAGAGTAAGATGTTCTGCCTGGGGGCTTGGAAGAAGTTCATGACGACAGAGCCCGGAGAGAGAGGGGCGCGGCAGGAGATGAACCTAGAGGTCAGACACGGCTTTGTAACCCTCTTCAGATACCAAGGGCAGAGGGATTTTAACTGGGGGTGGGGGGTAGGGGGGTGGGGGAGGTGCTCAGACTTCCGTTTTTTAATCTTCTTCATGGAGAGAGGATTGGGGTGTGGCAGACTGGAAGCAGGGAGCATAGTAGGAGACCATATGGTGTGAGGTGGGAGAAGACAGAGAATGGAAGATGGTTGGAACAGGGACAGAGGGGACCCCGTGAAGAAGGAAGTTAAGACATGTGCTGTTTCCTTACATCCTGGTCAGATGTTACTCAGGATTTCATTTCCAGGTCCCTTGCCTTTTGGTCCTGGCCTATGAATTATCCGTGGAAATAGTGTGTGTGGCTTTCAGGCTAGAGCATTTAATGCCACAAGGACTCTCCAGAGCTGCACCTTCAGTCTGGGCCCAGAGTGAGGGCAACATGCAACAGAGACACAGCACGGAGGAGGGTGAGAAACACACCTTGGTTACTCTAGGCCACTGTAATTTAGGGATCACTCGTTGCTGCAGCACACCCCAGCCCATCCTGACTGATGCGTGTTGGCAGGGCAGTATTGAGGTCCCATCCCTTGCAGAAGTAATGGTCTGATGGGGCATTGGCCTGCTGGGGCTGTGGTTTTTCAGTAGGAGTAATCAGCAGCTGCTCAGTAAGCACAGAGAAAATGGACTGCTGGTTGACTTGGAGTGGGGTTTTGCCAGGATGGTATGACTAGAGAACAATGGGAAAAAAAGTGGAGGATACATTGGCAAGAGGGTGGATTTGAGTGCAGAATCGAAAGTACATGGGCAAGAAAGTGAATGTAGGAGAGTCTTGCAGATGGGGGTGGGATACAGGGGAGAGTGGGGTGTGGGGGGTCAGGCTTCATGTGGCTGGAACAGAGAAATCACATGAAATGTACCTCTTAAATTCCCAAGAAGAAATGACCAAGAGGCACAGCAGTAGTAGGAATGAGAACTAAGAGTAGATGACCTCCGTCATGTGTGGGTCTCTGGGAACCAGGAGGAGCTTGGCTCAGCCACCTACTCAGCTTTTTTGGCTCTAAATCTCAGGTCATTTTCTTGTGCTCTGGATTCTGTAACTTTTAAATTAATGTCATTATCTCTGGGTTAAGGAGACCCCGTTGTTATTGAAAACTGAAAATGATTTGTTTACAAGTAGAAAGAATTTTCTTTAAAGAGAGGTGGGGTCTCATCTGATTGGATGCTGTGATTTGGGGGTGAGACCCTCAGGGCTGCTGGAGTTGATCGACCAGATCCAAAGGTTGTGCAGTGAGATGGAGCAGTGCTCAAATACCCCCAAAAGGAGACCTTGGGCAGCATGATCAATATTTCTGAGGTTGTTTGCTCACCTCAGAGGACTTTAATAAGGATCTCATGAGATAACGCTTGTAAAGTGTTAAACCACAGTAAACACCTGATGTAGATTCATTTTTCCCTTTGGCTTTATCCCTTAAGTTTCTCACTTAAGTTTCTCTTGCTGATCCCCAAACGTTTCCATCTTCTCTCTCTCCAAGTGTACACGCTTCTTTCCAGAGAGCAGGTGGCATTTCCTGCTCCCTGTTTCTTCTCCCAAGATGCCATCTCCACATGTGATTCTCTCTCTGTCACGCATCTCAGGGACAGTTCATTCGGGGAGGGGAGATTCAGAGGGGGAGAGAGTGATAGAGAAAAAGAAGGTAGTATCTTACGACATACCTCATTGTCAAAACACAAGTTCTACCTGTGGCCCCGAAAGCCATGTTCTTTTTATCTGCGTGACTCATTATGACAGATATGCTGTGCGCCGAACAGTTCCCACTTGCAGATTGAATTACCATGCTATTCAGCTAACACAAAGCAGCTCCTGGCCAGCTCGGGCAGTCCATGAATAAGTAAATAGTCTTCCAGCTTGATGCCGAGCGCAAACATCAGAGGCTCGGAGAGGCTGGAGTCCACAGGGGGATGGGACGCTGGTGCTGGCTGGGCGACCCAGGCAAATCTGTCGGATCCATTGGACCACTGACCTCAGCATCTTGTAAGTACTTGCTTTTGGGGATGGGGAGAGCCCAGTGGGTTAATTAGATACGGCTTAGACTCAGAGCCAGGAAGACAGACCTCCCTGGGTGCTGCCGGCTGGAGAAAGAGTAGTGCTCTTCTGCACTGGGAGTGGGAAGAGGTATTTTCAGGTCTCAGGGGCTTTGTCATAACCCCTAGTTTCAAAACCTGTGGGTTTTAATTGTGGCTTAAATTGCTGCTGCTACCCTGTGGGCATTTAGTTTCAAACCTGTTCCCAGGCCAGCATCAGGCTAGGAAGGCCCTTTTGTGCTGAGGGTCAGTTCACTGGGTAAATTGTGAGCAAGACACTCACAGTATGATGTCACTCAGGACTGCAGGCAGCGCACGTCCAGCTTGCTGAAGGGTGGGTGTTCCCTCATCTATCTGTTCAACTTTACTCCCTCAGAAAGTTGCTGTTCATTTGAAACTGAGTTTGGTTTGGCATTATTGGTTCTGAAAACAGTCTACAAAGGGTCTTCAAAAAGTTCATGGAAAGATTCGTATTATCTTTTGATTCTATTTTTCCACAAACTTTTTGAAGTACCCTAGTGTATTCAAAGTTATGATGTCTCAATGGGAAAATTTTATTCTTGCTTTGTATTCAATTTGGGGGCAGCATTTTTCAATTCTTTAAGCCCAGCTGATGAGACCAGGTTTACCATTGTGAAGCTTTTAGATAATGAATATAATGGTGACATTTTTATTTTGTCTAAATCTAATATTAGTTGAACTAATAGACGTGAAAATGGGAGGGGGCTCCTGCTGGCTGAAGACCACTGTATGCTTTTTTATTTCTTCTCTGTAGTGAGACCCTGGTAGTAAATAGATGAAACGAACCGATTTCATGTCTCACATTAAACAGCAAGAACTAGATCTTCCCACATGGCAGCAGAATTTATTCTGTGCTCCGTGATGAACATGTTTATAGGGCAGAGCAGGTGGCCAGTGTTTTATGTTGCTTGGCACTTGATGGCAACAGTAAAATGTTCATCAGTTAATCATTGTTTTTGTTTCTCTATCGGCCTAAACAGCTCTGCTAATTAAAACTTTGTATGAAGTGATATCCCAGCTCTGTACTAAATTTTACTTTACAGTCCTTAGGGTTGGTTGTGGACATCCCCTCAAAGGCATTATCTTGCTAGACCGCTTCTGAATTAACAATAATCATACTTCACGTGTAACTATGCACAGTAGTTTTTCATGCTTTTTAATCATTAACAAACTCTCCAGTCAGCGTGGTGACATATTAGAGCCTGTTAGCTCCTTTTATAATTGGACAGGCAGAGTGAAGGGGAAGAGGGACCCAAGAGCAGAGGATGCAAGGTGATTGAAAAGGCCCTGCCTGGGAGCCCAGAAAGATGGGGGGAAAAAACAAGGTGAATTCCCTTATTCTATGCTGAGAGTTCCAAAATTCACCAAGTGCATGAAGAAACTATCAATTATCATGGCACTTAATTTTTTTAATAAAATTTTAAAAAATCACATAACTTGCAGATTATCATGACTTCCTGGAATCTTAGTTTTTGTATCATCCTTAACTATTTCTCTGAGAGAACATGATTCCTTAGAGGAGCAATTTAGGATGTGTGTAGCTGGAGGGCTTAGTTTGCATTGAAAGGAGGAGTCCACAAACATTGTGAAGTGTCTACCAGGCAGGGGTCTCACTGAGGTCTCCGTGCTTTGATTGTAACATAGTTGATTGTACATATCTGTGGGGTACAGAGTTGAATATCAGTACCTGTGAGCAATATGTGATACTAAAATCAGGATAATTAGTATATTCAACATTTCACTTTCTATTCAGCTCACTTGGTCATATTTAGAGACCTCCCCATGCCTTTTATTGTTTGTTGTAGTGATTCCCACAATGTAGTAGGTGTACCAAGGGTGTTACATCAGATGATTTTAGGTGATTCATAAATTTTATTTTAGTTTATTTTTAATTGACACATGATAATTGTATATATTTATGGAGTACAAAGTGGTATTTCAATATATGTATACAGTGTGTAATGATCAAACCAGGGTAGGTAATGTATAGATTTTTTAAAAAAATGTTGTTATATTATAGCTATTTGTTTCATGTAGATTAAGGACATAATTCTATCAAATGAGTTAATGTAATAGTGTAAGTTTTCATTTGAGATGAGATTCATGTATGAAGACTTTGGTGAGTTCCCAAAATAGACGTAAGCACAGTTTCTTTTGTGCCCAAGCAATATTTTTTAACTTGAAAGTACATGCACATAATTTGAAATACCAATAGTGTGCAAAGGTTTATAATAAAAAACAGCCATCCCTTGCTTTATCTTCTTTCCACTGCCCAGTTCCTATAACACACTTTTAATACTTCTTTCAGTTTCTTCTTGAAGTTGCCTAAATAACACTAAGAAATATGCCTAAACTGCTATTTTCAATAACACTTTCTGCTATGGTGGATAAGTGGTTCTCAAACAGGGGCAGTTTTGCTTTCCAAGGATCACGTTGAGAGACCTTTTTTTTGTCACAATTCGGGGGAGAAGGGCATACGACTGGCATCTGATTGCTACTAGCAAGAATGCTGCTAAGCATCCTATTATGCACAGGACAGCCACCACAACAAAGAATGATCTGGCCCAAAATATCAAAGTGCTGAGGTTGAGAAGCCCTGTGGTATATGAAGGTTTAGCTTAGATCCGTCTTCCCAACCTACACATATAGTTAAATTGCTACTTTAGTTAAGTCGGTAATTAGTGTTTACATTGTTGTTATGTATATATTGTTAGCTGTAGAACCACTTAGTGACTGTGATTACATTTCTTTCACTGTACAGCTTTTTAGTTTTTCTGGAGTTATTAATTGCCTCATTTTCAATCCACATATTAAAGTTCTTTCCCAGTTCTTTATGATATCAAAAGCTTTTCTTGGGTCTCTCTTTTCCCTAGATTCAGTGCTTCTAAAACCTTTTGTTTTCCTGCTCCAAGCTGATTGTTCATTAGATCTAAGGCTCAGCTGTCGCCTTAGAATTTTTCTCTATCACTGTTTGAGTAGGATCTATTGTTTCTTAGATTTTGCAGCTTTCCCTCTTATTTTTTTCCCATTCGTTTTGCTGTGGCACACCTTCCAGTCATTTTCTTAGAATGAATACACTGAAGGTAAATTTTAAGTCTTTGCGTGAGTGTCTTCTTTGCCCTCATACTTGATTGACAGCTTGTTTGAGTATAGGATCTTAAGTTGGAAATAATATTCAATCACAATTTTAAAGACATTCGTTGGCTTCTGAGAGTGTTGCTGAGAAATCTGATGTCCTAATCCATTATTGGTCCTTTTAAAAATGCCACCTGTTCTTTTATTATTCAAAGTATTTAGGATCTTCTATTTATCATTTATCTTCTCAAATTCCATGATGCTCTTTGGTGTAGGTCTTTTCATCCATTTTGCAGAGTGCTCATGAGATCCTCTAATCTAGAAAATGCTCTTATAGTTTACTGATAATTTCCCTCTCTACATTTTCTCTTTCTGGAAATCTTATTGGCAAAATGTTGGACATACTAGATTGATTTCTTAAATCTTTTTTTTTTCCTTTAATATTTTCTATCACTTTGGAAGATTTCCTTAACCTTCCAAATCTGCCATTTACATTTTGATGTTATTGACTATCTTTTTCATTTACATTTTTGTCCTTCATTGGTCCTTTTATAGGATCTTGTTCTTGATTTTTAGATGCTGTCTGAGGATACCGGCTAGTTTTTTTTAAAGTTTATTTTGGTTGCCTGCATGATCTCTCTTTTTTCTGAGTTTTATTTTTATGTTCTTTTATTTCAGTCTTCCATATTAGAAGTTTTTTAAATGTAGTGAGTGATCCTTGATTGACTATTTGGTTTTGGAGTGAAGTCTAGAGCTTAGTGGATACCAGTGGTGAGATTATTCTAAGGTAGTTGTAAGGGAACTGAACATTTTTTTGTGGAAGTTCCTAATGTCAACATGTGGAGGCCTTTGCTCTTGGATTATGGTTTTCTACCAAAGTGAGATCTCTAGTCTCCTGGTATGTTTGAAGGTAGTGTAGGGAAATGTCCAACTACCTCCACAGGCAGACTGTTAATTTTTCTATTTTTGATATGGCATGTCCCTGCCTTGACCTGCTACCTCTGAGTCCTGAGCTCTGTTATCAAATATCTCCAGAAGCTGAACCTCAGTCTCCCGTCCATGTCTTCCCCTCACATCTCCTTTGCACATCATTCTAAATCTTATTAAATTCTTGCTTGAATTAAAATTATACTTGCATGTTCCGGCCTTCCCTGTCAGACTGTGAGTCTGGAAGCACTTGATCTTATTTCTCTCTGGGTCTAACATCTGGCAGGAAGTTTGGAAGTGCTCAGCAAACGTTTGCTAAATTGAAGTAAATTGAATTTTGGCCATATAGCCTGCTTTTCAGTTCCAAATTCTAGGACAAAGTCTGACTTGCTTTTTGTTCTTCCTCTCATGCATGCTAGTTAATTTGGACATAGGACACTTGTGAGCTTTTTGATAAAACCTAATGTAATTCAGTTTATCGCCTTACTCTGTGATTCTAAAGGGTTTTAAAACCATTTTTTTAAAAAAAATAAAATAAAAGAGAAGTAAAAGAACTTCTGATATTTTAATTGTTTATGTCAACTTGATGGTCTACTGATATATGGGAATTTCTGTTTTTAAATATTTGGTGGCAGTAGAGGAATTACCTGAGTTTACTCTGCACCATGCTTGCTGGTTTTTGTATTGATTGCTATTAGTTAATTTGACCTGTAGTAATGCTTTCCATAATCCACTGGGCTTCAGTCAGGTTTTGATAATTAGGGATACGTACAGAGCAAGACTGGATGTTGACTTGTGTTCTCCACTCTGTTCCTTGCCTTCATCAGCCTAATCTGGATAATTAGCCCTAAGTACATTTCTCTTGGCAGATTCAGGAATTTGGAGGTGTACTGAAAGAGTCACGAAAGCTTGATGTTAGGGTGTGTATTGTAGTTCTGCATTATTCCACACCAGGAAATTTGGTTGAAGTGAAAGAAAAACCTCAGGCTGGAAGGAGCATGAGTTAAGTCTCAAATCTGTCACTCACTCAGCCCTCAGTGTTCTGAGCTGGAAGATGATAGCATAATCCCTGCCTTTCCCTGAGTCTTAGGCAAAGATAAAGGTGAAAGAGGTAGAAAAGCCAATGTACAAACCTTCTTTTGTGACAGAAGATCATGTACACTTCTTCCTACAGTTTAGAAATGACCTACCACACCTGAAGTCGTCAGGTGCAGAAGATCCATCTGATCTGACTCAACCTTTGGAGGACTCACTGAGGAATTTCCCACTTTGTGTCTTTAAACCAGGAACCCAGCAGTGGAACTTTGTGGTGAGTTGTCCTTTCTTCCTTCTGAAGCTCTATGCTCCTGTGTTGGTTAGGGGCTGTGTCTGTTCTTTCACTGTTTAACAATTTATTCAAGACATATTTATCAAGTGCCAACTGTATGTTTGTTGGTTGGGGATGACAGAGTGGCAAACAAAACAAATGCAGTGTGTACCCTCATGAAGATAGCAGCATCATGGGACAATGGCAGTGCAAAAGCTCTGAGGCCAGAATGAGTCTGATGAATGAACAGCTGGGCATCTGGAGTGCAAATGGAGGGGAGGTGGATGCGGCAGCTCATTCAGGAACTTATGGGCTGGATTACAATATTGATTTTAAATTTTAAGACCAATGGCCAGCCAGTGGTGGCAGATTTTAGGTAGGAGAGTGATAAGATAAAATTTGCTTTTTGATAAAATCACCCCAAATTCTGAGTGAAGATGGAGGCAGGTGTGGGGGCAAGGAGAATCAGGAGGCCATCATGTAGACCAGATGAGTGGCAATGGTGGCCTGCAACAGGGCACTAGTGGAAGTAGAGGTCCTGGGAGAGGTCCGAGATGTATCTGGGCGGGCAGTTGGACCTGCCAACCAGCGTGATGCTCTGGGCTGAGGGGAGTGAAAAGGGGTGACGAACACAATCTTCAGATTTTTATGGGCTGCATGGTGGAAGTGAGTGCCATTTCCTAAGATGAAAAATTCTGAAGGAGAATCAGAAGTGTGGGGAGAATTCAGATTTGTTTCTGTGCTGAAACCCAATTTTGAGTTTGAGTTACCTAAACAGAGGGGAAACTCAGCAGTTAGATGGCCACATCCAGAGTTCAGGAGAGACATCTGGGCTGGATTGTGCTTTTTGTGCAATGTTTGGTTTGAGGCTTCCTGTGCAGAGGGGTGATCTGAACACTGAGCAGTAGTTCACACAGTGTGATAACAAGATGGTTTTAGGTGGTAAGAATTATCTCTGCTTCTTGCTGCCAAAGATTTTTACCCTGAAAATGGCTGGCCAGGTGCTGGTTGCTATGGTGGATCCATTTACATTTTGATCATGAAGCAGAAGGTGAACCAGCTGAACATTTGGTGCTCCTGACTGGTCTTGGCATTTGGGGTCACTTCTGATAGAAACAAATGAGTCTGAGTTTCTGATTCCAGTGAACATGGTAGTAGGGTTAGTGGTGATTATGATAGTGATGATGGTGGTGGTGGTGATGATGATGGTGATGGTGATGGTGATGATGGTGATGGTGATGATGGTGATGGTGATGGTGATGATGATGATGGTGATGATGATGGTGATGATGGTGATGGTGGTGATGGTGGTGATGATGGTGATGGTGGTGATGATGGTGATGATGATGATGATGGTGATGGTGATGATGGTGATGGTGATGGTGATGGTGATGATGGTGGTGATGATGGTGGTGATGATGATGATGATGGTGATGAAGGTGATGATGGTGGTGATGATGGTGATGGTGATGATGGTGATGGTTATGATGATGATGATGGTGATGATGGTGATGATGGTGATGGTGGTGGTGGTGATGATGGTGATGATGGTGATGGTGGTGGTGGTGGTGGTGATGATGGTGATGGTGGTGATGGTGATGATGATGATGATGGTGATGATGGTGGTGGTGGTGGTGGTGATGATGGTGATGATGGTGATGGTGGTGGTGGTAGTGGTGATGATGGTGGTAGTGATGATGGTGATGATGGTGATGGTGGTGGTGGTGATGATGGTGGTGGTAGTGATGATGGTGATGATGGTGGTGATGGTGATGGTGATGATGGTGATGGTGGTGATGGTGATGACCGTGATGATGGTGGGTGATTACAATGATGGTGATGATGACGATGGTGGTGAGGAGGTGGTGGTGGTGATGGTGATGATGATGATGGTGGTGGTGGTGATGATGGTGATGATGGTGATGATGGTGATGGTGGTGGTGCTGGTGGTGATGATGGTGGTGGTGATGATGGTGATGATGGTGATGGTGGTGGTGGTGGTGATGATGACGGTGATGGTGATGATGGTGAGGGTGGTGGTGATGATGATGGTGATGGTGATGACGGTGGTGATGGTGATAGTGATGACCGTGATGATGGTGGGTGATGACGATGATGGTGATGATGACGATGGTGGTGAGGAGGTGCTGGTGGTGGTAGGAATGGGCCCAGCCAATACATGTTCAGTAAATTTAAATTTACACCTAATCCTTTGATTTCTATTTTACATGTTCATATTCCCTGGAAAGAGGCAAAAAGGGCTTGTATGAGGGTACTTCAAAAAGTTCATAGAAAAATAGAATGAAAAGATAGTACAAATCTTTCCATGAACTTTTTGAAGTACCCTCATATGTGAAGCTCTCAGCTTTTTCATATGTAGGATATGTACTTGGTAACCATTTGTTTCCCATCAAAATAAGCACAAACCATTTAATCAGTAAAGGCAGTGTCCTTGGAGGTGGGATACTCCTGAACATATTCCAAAATCTTTTAATTTTCATTATTACCATATAATTCTTCAATAGATTTAATTTACAGTAAGAAGATGTTTACTTGCATGCCCTAAAAGGACAAATTTTATTAACTGAGGGATGTGAGTTATTATTTGTGTGTGTGTGTGTGTGGTTTTTTTGTTTGTTTTTGTTTTTTTGAGTGCATTTCTTATACATGGCCTATGGGATGCAGAAGTTACTGTGTTCTCTTAGGGAACATAGTGGATTATTTCAAGGGCTTATTACTTAAAAAAATTTGGTACTTCTAGGGTTGAAAGCTACAGCATGCAGTAATATGCGTGTGTGTGAATCTTTCCTATATTTGGAATGGTCTGATTTTTTTTGATAGATTAGTGGCTGCTTGGAATTGCAGATGCATCATTAAGTTATTGCGTTTAAATTTAGCTCTTGTTCTCACTTTGGAAGGAAATTGAATGTTTGAATTATTTTGCCATGAAGGAAACACAATTAGAAAATAGATCCTCATGACTTCTCAGTACAGGAGGTCAGCCAGTGACCCTCAGAAGAGGCTGCACATTGACTCAGAGGAAAAGCTCTCTGACAGTACCTTCCGTATGGAGGAAGTTGAAACTACCTTAAACACACTTTAATGATTGCTAAATTCTAAACTCTCCAGTGGCAGCATTTTATGTATAAATCTGTAATGGCCATTATTATCAATATTAAATGTTTATTCATAGGCCTGAGTTGGATAACTTACATCATCAACAATACATTCACAGAGATTGTGTATATGTGTGAGCAGCTTTAAAATCATTTTACCTTGTCAGTTTTCAAGGGCCATAGATGCTCATTGAAAAAAATCACATCTTACAGACATATATAAAGTAAAATGCTAAAGTTCCCCTGTGTATCTTTCCCCAGGGAAGTGAGATGAGGAAGGGCAGCACGTCCATAAAGGGTATGTGTTATCAAGCCGGTGGCCACAGTAGGTGTCAGGGGCTCAGCCCTGTGGAGGAACCATGGGGGACTTGGTGGAGCACACCACGGAGCTATTCCATTTGAGGGATGAGGGAACTGGGATATTTATTTAGGAGCATCTTGTCCACCTGGTTGAGGTGACCTTCCAGGTGCATGCACAGCCTGGCACATCTTGCTTGCCCTGCTCATGGGTGGGGATGGGCCTGGCCAGGCTAAGCCCAGAGGCACAGAAACACAGGTGATGGTGGTAAACAGTTTGATGTGTGTGGAGTTGAATACAAAGGAAATATGGGTGGCCTCCTTACATCCCGCTGACAGCGCTTTCTCCTGTTTATTAACAAATTTATTATATATAGATACACACACATACAATAACTAGTTAACTAGCCATTCTCCTAACTATGTTTAACTATTACTACCAGAGCTGCTGCAGTGAGCATCTTTGTCCAGGCTTACCTGGGTACACATTACTCTAGAACATATGCAGATTTGCCTATATTTGTATAAGCATTGAAATATGTAGAAAAATTAAATTTAAAAAACAGGAATAAGTGTGTAGGTTCACCATAATCTGCTTTTAAAATTCAGTGATCACCATGGAACTAACAATTGCATAGCATTCAACCTGTCTCTCAGTTTTGTATTTTCCATATTTCTGTGTGTACATAGTCTGAAAACCTGACTTTATGCATGGCAGGTGCTTGGTAAATATTTATTGAGAAAAGTAATCACTGGTACTAGAAGGAAATGGCCCCACCAGTCTCTTGGAGCTTTGGCCTCCAGCATCTGTTCTTTCGTTTCCCTTGTTAGATAAGTCATATTGTTTCTGCTTCCCGGGCATAGTAGGCAGGACTATTTACTCAATGCCATGAGCTCTGGAACAGATTATATTTAAGCATTAAGCAGCATCGGAGAGAGAGAAATTCTGTCTTCTCTACCTCTGTAGAGAATTTTGTGATGATCAGCCTGGGGAAGGCATTACCTAAACCCACCTACCAACCTAATATCTTCTAGTATGTTCTATAGGTAACCAAATAGACAAAAATAATCAGCAAAAGCCAGCCACTGTCATGTATATATTGGAAATAAATAAAATTATTTATTAGAAAAAAAAATATAACTGGGACATTAACCCATGGTTTTGTGGTAGTCATATAAAGTTTCCTTTTCAATATGTTTATGTATGTAAAACACACAGTATTGTTTAAAGAAAAAGGCTCAGCTAATAGTTGGCACACAGAGATGGTAAAGTGTGTGCTGTTTGGTGAAAACCAGTTACCTGCAACCTCAGAGAGGCAAAAGTGTGAAAGCCTCACAGGTGCTCTCGCGAGCTGCAGGTAGTTCCTGTGATCCAGGACCACAGTTAAGGTGGCACCAGACGCTGCCACCCTGCAGGTTCCTGGGGCTCGTATGTGGTCAGGACACCAGGCCCATCTGTCTCGGCATAATGGTATTTGTGCGGAAATGTCTATTTAAAAGGGCTCTTAACATTATTACTTTTCACTACTAAAGCAATTATGTATTTGAAATTCCATTTTGTTTCTTTTTCTTTTCTTTTCTTTTCTTTTCCCTTCCTTCCTTCCTTCCTTCCTTCCTTCCTTCCTTCCTTCCTTCCTTCCTTCCTTCCTTCCTTCCTTCCTTCCTTCCTTCTTTCTTTCTTTCTTTCTTTCTTTCTTTCTTTCTTTCTTTCTTGTCTCTCTCTCTCTCTCTCTTTCTTTTTTAGGTAAACAAGTCAAATGGAACGGGCTCTGTTGATACTGAAGTCTTAATGCCAATTCCCGTCAGATGGTGCATTAGTGCCGTCCTAGGCTTTTAGGGAAATGTGGGTGACGTTGCATGCCATCCTCATTCCCTGGCCTGGCTCCGTGATGGCTCCATGCTTGCAGTCAAAAGCAAAAGAGAGTGCAAATGTATTTGGCAAGGGCTTTGGAAATAGCCAGGAAACTGTCACACTTTCAGCTGTGGCACGTAGGTCTTGATATCGTCTGTTTCACTCTTGTCTCTTGGCAAACCCAGACCATGGAGCTTAGTTTACTTGCTCCTTTTGTTCTTCAGAATAGAGAAGTGCAGCTACTGATGTAGCTGTGTGATCAGAAAGGTCTTTGGGGCCTGCTGTGCCCTGTGGTATTATGTTTGTTAGGGGTCTTTAGCTTTCAGATGACAGAAAACCAGCTAAAACAAGCTTAAGCAAAACCAGAAGTTAATTGACTGGTGTAGTTGAAGAAAAAGTAGATCTTTCTGACTTCAGGAATGGCATGATCCAGGAGCTCAAACAATGTTTTGGCAAATCTCTGTCCTTTTTGTCTATGTTGGTTTCAGTTTTAATCAGAGCCCCTTAATCATGCGTTTAGAGTTCACAGGCCTAGTGCTATTTCCACACTGTTTCAAGACATCTACATTTAGGCTCAAAAAGGCAGCAGAGCTTTGTATAATCACTGCTTTATACTTTCATCCATGGGAAGGACCCACCCAAAGTCCACCCCTTAACACTCATCTTTGAGAAGACCCATCTCCTGAAGCCTCATGCTCAAGATCAAGAGTTTTCAAGCTCACGCAAGGTTATTCCCATGTAAGAATAACCATATTCCCAAGGGGACGTTCTAAAAATGAACTTGTCCTTCACTGTGAGATGACCTCTGCGTCCTTACAGAGGTGTACTTTTGCATTTTCAGGCCTCTCCATCCAGCCAGATCTCAAAGCACATTGCTCTCCTGCCAATTGATGACATAACAGTGCAGGGTGCACTGACAGGGATCACAGCTTCACAGGTACCTACAGGCCTGTGACCCAGGTTTGCAGGTTCCCATATGCTCACCATGGCCATACAGGGTGGTCAGCTGTGCATAACGTAGAGGTCTGTTATGGGTTGACTTGTGTCCCCCAATGAATATGTTGGAGGCAGAGCCCCCAGTACCAGAAAGTAACCTTATTTAGAGGGTCTTCAGAGAAGTAGTCAAGTTAAAATGAGGCTGTTAGGCTGAGTCCTGATCTACTGTGACTGGTATCTTTATAAAAGGGAAATTTGAACACAGACAGACAGACAGACAGACACACACACACACACACACACACACACACACACACACGGGGGGACACCACATGAATGTGATGGTAGGTGACACTTCTACAAGCCAAGAAATGCCAAAGATGGCCAGAAAACCAACAGGAGCTGGAGAGAGGCCTAGGACAGATATTCCCTCAGAGCATCAGAAGCAACCAGCCCTGCTGACACCTTGATCTTGGACTTCCAGCCTCCAGAACTGTGAGAGAATAAATTTCTGTTGTTTAGGCCACCCAGTTTGGCTTTGTTATAGCAGCCCCAGGAAACAAATACAAGGTCTTTGGTCTTGAGCAGTGGAAACTGACTCTGGCTATCTCAATGAGAAAGGGAACTTTGTAGAAGAATCAATGGGAAGGGTGAAGGACAGGAAAGCATCAGGGATCTAGGGAGCAGGTGTCAGTGGATGGACCCTCAGTATGACCCCACCAAGATGAATCTGTGTTAATATTGTTTTTGTCTTTGGGTCCCTCCGTTCAAGACTTAAATTCAAGGGATTGATTGTGTAATTGCTCTTATTTGAGTCTTGTTAATACTCCTTGGCTGGAGAAAGGGAGACACTTTGATTACCATTCGCACCAGACCATTTCCAAAGCAAGGCACAGATGCTTTGACCATAAGACTGAGCCACAGTCTTGACAACAAAAAATATCTGCTCTGAACAGGTCATCTAAATTGTGGTGCCTTGGGAGATCTGGGATAGGTCTTTAGTCACGTCTACGTGTCCTGGAAAACGTTATCATAAGACCATTTTAACTTAGGAGCAGACATGATGACACCAGAAAGTCATAAAATAACCTACAATTTTTCTTGTAACTCTCACTCTAGATTCCTGTATGTAGGATGTAACCTAGTAACAATCCCAAATCTATATGTCATGTACAACCAATAGAAAACCTTATGAGGTGATTAGGACAGCTGTCCCTCCCTCTCTCCTTTGACCCTTCTCCCTTCTTATGATTATAAAATGCTGAGCTCTGCTGGCTCTCTCTGGGGCATATTTCTCAGGGTGACCTGACTATGTGTTTCTCCAGTTGCCATCATCATATTGATTCAGTAAATCCCATGCTTTATATGTTCAGTGTCAGTTCAACGGCCTCTCATATCCTTTGTGCCATGTGTTGCATGGACCTGGGGGCCTCTCTCTTTACATTAAATTTGGTGGGCAAATTCCAGTGAAATGCCACCATGCCTGTGTGCCGCAATGATCCTTAATTCCAAACAAGAGCCTTGGAGATGAGTGGTCTGCTCCATGTTGGGGGTTCGTCTTCTCTGCAGTACCAACCAGCAAGCACGATGTGTTACCTGAGGGGCCACCTCTTTCCTGACACTATCCAGTCATCATTTCCAGCCTTTAGGCATTTTTGGACCTGCTCTCCACCTGTGCTCACCCTGTCACTAATTTGCAAACAGCAACAGAAGCATTTGCTACGGACAGGTTGGACAGGTTATTGACAAAGAGCAGCTGGCTCCCAGTACAGATGAGAAGGCTTTGGATTAGAACAGGAGATTGAAAAGGGAACAATACCACAGGTGGAGCTTAATTTTTAACCTGGGGCCATGGAATATGTCTGGTTCCCATGACGATGGGCCTCTGTTAGATTAAGGATACTAATCAGTAACTACGGAAAGAGTGAGGATTGCCATGCATTTCCTGTTTCTCAAGAACTTGGCCCAGGCCCCTTAATACAGAACCATAGCTTTCTAAAATCTCTACTTGATTTAGTTCCCTGCTATTTAGTTCCCTGCTTCATTTAGTGCAGGCAACTCAAATGCGCAATCTCTAAACAGGAAAGTTTTAGATTTCTTTGAATTTGAAGGGTTGGTTTCCCAAGGAGTGAAAAATCAATAATGACATGATCAGTAAAGGGCTTCGTTATATTTCAGTCCTGGAAGAGACGAGGGAGTGAAAGCTCTGGCTAACATGCTCCGGCGGTTTGTTTTGTAAAGCAGTTATGGTATTTCACAGCGCTCTGCACTACCTGAAACTGCATTTATTTATTTGTTGTCTGTGGTCTCTGCGACTCACTGTAACGTACACTGCATGAGGACAGGGGCTTTGCCTTGTTTTTTTCAGTATTCCCACATCTGGGATGTTGCTCTGACACATAGTGAACACCTGTTACTGGAATAAATGACTGGATGAGTGAATGAATGAACATTAACATATTGGAAAACATATTTTTTTTCCAGTTTTGCCTTTTTGGTACCGTAATTTGAAGGTAGCTTGCTACAAAGTAAGGTGTGTGTGTGTGTGTGTGTGTGTGTGTGTGTGTGTAACATGGAAACTTCATCAGCAGGAAAGCTGTTAACTTCTGGTTTCTAGATAAAGACCCCTTTCTAATGAAAGTCTGGGTGGAAGTCCAGATATCCTTCTTTCCTTCCCTTCTTCCTTCTTCCTTCCCTTTCCTCCCCTCCTTCCTTCCTCTCTTCCTTCTTTCCTTCCTTATCTCCTTCCTTTCTTCCCTCCTTCCTCTCTTCCTTACTAAACAGGCTGTGACTTGCATTATTAGCAAGATCATTGTACAATTGGATATGGCTAAAAATTTTTTTCTTCTCCATCCTTTTCATGAGCAAAGTTTTCCATTTGCTTTGTGTTGCTAGAATTTTGACTTCAAAGTTATTTATATTACAAAGTTATAAAAAATTTCCATCTCAGTGCTTTTGGAGAAGGCATTTTGCCAGAATTTCTCTTTGAAGAGCATCCCGCCAGCCTTCAGGGTGATTGTTCTAATGTGGCCGTGCTATATGAAAAGCTGCAAAGCTCCTGGGAGGAAATAGCACCAGGCAAGAGGGAGTTGACATGGCCCATTGACGCGGCTGGGTGGGAGCCCCGCAAACATCATCCTTCCCTGCCTGCCCAACAGTTCCTACACCAGGAAATTTTAAAGAGGGGGAAAGCCTAAGAACAAAGGGAACCTGATCTTTTTTACTTTATCAAGAGGAAAGGGGCAGGAGGATCCTGCTTTGGGGCCCATTAGACCAGGGCCCAGCCCATGGAGCAAGACGAAGACTACAATATTTGTATGTCCAGTTTCTATAAATTTTTAATAAAAAGGTGATTAACATTTGTAACAGTTTAACCGGATTTCCTCTGGGAAGGACTTTTTGTGTTGACCCGATTAAACAAGGAGTGAAGGTAATGAGCAGAAACATTGAGTGCAGGTCAAATCAGAGGCGTGAATGATTCCTAGACCATACGTTAAGCCTCATCATCAATACAGTTATGGACAGACAACTGCTAACTCAGGGTCTGCAGACCACCACCAACTCTTCATTTGCAAAATTGCTTTGGGGATCCATGAGCCTCTGTGAAGGCTAATTCTAGGTGTCAACTTAGTTAGATGAAGGAATGCTGAGAAACCTGGTAAAGCTATCTTTTTAGGTGTGTCCATGAGGGTGTTTCCAGCAGAGATTAGTATGAGAATTTGATTGGATTGGGTGGGAAAGACCCACTCTTAATGTGGGTGGGAACCATCCAATCCACTGGGGGTTCGGAGAGAACAAAAGACAGAGGAAAGAGGTGAAGCTCTCTCTTGATATGCTGGACCTAGGATATACTCTTCTCTCCTCTGTCAGCTGAGCCACGGTACCAGCATCCAGTTTATAGATGACCTATCGTGGAACTTTTCTTCATAGTCATGTGAGTTAATCTCCCTAATAAATCCCCCTCATATAATTATAAAGTACCCTATTGATTCTGTCTCTCTAGCGAATCCTGACTAATACAGCCTCTTATAAGAGTTACACCTCCTGAATATCTTAGAGTTCTAAAAAGACCTGGAAATATGCAAATCAGTTTATAACAACCAAATTTTTTCCTAATGATTAGACACCATGTCCAAATAGCCCAGAGAACTAGGCTATTCCTGTTCTACCCAACTAATTCAATTCATGTACATTCTGTTAATTCAGAACTCAGGTCCATCTGCAGACCTTCAAGGATGGAAGACATGCTGCTAAGTTGATTGTCAGAGTGTAGACACCCCAACAGCCCTCTCTGCAGCCTTTCTGGAACCTCCAGCTGAAATAAGGAATTCACCTTTATACAAAGAAGGGCCTCTGAATCCTCTTCATATCATACGCTGGGCAGCCTCTAGCATTAAATCAAGGAGGCATCGGATGAAGCCTGTTTGTCATTTCTGCGTAGAGATGTAACTGGCATGTGTGGCCAGAGCTTCTACTGAGCTCCCAGTTTACAGCAAGGGCCCCATGTGCTAGGAAAAATCAAGTCTAGTGAAGGGAGACAGTGGCTATTCCTTCCAGTAAAGAGGGAAAGGAAAACTCAGTGAGAGCAGAGTGGGAGGTTCTATTTGAATGCAGATGAACTTGGATTCCAATCTTGGCTCTGTCAACACCCAGCTGTAGAATGTGGTCCCATGCCTCAGTTTCCCTAAGCCTTCACCTCATGTGTGTTACATCAGGATGGATGGATTAGCATCTGTCTGACAGACAGATAGGGGTTGCTGGTGAGAGATAAACATAAGAAAGACTAGAAGGTCCCAGCACCAGGTCTGGCCCTCAGGAGGCACTCGGAACAGTGTTGGCCATGAAATGTGAGGTAGGGGATCCTAGGAAAATGGGTGTGGAGAGGGAGCATCTTGGCAGTGGGATGAGGAGGACTCAGTTGAGGAGGAAGAGTGGAGCAGCAAAAATATGTATAAGCACTTACATTTCAATAAAAGAAATAGAAATTAAAAAAAAGAACTAGGTTGACACAAAAACCCACTGCTCATCCTTTGTATTTAATTATATTTAATTATATATGGTAAATGCTATAGAGTTCTCATTGAAATGAACTATGGAGAACTTTTAATTAAAAAACAATTTGGGGCTGGCTGGTTAACTCAGTTGATTAGAGCATGGTGCTGATAACACCAAGGTCAAGGGTTTGGATTCCTGTACCGGCGAGCTTCAAAAAAAAAAAACAGAAACAAATCTCAGAAATAATTACAACCATGTGCTACATCCTGTGAGTCCTCCCAGTGAATCTCTGCACTGGAGTGTGGGGTGGTCTTGGGGATGTTGACACAGAGCTGCTTCCATTCACTGAGAAGCTGAGTCCCACCGTATCCAGATCGGGGATTTGTATATAGCAGAGCAGCTGTGACCTCTCAGCTCTTGACCTGAAGATTTGTCAAAACCAAATAAATATAAATGAGTGAGAGGAAAGGTGACACCTTATTTTAAAAAAAGCCAAAATAATTGTTAAAAAGACATTTAAATGAAGATTTAAAAAAATCCCTGTTTCCCTGGCCTGCAGAAGCACACTTTGGGCCATGCTCAGAAGGTAAGGCTCATGGTGCTAATAGGTATTGGTCTGTTTGCCAAGCTGGGCTGACCCACAGGTGATTCCAGGCAGATCTCTACTTAGAGGCTCTTCTCTGGCCCAGAGGTGTGACTACATGCCACTCCCAGCTGTGCCACGTGACCTCCTAACACCTGCCCTGGCACGCTTTCTCTGGAAGACTCAGCTGTGCTGTCCAGGACACTGCAGGTTCCATGGCCTCTTTTGGACTGGGACTCATGATTCTCTGAACTAGCCTGGAGGCAGTGTCTGACAGGCACTGTACCTGTTTCAGGTATCAAATCTGGCACTAGTCACAGTTTCCCCTACTTCCTACTTTCAAGACTTCCTTTAGTCTGGGGCCATGGAGAACTCTTTACAGCAGAGCATTTGAGTAGCTCCTTGCTAGGCAGGGGGTGGATGTGTGCCCTGCATCCTGCTTTCCAGGCATGAGCTATTCATAAGTGTACAATTAGTAGCATTTTAAACATAGATACAGGACTTTATAGCATGTGTGTGCCAGGGCTGGAATAGAACCATTTGAGGAGAAAGTGATCAGATTGTGCATAGAGACAAAGGCCTTCTAAATCAAGACTGTGTAAACCTTCTGAATTTCCCGTAGCCCTTACCACCACAGTAAATCCTGTCTGCAGGGGATGTCTTCACTGCCAGCATGGTTAATATCTGCAATTTATACCTGCAGTGAAGGCTGCACTGGCAGCCAGCATCTTCCAGCAAGGAGCAGAAGGCAGCCCTGGCAATAAATGAAGTACCCTGGAGGCTTGGTCTTCTGGTAGAGTGAAAGATAGAAAAGCCAAGGAAACATCCTGCAATCCATTGCATGTCACAGGCTGCAGGCCAGAGGGACTGAGGGAGGGACATCACCATAGACTCAAGAGGAAGCAGCTCCGTGAGAGCCAAGTGCTGTTTCCTTAATATTGGAATCCTAGGAGAGGATTGAATGAACGGAGAAAGTGCAGTTCCAGAAGGGGCCCGGGCAGTCAGCATCTCTCTATTGCTGGGCAGCAGTGCTGCAGGATCCCAGGGATGCTGTGCTGTGGTGTGGCTGAGCTGAGTGGTGTCTGGAGGCTGAGTTCCAGCTCTGCCCTGCAGGCTGCACAGCTGGAAGCATGTCACTTCCTCCCTCTGGCCTTTTTGTGTCCTCATCTATGATATGAGGTGTTGAGTTAGATGATTCCTCACGGCCCTTTGCTTTACACCGTCCACGTGCTAATCATGCTAGAGCTTTAGAAATGAGCAACCTGAGACCACGGCCTGGACTCACTGGACAACAGATTTGTCCAACAGAAACACGTCTCTAAGGCATCATCAGTGTCACAGTGGGGGAGGATGGTGGACAGTGTTTAAAAGAGGAAAATGACCCTTTATGAGTCACAAAATGTTTATTATTAGTCTCTCATACATTGCTAGGACACATTATTTTGTTTTTATCTTTTTGTTTTTGCTGATCAAAGAGACAGGGGTTGACTAGTAAACAATCTATCAAGTATTCTACAAGCATGGAGAGGTTTTTAAAAATTATCCAATTTTGGGTTCATACACAATTGTCATAGATCTTCCCCTCCAAATACAACTATAAAAACTGGAAATAAAGCAAGAGGCAACCAAAGGAGAATGCTGAAAAGTGGAAAGAGGAAGTCGAATTGGTTAGGGACCCCAGGACTGGCAGAAGAGAATAACAGCAGAGCTTTTTATGTTCCCCTGTGATGGTTGATTTTTTGTGTCAACTTGACTGCTCTAAGGGATGTGTTTCTGGAAGAGATTAGCATCTGAATCGGTGGACTGAATGAAGAAGACCCACCCTCACCAATGTAGGTGACATCCTTCAATCCATCTAGGGCCCAAATAGAGCAGAAAGGTGAAGGAAGGTAAATTCTCTCTTCCGAAGCTGAGATATCCGTCTTCTCCTTCCCTTGGACATTAGGGTTTGTGGTTCTTGAGCCTCTGGACTCTGGAACTTACACCAGTGACCTACTCCCCCACCATAGTTTTCAGACCTTCAGCTTTGGAATGGTAGTTACAGCATTGGCTCCCCTGGTTCCCAGGTCTTCAGACTTGGACTGAATTACAGTACTGATTTTCCTAGTTCTCCAGCTTGTCCATGGCAAATCACGGGATTTCTAGGCCTCCAAAATCAAGTGAGCCAATTCCCAAATAAATCTTTTCATATACAAGGTACTTCAAAAAATTCATGGAAAGATTTGCATTATCTTTCAATTCTGTTTTTTTCATGAACTTTTGAAGTATGTTGGTATGCAGGGACTTCAAAAAATTTGCAAAAATGGAATTAAAGGATAAAATTAGGAAAATATAAACATTATTTCTAAACATAAGCTCCATCAAGTTCAAGACACTTTTGTAGCAATGATACCAGCCATTTAGTCCATCCCTAAAGAACTAAGCGTCCTAGGAACTTAACCAATGTCTTTTTTACATTATTTTTTTACAGTCTTTTTTACATTATTAACTGAAGAAAAATGGGTGCCCTTTACTTTTTAAGACTTATTTAGGTTAGAAAACAAAAAGAAGTCAGAATAAGACAAATCAGGATTGTAAGGTTATTATGCCTAATGATTTCCCATTGAAACACTTGCAAAATTGCTCTTGTTTGATGACAGGAATGAGCAGGAGCTCATTGTTGTGGTGGAGAAGGACTTTCTGGTGAAGCTTTCCTGGGTGTTTTTCTCCTAAATCTTTGGCTAACTTTCTCAAAACACTCTCATAATAAGCAAATGTTATTGTTCTTTGGCTGTCCAGAAAGTCAACAAGCAAAATACCTGCAGCATCCCATAAAACTGTTGCTATGACCTTTGCTCTTGACTGGTCCACTTTTGCTTTGACTGGACCACTTCTACTTCTTGATAGCCATGGCTCTGATTGTGCTTTGTCTTCAGGATGGTAAAGCCATGCTTCATCTCCTGTTGCAATTATTCAAAGAAATGCTTTAGGATCTTAATCCTACTTGTTTAAGATTTCCATTGAAACCTCTGCTCTTGTCTGCAGCTGATCTGGGCACAATAGTTTTGGCACCCATTTAGTAGAATGTTTGCTCAACTGTAATTTTTCAGTCAAAATTGTATAAATTGAACCAGTTGAGATGTCTATTGTGTTGGCTATTGTTTCTGTTGTTAATCATCAATCTTTTTCAATTAGGGCACAAACAAGATTACTTTTTTCCTTGCAAATTGATGTGGATGGTCTGTCACTGCATGTTTCATCGTCAACATCCTTTCATCCCTTCTTAAAATGAGTTACCCATTTCTAAACTGCTAATTTGTTTGGGCATTGTCCCCAAAAACTTTCCTTAAAGCACTAATGATTTAACCATTCTTCCACCCAAGGGTCACCACAAATTTGATGCTTGTTTTTGGTTCAGTTTTAGCAGAACTGAAATTACTCTGATAAGGGCTCTTTTCAAACTCATGTTTTAGCCTTCTTAGAGCCTCAAACCAGATCCTGTTCAGACGTGTTATAACAAGTTAGTACAAGTTTATTTTGGTGCAAAAACATTTTGAAATCCATGAATAGTTTTTTTTCATAATATCCATTTTCCACAAACTTTTTGAAGCCTCCCTCGTGTGTGTGTGTGTGTGTGTGTGTGTATTGGTTCTGTTTCTTCAGAGAACCCTGATACATCCCCACTCAAAAGAGGGTTCTCCAGACCCAACATTTCTTGACCCCTAACAACTGAAGGCATCCAGGTGGGATCATTCCTCCTCTGGATGGAACTAATTTCCCTCTGACTATATTAAGCAAGGAAGATTGATCTAGAGTCCTATCAGTGAGTGGCCTGAGGGAGAGCTCTCCATCCCTGCAGGGCCTGAGACTCCCTCCCCTGCCAAGACACTTTCCCACCCCTAGGAAGCGGGGTTCTGACCCAACACTCTTCTTGGCCTGGGGATGCCTCCTCATCCCTGGGGAGCTGAGCCTGCCCTCTCACCCTCAGTAGAGATGCCAGGGTGGGCAAGCAGAACCTGAAAATGGGACAAATGGCCTGGTCTGGAAAGCGTCCTTGACGATGCAGGCTTGAAATGTCTCTGAAATGCCCAGAGACACAAGTGTAGGCAGGAGGCTGCTGGCAGGTAGCCAATGGGCTGTGCCCTGAACATTCCAGGTGGGCCTATGTTCATATAGGTGGGTGTCAATGGTGCCCCAGAGTTGTGAAATTGACATCTCTGCCTGACATCCATCTTCTCTTCCTAAGAGTGCCTCTGTTTCCCATTGTTCTGTCAAGTATATGTTATTCTCTTGTTTACAGTTTTATTCAGTGGTAAATTCAGATACCTTGCCCATTCTCTATAGAAACCAGAGTTTTCTAGAGGCGCTTTCTATTGGACTTTTTCCTTTTCCTACCCTAATACCAAAGCAAGAGGAGGTGGGACATGGGACCTTGACCATTTGGATGCTCTTTCCTAGAATTCTGCATCTTTGTTGAGAGAAACAAGGAAAAATGTCAACAAATGAATTATTTATTTCAGTGGCAAGTTCCCAGGTTACAGGGTAGGAACTTTCTAGCAGGCTCTTCTACAAGATTGTCTGGGGAAGCCCTGCTTTCTGAACCTGGTTCTTCAAACTTCCTTTTGACCCCCTGCACGTTTCCCCATCCTTCCCATAAACTTTCTTTCTGATTAAGTTAGCCATGCTTTTTTCTGTGGCTTTTATCCTACATGGAACCCAAGCTGGTGGAAGAATGGACGCTTCAGTTTGGTCAGCACTAAGAAAAGATTCGAGAAGAGGAGACTGGATTTAGACGTGGCTGAATAAATGGCTTCCCTGAGTGAGTGCCCTCTGCCATTTTTGACCAGTGCATGTTCCTTCTTGCTGGGAATTCAGATTTGTGTCTGACTCACTCCCAGGCTGAGTGTGGTGAAACAGTCACCTGTAAAGATGATGGAAGGAGGCAGTGTTTTCGTATATCTCTCAGAGAAACTCATGGGAGATGATCACAGCACCATGAATAAGCAGTATGTTCACATGGAGTGTGTGAAAACACAGTCCTGGGAAAGAAATCTACGAACACTCAGGAAGTGACAATCAGCTGGGGCCATGTGTGGCGAATTGGAGGAAATCTGCCAAATTGAGACACATTCTATTACATATAATCAACGCACCTGCTAAATTGGGATCTGAGCATATGTAGTCTTTGGTAGGGCTCTTCCTCCCCCTGGAAAGAACATTGTTGAACAGTTAATGAGATGCTCGGGTCCGTGCATATGCTTATTGCAGGATTGAAGTTGGGTCTATACATAGAAATTAAACTTGAATAAGGAATACTTTCTACAACTGAGGCTTATGAGCTAGGACAAGCTGTGTTCATGTTAAGTGATTTGAACTGTTTGTCATGGCGAGTCGGACTATTTGTGGTAGCCTCTAAACATTTTACTTTATTTATTTTTGATTTTATGTAAACAAAAGCCAGACTCCAGCACCACGGCAAAGGTTTTTGCACAGGTCATTCTTTGAAAAATGGGAAGAAGGTTCTAGACCATCTCAAGTTCATCATCTATAGCTTGCTCTAAGTTTATAATTCATGAAGTGCAGACTTTCAGGTGAGGTTTGAGTGGAAGCCTCTCTGACTTTTGCTATCAAATAAAAGTACCAAGAGACACTCAGCAGAGTACTTTTTGGAACACACGTGCTCAGCTTCCGCCTCTTCAGCTGCGCTTCTCCCATCTCCCCAGCCCTAGTGCGGTGACAGCCACCTGAAGACCTGCTTTCTTGAGTGGCTAGTGAATACCTTCCATATGCCATGCTTATGTATCTCTGGAAGCTCAGTGTTTCCTTTTCTATGACCTGTCCTGGACAGCAAGTGGTAGAACAATAGTGAGATGGTGGTAATCCCGGGAATGCAGTGTTCTCACTGTTATTTTTAATTTGGGAGAATATTTTTTTTAAGAAAGAAAAGTACAGAGAGGAAAAAGACACACCTGTGCACTTCCATCACAGAGGATCTCAGAGCCAGTATTTCACCCTTGTTGCTTCCAGTTATTTTTATTGTTTGTACTTTCAGAAAGTTGCACATTAATCTTCCTTTTTCAACTTTTTCTTATGAAGAATTTCAAACTACTGATGAAAGAATAGTGCAATGAACATTCACTTACACACAATTTAGACATAATCGTTTAAAAATTCTGTTGTATTTACCATCTGCCTATCTATCCATCATCCTGATCAACTATTTTTTTTTTACTGAACTATTTCAAAGTTACAAATATTGTGCCACTTTATTACTAAATACTTCATGCATCCTTTAAAAATAAGGTTATTTTTTACATAACCACAATACCATTATCATGCCTAAAAATTAACGATAATTCCCCAATATCATTTAATATCCAGCCCATATTGGAAATTTTCAGTTGTCCCCAGGACATTTTTTATACCTTATTATTTTTATTGAGCCAGGATCCAATCAAGCTTCCTGTATTGTGTTAGCTGCTGTGTCTTTTTAGTCTTTTTTAGTTGAAAACAACTTTCCCCCCATGCCATTGATTTATTGAAGAGATCGGATAATTTTTACATATTTTCTTTTAAAAATAAATCAAGTATCACAGAAAAACCCTCCTCTTTAATTTATAGAATCTACCCCAATACCCACCCACCCCCAGATGCATCTGTTATATTATTAGGGACTGTGTATCTTTCCAGATTTTTGAATATTCTTTTACATATATCTATATACTTACATGTATCCATCAATCCATCTCCTCAGAAAATGTATGATGTGTTTCTGTGGATTTTTTTCACAAGTACATCGTACTGTACACATGATTCTACATCTTCAGCCCTTAATTTCATTGTGTTTTTGAGATGTATTTGGGTTGGTGAATTTTCCTTATCCATCTCTCTATTGTTTTTTTCCCATTTTTCTGTGATGGATGTCCTTGTTCCTGCACCCTGAGCACACGTGTGAGTGAGTCTAGTTGAAATGACTGGGATTATAGGGCATGCACACTTCTACTTTAGTAGATACTGTTCTCTGCCCTCCAGCAGGTGGGCCAGTCTGCACTCCAGCCAGCTCTGTGTGAGTAAACATTCTTCCCTACCTTGTCAATACCTGATCTAGTCAGATTTGTACATTTTTGCACATCTGATGAAAACTCATAGTCCGAATTTGCATATCCCTGATTTGTAATGAGATTGAGCATATTTTCATGTGTTTATTAGTAATTAATCTTTTGCCTCTGTACTTCCTTTTCTATTAGTAAGATTTCTTGATATATTTTGAATATGAAATATAGTGTCAAGTTTGGACTTAAAATTGCAAAATAAACAAGTGGAAATTGTACTGCTTTGCTGAATAATGCCACAATTAAAAAATCTCACCTCTGCAGATGGAAAATATGTCCTCCTTTTTAAGGAAGTAAGTTGCTTCTGGCAAAGCACTTGTAGGGTGAATTCTCAAGTTCTCCTATGGAAAAAGTATAATGGGAATAATTCCATTTTTGTAGAACACCAAATCTCATTACAGATGGACACACATTCTTAATATTATTTATCACAATGTGACACAACATGACCATCCCTGTACTAATTAATCCTTCTCTTGTGTGGCCATCTACATCTGTTTGTTCAATTCTTTAATGGCTGTTACTTGCACACACTTAAGATTTCTTATACACTTAGGATTTCTCTGATGATTATAAGGGCTAAAACTTGTCATGTGCTTGGTGCAAGTTAGCACTATATAAATATTTCTTAAATAAAGGAAGAAATCTCTGAAGACCTTTCTTGGCCAGAGGCTGCAGGGGGCTATAATAAAGAGCTTTCTCTTTAACCCTTCTCATTGGTATTCCATTTAGTTGAAAGGACCATTGTAAGCTTTTATAGGGATTATGGCATACTCATTTTCATACTGAACACATAGTAGCTGCTCAATTAAATGTTTAATTTAATTAATGAATGTGCTTCTCCAAAGAGTGTTGTTCTCAGCAATAGTATCAAATTTTCCTATCTTTCTCTTTTGAGACTAAGACGGTTGAACACATCTTTGAAGAAGCAGATCAATAACTCTATTCCTAGTTACATATGCATAAGGAACCTGGGATGAATTCAGAATGACTTCGGAGATAAGCATTCTATGTGTGCTGGAAGATAATTGCATTACAGAACTCATAAGCCTCTCCCAAAACACTGAGGTCTCTAGACTGGGCTAAATTATGCCTTGGAGCTCAGCACCACTGTCATAACAAACTCAATTAAGGCATCAAGCTGGAAGCCAGGCTGGGCAGTAAATTAATTTTTAATCCAAGGACGTAGCTTGCTTTTCAACATGATGGATGTACCACAACCCAGCTGCTGCCAATCCAGCAACAAATAAAAGAGATAATCACATTCGCCAGTCAGTTTGTTTTCTTCCCTCTGCCTGCCCTCCCTCCCCGCACCCCTCCCCATGAGTAACTGGCTTCGTGGCTTTTAGGCAGTTGATATGGTCTGTCCAGATTCACTCCGGCAAGAGTTCTGGCAGTCTGGACCTCCTCTGTTTCAGCTCGTGATCTTAATGGTTACTGGTGGTTCTTCTGGTTGGTTAAATCATGTAGAGAATTAGTCTTGACAATAAGAGGATTAACGAAACCCTAATTCCTGAGCATTCTCGCTCATTCCACAAAGTGTATTGAGCGCCCACCATGAGTCGAGTATGGTATTGCAGAAGATGTCTCCGTCAGCGTCATGGCTGGAAGTGTAGGGTGCTCTCAGAAGTGAAGGGCCAGAAGTGAGGAGAGTACAAGGCACAATTTATAAAGGTGTGGGCAGCATTAAGAGAACCAACAGGAAATAGTAGTGCATCCAGGCCTAGCCACAGCAGGAAGCTGTCATCATCCCTAGCCTTAAAGGGAAGGAAGCAGTGTTACAACAGATTGGTTGACTCCTGGAGCTTCCAGTTAATGAGTATTCAGAGGAAATACTGTACAAAAGACTGACCTATAGATGTCTTGGTCTTTTTAAAATTAACTCTATATAATTTTACATTTCAAGAACAATTTTAAATTCCTTTCCTCAAATCAGATCTGATTCCACTACTTCTACTTTTTAAAATAATTGTTAAGCAATAAACTGATTTAATTTAGTACCATTAAAGTGTATATGTATCCAATGCACCCATGAAGCCATCACTACAATCAGGAAAGTGACATATCCAATACTCAAAAAAATTTCTTTCTTATTTATTTATTTATTTATTTATTTATTTATTTTTTAAAAGTCCTGCATAGAATCTATAGGTCAGTTTAGGGAGAACTGACATCTTAACAATATTGTGTCTTAAAATCTGTGAACATGATGTATCTGTTTATTTATTTCTTATTTAATTTATCTTTATAATGATTGGTACAGGTCTTTCATGTCTTTTAACAAATTAGTCTTAAGCATTTTATTCTTTTTGATGCTATTATAAATGGAATTTTTAAAAATTTCATTTTTGGGTTGTTGCTAGTACATAAACAATCGATTTTTGTCCATTGACATTGTATCCTGCTATTTTGTAAATTTATTTTATTTATTTATTATTTATTTTTTCTTATTTATTTTTTGATTGACACATATTAGTTGTACACTTATGGGGTGCAGAGTTATATTTCAATAGTGTATACAACGTGTGATGATCACATCAGGGTAATTAGCACATTCATCATCACAAAACTTTATAATTTCTTTGTGATGAGAACATTTGAGCTCCTCTGTTCTAGTTATTTGAGAACATACAATAAATTATTGTCAGTTATACATGCCAAGTACTCCTGTAGACCACTAGAACTTATTTTTTCTTATCTCGCTGTAATTTTGTATCTGTTAACCAACCTCTTTTTATCCCTTCCCCTTCACAGCATCTAGTAATGACAATTCTACTCTCTACATTTATAAGCTCAGCTTTTGTTTTTGGATCTCACATGTGAGTGAGAACATCACTGGTATGGGTTAAATGTGTCCCCCAAAGTTCCATGAATTAGAAACTTGCCCGATTGTGACAGTGTTAAGAGGGTGAGAAATCCTAATATGGTATTTGAAAGGTGAAGCCTTGACAAGGTGTTTAGATTGTGAGGACTGTGGCCTCTTGAGTGGGCTGATCCATTCATGGAGTGATGGGCGTGGTTCTGATGGCTTTAAAAGGAGGGCAAGTGGGTAGGTTAGCTCTCTCTTGCTCAAGCCACTTGCCACGTGACACCCGGTGTTGCTGTAGAAGAAGCCCTCACCAGAGGCACCCCCTGGATTGTGAACTTCCCAGCCTCCAAACTGTAAGCAATAAATTTCATTTTCTTACAAATTACCCGGTTTCAGGTATTCTGTTACAAACAACAGAAATGGATGAATTCAATTACAAAAGTTTCTTTATGTCCTTTTGTAATCCTTCCTTCTTACCCACTCATTACCAGGCAACCATTGATCTGCTTTCTGTCATTACAGATAATGCATTTTCTATGGTTTTATATGAATGGAGCCACGCAGTATGGTCTAGCCTCTTTCACTCAGCACACTTACCTTATGATTCACCCATGTTGTTGTGTGTACGAATAGTTCATTCCTTTTTATTGCTGTGTAGTATTCCATAGTATGAATATACCACAGTTTGTTTAAATCTTCACCTGTAGATGGACATTTGGATTGTTTCTAGTTTTTGGCTACTACAAATAAAGCTTCTATAAACATAGCTATTTACATTTTCTTGGGTGAAAAACCTAGGAGTGAAATGGCTGGATTTTAGGTACACATATGTTTAACATTTTAAAAAACTCTAAAATTCAATATATACAAATATAACATACTCTGGTTAAATTTGAACTGTTTTCCAAAGTGGTGGGCCCATTTTATACTGCTGTTAACAGTGTGTGAGTGTGCTGGTTCATCTGCATCCTTGCTAACACTTGCATGCCTGGCGGTTTTAACTTTGGCTAGTTTAATGAGTGTTTGTGGCATTGTATTTTGGTTTTCGTTTGCACTTTCCCAGTGATTAATGATGTTGCTCATCTTTTCGTGTGCTTATTTGCCGTCTGTATATCTTCTCTGATGAAGTGTTTTTCAAATCTTTTGCCCATTTTTTATTGGATAGCTTGTTTCCTTATTATTAAACATTGAGAGTTCTTTGTATAGTCTACACATACTCTTTCATCAGAAGTATTATTTGCAAACATCTCCCAGTCTGTAGCTTTCATTGTCATTCTTTTAATGGTGTCACTCAAAGAGCAGAAGCTTTTAATTTTCGTGAAATCCAATTTACCAATTTGTTCTGACAGATGGTTCTTTGGTGTTGGACCTGAGAAATCTTTGCTTAACCCAAAGTCACAAAGATTTTCTTCTAAACATTTTATAATTTTAGGTTTTAAATTTAAGCTTATGACCTATTTTGAATTAATTTTTGCATATGATGTGAAGGATGGGTTGAAGATTAATTATTGCATGTGGGTATTCAATTTTTCTATTACCATGTTTGGAAAAGACTATTGTTTTTTTTTTTCCATTGAATTCTGTTTGTGCCTTTGTTAAAAATCAGTTGTTAATATATTTGTGGGTCTATTATGGGCTTTCTATTTTTCTTGAGTGAACTGTTTTGTCTATTTTGATGCCAATACCATGCTCTCTTGGTTACCGTAGCTTTGTAATATGCCGTAAAATAATTTTAGTTCTCCAACTTTGTTCTCCTTTTTAAATTTGCTTGTGTACTCTACATTCTTTGCATTTTAATATGAATTTTTAGGATTAGCTCATCCTTAAAAAAAGGATACTTGGATTTTGATTGGCTTGGGTTGAATCTATAGATCAGCTTATGAAAAACTTGACATCTTAGCAATATAGATTCTTCTGACTCATAAACGGAAGGTATCTTCACTTATTTAGGTCTTCTTTAATTTTTCTCAGGAGAATTTTGTAGTTTGCAATTTACAAGTGTCTTTTGTCAAATGTACATATAGGTGTTTCATATTTTTGATGCTATTTTAATTTGCATTGTTTTTTAAATTTAATTTTTTGCTTGTTGCTATTATGCAGAAATACATTAATTTTTGTAAATTGATCTCCTACTCTGCCACCTTGACACATCCATGTTAGTAGTTCTGGTAGCTTTTTTGCAGATTCTGTTGGATTTTCCACGTACGTAGCCAATCATGCTGCTGCAAATAAAGACCATTTTATTTCTTTTTTTTCAATTTAGATACCTTTTGTTTCTCATTCCTGTTATTGCATTGGCTTAAACCTTCAGTAAAATTTTAAATAGAAGTGGTAAAACTGGACATCCTTGTCTTGTTCCCAATCTTAGGGAGAAGACAGTCAGGCTTCCACCATTAAGTATGTTAGCTGTAGGGCCGAGCCTGTAGCGCACTCGGGAGAGTGCGGCGCTGGGAGTGTGGCGATGCTCCTGCCAGGGGTTCGGATCCTATATAGGAATGGCCGGTGCACTCACTGGCTGAGTGCCGGTCATGAAAAAGACAAAAAAAAAAAAAAAAAAGAAAGTATGTTAGCTGTAGGTTTTTCAAAGATAATCTTTGTCAGGTGGAGGAAGTTTCTTCCTATTACCACTTTGCTGAAAGTTGTTCAGTTATAAATGTTGCAATTTTCGAATGCTTTTTGAGTGTGTCTAGTTAAATGATCATATGATTTTTCTGTTTTAGTTTGTATGTTGAATTACATCAGTTGATTTTTTAAATGTTAAACTAAACTTGTCTTCCTGAGATAAACTATATTTGGTTAAGATGTGTTACCCTTTTTATATATCGTTGGGTTCAATTTGCTAAAATAGTGCTTATAATTTATATGTTCATGTTTATGAGGCATATTACCTGTAGTTTTCTTGTAACGTCTTTGTCTGATTTGGGTATCAGGGTAATGCTGATTTCAAAGATTGAGTTGGGTACTATTCCTTTTCTTCAAATTTTGGAAGAGTTTGTGCAGGATCGGTATTATTTTGTCCTTAAGTGTTTGTTAGAATCCTCCAGTGAAGCTGTGTTTGACTGGAGTTTTTCTTATGTGGAGACTTCAATTACAAATTAAATTTCTTTAATCAATGTAGATCTATGCAAGTTATCAATTTCTTCTTGAGTAGACTCTGGTCATTCGTGTCCCTCGAGGAGTCTGTTCATTTAGCCTAGGTTATTATTATTATTGTTATTTGAAATATTTAGTTTAGGTATGTAGTTCGGATAACTTTTGTGAGAGCAGGCTGCTGTGGTGATGATTTCTCCAATGGCACAGGAGTATGAGTGGGGCTGCTAAAATGTGTCCCTGATTTTATTTAACACATATTTATTGAGTACTTGCTATGTTCCATTCACTGCTTTACACACTGGGACTATCAGCAAACAAAATGGAAAAGTCTCTTTGCTCTGTATTAGATGGTTCTAGGCTTCTGCACCTCGTGTGCTTGTGGATTCACTCTACAGTTTCCCTACGTGGTGGGGGTGCTACAAAATACTGGATTTGAGCATAAGTTTTAGAGCCCCATAGACAAGGTTCAAATCCCAGTTTTACAATTTATGTGCTCTGTGTCCTCAGGCAAGAGTCTCTGAGTCTGCTTTCTTTGCCTGTAAAATGGCTGCTAATAGTGTCCCCTTCTGGATCTTGTAAGTATTAAGTGAGGAAACAAAAGTAAAGCCATTGTGATAATGACTAGCACACAGTAAGTGCTCAATAAATGCGGGAGGCTGGCATTATTATCCTTTGCTTCTTTATGAACAGGTTTCCACATATACCTGTTTTCTGCTGTCTTGTCTGCCTGTTACCAGTCATTGGTGAATTTAAAAACTAAACCAGCTGACTAGTTAGAACTGTGTGCAAATTAAGAGCAAGTAGGGGCTGAGCAAGGGTTTGGAATGGCCTCTAGAAAGCAAACTGCATGAAGTCAGAGACAACAGTTTTGCAGCATCTGCTTTGGGTGCACAGAGGTCTTTCTAGCCTACTTCTTGCCTGAAGCAGTCTGTTCAGGATAGGTAATGATAATCAGACTTTCAGAAAGAGAAGGTATCATGGTACGAGCATTAGATTTCTGTCTTTGTTGGAAAATGCCAGCAATATCCCTAGTGTGCATGCTGTGTTCTTCTGTTCTGAAGCCCCTCACATGCTTTATCTCTAAAACTCCAGCCTCTTGGTTCCTTAGCCACAAACGTATTGGAGGCATCGTGCTGCTCTCTCCCCTGCTCCCTGGCGTGGGGCATTCACCTTCCTCAGCACTGGGGAAAAACATCCCTCCTCACCTGTGGTGTGTGAATACATACATCTGTCTCTAACACAGGCTCTTTACAATTGCAGAAGAAATTACAGCTGTTAATTATTCAAGGCAACTGGAAATGTTTGTTAAAAGATGAAATTTTAATAGACTGACTTTAGCTGAAAGATGCTGACAAGGCATTGGGCATGACCTGTTGTGAGAGATGGTTTAGTCTGATGGTTATGAGCACAGGCTTAGAGCTGCACTTTCTGCATTCCAATTTAGGCTTTGACTCCACTGTGTGTCTTTGGGTGCATTAACTCAGGTGTTCTTTCTGTTGCTCATAGGTAATACCTGATAGTGCCTACCTTATAGTGTAGTTACAGGTGTAAAGGCATTAATAAGACAGGTAAAGTATTAAAACCATACCTGATACAGTGTACAAGTTTGATGAATGTGAGCAGCTATCATTGTTATAATTATCGTTGCTCTATATTGTTATATTACTACTGGGCAATTGTAGCTTGAGTTTCTTTTCTCTGGAAATTGTCTTCCCACCCCAAATTGAGATGAAAAATAATTTCTAGTTAAAAATAAATCCAAAATATCTCTGGGAGTTTGCTACTGTAGAAAAGTGGGGTTTCCAACTTTTTTTTTGACCACGAATCATTGAAGACATGTACAAGAAGATACAGTACTCACAGGTGCACACAGTTACACATACACACACTCCACATAAAAGACAAGTTTTATAAAAGCGTACCTGCCTTTTCTATGTGCAGTTAACTCTGAAGTCTTTTATTCCACTCTATCCTGTTTTACCTTTTTTTTTTTTTTGGCAGCTGGCCAGTATGGGGATCCGAGCCCTTGAACTTGATGTTATAAGGCTTTGCTGTAACCTACTGAGCTACTACTGAGATACTCAACCTCTTATTCTTTTCTGTTTTATTTACAAAATTCTGGTCATGACCCACTAAATGATTTAACATTCCAATAACGAACGTGACCCACATTTTCACAGACACTTCTGTTAAAAGAGCCCAGCCAGAGATATCTATCAAAGGGTGAGAATTTGGGGTTGGGAGTCAGGCATCGTAGCCATAGCCTTGACATTAAATAACTGTGCAGTTTTAGGGATGGTCCTTCTCAAATGAAGACTCATTTCCATTTGGTAAAGTGAGGAAAGGAAAATCAGACCAACACATACTTGAGTGTCTACAATGGACAGCTTACATTTTCTTGCCATCCCTCCGAATGTTATGAGGGTGACAGGAAATTGTTGGTGTTGAGTGTTTCATGGACAAAGACATAGGCTTCTGGTATTACAAATAATCACAACAACAATCTTATCGAGGCGTGAGTGGATGGAATTCTAAAACAAGTGACCATAAGAGAACCCTCATAACTAAGTGTATTTTAAATGGAAGCCCAAAATGTAGAGATTGGGAAAGGAAGAAAGAAAGGGCTCTGGAGACACTGGAAAGCGCACTTTTTGACAGGCCCATTATTATTTTTCAACTCTCCCTGTTACACACCTGGGATTTTGAATGAGGGGTCCCTTGCCGAACATTGTCCTGAGACAAAAGTGCTATGCTTAGCATGCACAGTGTTTAAAGAAAGATAATTGCTAACATTTAAAAATTGAGAGACTTCACATAAAAGTCAGGATTTCCCATAGCTCTTGAAAAATCAGAAGATCTGACATGCATGATGTAGCATTGCCCACAGGAGCATATAGCCACCCATCTCATGTGGACATCTAGCTTAGAGCACATCTAAGTCCTTTTCTCCTTAGCATCACTAAGGGGACACCTACCTCTTTAGTGCTCACCTTCACTTCCTGCTGAGAAAAGTTTCCTTCTTTTCCCATTGAAGTTGCAAAAGCAGGCGATGGCATGGTCTGTGTTTTGGGCAATCCGTGGGTAATAAGCTTGATCTCTTAATTCATGGATTCAGATGCATTTATTGAGCATCTACTATGTGCTGGTGTCTGTGTCTGCATGGGTGTGCAGTGGGGGCAAAGCAAACACAACCACTGTCCTGCTGGACCCCCGTCTAGAGTTGAGAGAGCAGTGTTAATGGAGCATTTCGTTATAAATGTGTTAGGTGCCACTATGGACAAGGGCCAGTTGCCATGAGAGTTAATAAGAGAAAGAGACCCTTTCTAATTGGTGGGAAACCCTCCTGAGGAAGTTGCACCTGGGCTGGGATGTTAGGAATGGGTAATGATTGGCCAGTCGGAGAGTGTGAGAAGAAAAGTATTCTACGCAGAGAAAACAGAGCAGGGCAGGGTGTAGTTCATTCAAGGAACTGAGCAGAGACCACATTAAAGGAGTTGGATTCTATCCTAACAGAAGTGGAGCCATAGAGGGTTTATGCAAAACAGTGAAATGACCAGATTTGTGTGTTTGATGTTCCCTCTGGCTATGGTATAAATGATGGCACACAGAGAGGGGGAGTAGAAACCACTTTTCTCCCTGCTTTGGGCAACATTGCACCCCAAATCATAGCTCGCCGTCTCCCAGGTCCATCTGGTAAATAAATCCACTCGCTGGGGCCAAAGAGCTCATATCACGTGACCCAGCAGGTCTGAGCATTGGCCATGGTGTCATGGCATCTTTGTGTTCTCTGTGACCATCCACAGGGCCGTGGCCCTCAGTTTTCACAAGCACATGCCTGTGGGCCGTGGGGATGCTGTGAAGACAGAAAATGACCCCTCTTTCTGGCTCCACTTACCTTTGTCCATGACCTCCTTGGCACAGAGACTTTAGGTAAACTTTTGAGTTTCTAGGACACCCCAACAGGGCTGGATGGTGGCTCACTCTGACTCAGTTACACGGTGGGATAGGACATTATTAACCAATAACAAGCAACAACAGTGTGTTTTGTGTACTGGTCATAAAGCTATCATGAAACAACTTTGTATTTCTCACATCTCTGTTGGAGGAAATGCTGTTGACACTCAATGCCAAGCCCCCACGGTCCCACACCAAGTTTGCCTGCAGATGTGGTGGAGAGTCCCTGCAGATACTGACAGCTCCTGCCCCAAACACAGCTCTCTCCCCTCCTTTCTGCCTCTGGGCCAATAAAAAGCTGTTCTGCAGGTGCAGGGCGGCCAGAGAATGCTGAGGACCCAATACCTCCACAGGTTGCAGATGAAATACAGACACCTAGTTGAATTTGAGTTTCAGAAGAACAAGTAATTCTCAGTGTATCTGTTGTGGGCTGACCGGTGGCTCCCTGAATATATGTACGTGTCCTAATCACCAGACTCTGTGAATGTGACCTTGTAAACAAACGAGTCTCAAGGGACTTCCCTTCACCATCAGCCAACATGTGAGAGTTAGCCCAGGACAAGCTTGAGCTGCGTGCCGCTTCTCACAATGGGAAGCTGATTTAGTCAGGGAAATTGCTGACCTGCCTGGGTCTGAGCGATCACCACCATATGATTATAACACTTGCCAGATAGTACCCAAAGGAAAAGCTCTTTATTAAGGAAGACGTCCACCAAGAGACAGATGGCAAAGTCCCAACTGCCTCCCCAATGTCTCAGTTCTCACATGGGACTGAGCCCAGTTGCCCACAGTGGCCACCAACATACATACCTGATGGTCTCTCTCCCTTGCGCTAGCTCAACTCCCCTCTCCTCCATCTACCTACACCCAGGTCCTTGTATCAGGGTTGACTTTTGGAGGAATCCAAACTAGAACATGGGCCCTTCATTATTCTCCATCAGATTGCCCTTCCCTACCCCTTGGCTGTACTTCTAGCAGATTATTTCACAGATTTTCAGTCACTTTTATGCAATAAAATATGCCTATATTTGTCCATTTCTGTTACGTGTAACAGAATACCTGAAACTAGGTAAGTGATAAAGAAATGAAATTTATTTCTTACAGTTTTGGAAGCTGGGAAGTCCAAGGTCCAAGGCGGTGAATGTGGTGAGGGCCTTCTTCTGGATGGGAACTCTCTACAGGGTCCTGTAGTATGACCAGGGTGTCACATGGTGAGAATGGGCTGAGCAAGAGAGAGAGCTAACTTCTCATATGCTCTCCTTATAAAGCATCAGAATTATGTCTATTATTCCATGAATGGCTCAGTCCATCCATGAGGGCACAGTCCTCACCTCTTAAAGGCCCTACCTTTCAAATGCCATAATCAGATTTCCCACCCTTTTAACATTGTCACAATGGAGGTCAAGTTTCCAACACATGAACTTTTGGGGGACACATTTGACCTATAGCAAGGTCCAAGTTCAGATTTTAAAAAGCTAGCCTGATTTAAATGAAAAACTCCAGGGTCAAATAACCATTTCCTTTCCTGACAGTTCCTCTTGGACATCTAATAAACATCTCAAACTTAAGTAATCTCAAACCAAACTCCCAATTCCTCCAACCCCAAACCTAGTCCACTCTCATTTGGAATTTCAGTGAATGGCCACTCCAGCCTTCCAGTATCTCCACCTAATGAAGTTGGGTCATCTTTAAATCCTTTTTCTCTTGCATATCCCATTCAATTCATCCCCAAATTTTAGTATCAAAATATGTCCAGAAACCCATTTCTCACCAAAAGCCCGCACAATGGCTCATAGACCATATACTTCTGATTCAACCTCTTAGCTCCTTTATTTCTTTACTCAAAACTCACCTTCTCAGTGGGGACTTCCCTGATCCCCTGTTTGAATCAAGGGACCACTTTCCTCAGCACCTCCTGCCCTCTCTTCCTGCTTTACTTCTCATCATGACACCTAGCACTCTATAATTGCTCACACAGTGAACTTACTCCTTCTGTCGATCATGGTCTTTCTGCACTAGGATGTGAGCCTCATGAGGACAGCGTGTTGTGTCTCTTTTGTTTCTGCTCTTCCTCCAGGCTGGAAAGTGCCCAGTGCAAAGAATGAGTAAAATGGATCACATTTTCAATCAATAACTGGATTACAGGTGAACTCAGAGAAGTCATCTTGAGTTATAATAGGACTTTTATTCTCAGAAGTCCTCCAAAATACTTTGGTCCTGGGAGCTCTGATATTTCTTTTCCCCATTTTTCAACGTTCTAGAAAGAGGGTTTGCAAACTGTGGCCCCTGGGCCAAATCCAGCCCACCACCTGTTTTTGTAAATAAAGGTTTTTTGAAATACAGCCACATCCATTCATTTCTGTATCATCTATACCTGCATTTGCTCTATGCTATGGGTTAAATGTGCCCCCCCCCAAAGTTTGTGTTGGAAACTTAACCTCCATTGTAACAGTGCTAAGAAGGTGGGAAATCTGATTATAGTAATTGAAAGGTGGGGCCTTATTGGGGGTTCAGTCATGAGGACTGTGCCCTTGTGAATGGATTGACCCATCCATGGAGTAATGGGTTGATGGTTTAATGGGTGGTCATAAGCATAGTTCTGATGGCTTTATAAGGAGAGCCAGTGAGCAGGTTAGCTCTCTCTTGCTCAGACCATTTTTGTCATGTGATGACATGCTGAGTTGCTGTAGAGTCCCCACCAAGAAGAAGACCCTCACCAGATGTGTTCCCTGGATTGTGGACTTCCCAGCCTCCTAAATTGTAAGAAGTAAATCCCATTTCTTCGTAAGTTACCCAGTTTCAGGTATTCTGTTATAAGCAACAGAACGGACTAATACACTATACAATGGCAGAACTGAATACTTGCAACAGAGACAGTCCAGGCTGCAAGATCTAAAAAATGTATATGATCTGACCCCTGCTCCATCTAGTGAGTGGACTTTCTCTGATCCAGCCAACGCAGCTCTGTCCATGTGAGAGCCCACAAGAGTTAATATGTGGACTGCGGTGTTCTTTCTTTCTATTAACCTTCAAATTATTCAAGTGAGTTTCTGGTTCTGTACTCACGACCCAGGAAAATTAGACTTAATCCATTTATTTTGTAACAACAGCAAGCTAACCCAATGGACGTGACCTGAAGGTATGTGCGTCTAGGAGAAACTAATCTTTTTCTTGCTTGAGATTGAATGTGCTGCTGTTTGTTAATGTTGAATACTAAAATCTGCTGCCCAACCACATTTGCTCAGTGACCATCCTCTTCCCTACAGAGGCTCATGTGCAACTTAAGCCCAACCCAGCCATCTGGGCAGCACTTCAGAAGGGAAAGGGGGAAGATCGTTTTTGCTAGCAAAATGGAAGGTGGAGTCCTTAAATTTTTAGGCTTTTCTGGGTGATTTTAAAAAATTGCATTGTTTCAAAAATATCAAATGGCAAACTAGAAGGTGCCCCAGAAGACTGAAACTCTCTCGCTGCTCCCATCAAGAGGAGGTCTCCAAGAAAAACAGACCGGTTTCGTATTAAGGAGAAATGCAGGAAACTCTGTGTGCAAACCTTATGCAGATGTAAACCTTTTAATTTTCTAAACTCATCTCTTAGTAATCCTTTAGCACAAGATTTCCAACTTTTTCTCCAGCCAAAAAAAAAAAAAAATGCATGCTTTCCACTGGTGACTGAGGATCGCAGGAAGCCCTGGAGCTCGTGCTTGCTGTTTTGGGGCAGTCAGGCCTCTGTGTTTTTTCACTGGTGAGGCTCTCATCTGGTCTCTAGGGAAGGTGATGGCTAATTAGGAGTAATTACCCATGTTGTCAAGCAGCAGTTGGACTTAAGCTTCAGCCTCAGCTGTAGGGATAATGTTCTTCAAGGTGGATTTCTGTCACCTTCGTGTTCAGCCCTGTGCCAAGAACCCTCCCTAGGGAGACTGTTCTTCACTGGGTTACTCAACTGTGATCTTCCTTTGTCCATTGGTGTGGGGAGTGCCTTCCTGGTGTAGAAGCTTCTACCTGAAAGAATGTGTTCATGTATTTCCTGTGAAGCTGTAAATTGTTCTTAGTAGACTGGTATCTGAGTGTCAAAGACTCCAATCTTTCCCCGAAACTGACTGGAGAATAGAGGTTTCTAAACACGTAGGCACCTCAGTAGTATCAAACTACCCATGCCAGTGCCACATGCTTGAGAATTGTGATTTAGTCAGTCTAGGATGTAGTCCAGGCTTGGGAAGTTTAAAAAAAATCTCCTGGTGATTCCAATGTGCAGAGAAGTTTGGGAACACTGGCTTGAAGGTCAGCTCAAATTTTCACAGAGAGCCAGGGTAGGGCAGGGGGAGCCATTCAAACTGGCTCAATTTCTTAAAAAAATTAATATTAAATTTATTTAATTTTATTTTTAATGGACAAATAATAACTATATGTATTTATGGAGTGCAATGTGATGGTTTGATATATTTATGCATAGGCAGGAATGCCAGATGTGTTTTGGTAGGTGCCCAACTTGTCCCAGTTTGCTTGGGACTTCACTAGCTTTAGGACTGGAAGTCTCACATTTCCAGGAAGCCCCCTTAGTCCTAGGCAAACCAGAGTGGTTGGTCACCCTAGTTCATGGGCAGAAGTCAGCTTGCCTGGCTGGAGTGTGTGGTGTCTTTGAGAGAGCTGGGTGACTAATGCAGTCAGTCTAGCCTAGAGTCATCAGGAATTTTGGAGCTGCCTGTGTTGCAGGAGCCTGAAGGCAAAGTCTCCATCTTGTCCTGGGGCTGACCCTGTCCTCCAGCTATGATTTCAGAGGAGCCTAGTGGGAGAGATGAGGATCTTTGTTTGCAGAAAGGAAAATGATTCATAGATTGTGTACATGAGTGCTTTTCACCTAGAGCTATTTCTTTTCTTCTTTTTCTTTATGAGACTGTTTCTACTTATTTCAGCAGAAAACAAAACAGAACAAAGAAGTGTGTGTGTGTGTGTGTGTGTGTGTGTGTGTGTGTGTGTGTGTAAGAATCTTTTGGAAAAGGAGATCAAGTTACACTGCTGGTATTAATTGGGTTGATAGCCCTTGTCAATGTCTTCTTGAAAGGGATCATTGTATTTCGCTGTTGTTACTGACTGTAGCTGGAATATCAGGGTACAGTCACTGGAGATCAACGTATTGATTTTTCAGTTACTGCGTAACAAGTCTGATCAACACATGGAGTCACCCACTTTCTCAAAGAGGGCTTAGGAAGACCAATCTCCCAAACATTTAACCTAGGATGCTCTGCACAAAAGTCTGGAGGAGATTAATTTCAGAAGGAATTCCTGATTCTATCATTGCAAAGTCCTCTTGGGTCTTGCAGGTACCAAAGAAGAATTTTAATCATGTGGGGACACCAGTTTCATTAAAGTGCACATTGAATATCTTCTGTGAGATCAACTGTGTAGCCGCCTTGGAAAGCTGTGCTAGCCACTGGCTCCCTCACAGAACCACACAGGACAGGTGTGAAACTAACAGTTTCACTTGGGAAGGAAACCAGAAATTCATATTTAAACAGTTGACAGAATAATAATAGTTAACACAATGAACGTGCTATGCAGGAATTTTACCCCAAATGCTGTAAGTGACACTGAGTCACCCTGTCACTGGTCCCCTGTGACCAGATACAGATAATCTGACTCCCTGTCTGGTATCCTGAAATTGTTCTGGTTCTGACAATGAGAACGCCTCTCATTGGTGCTGTGGCCTCTACGCCACTGTCCAACAGTGATGATGTCCCTTTAGCTCTTGTGTGAAGAGTATGTCATGGGCAACTTGCAGGGTCTGGGGCAGACAGCAGGTTAGTGAAGATCTAATAATGGTTGGTCTCTCTTGTATTTAATTTTACTATTGTAAAATTGTATTTACCATTTACTATTAATGGTTGCTATTTAGAGTGAATGACACTGGTTCACCATTTCAGTGGAGTAAAATCAGGTCTCCTTGATGTTGAGTTTATTCAAGAAAATGTTAAAAGAAAGTGAATTGATTTAAATAAAAAATATTAAAAAATGAACAGAATAGACAGGAAGTGGATATGGCACAAAGACTGAAGGGGAATCTGCTTGTCTGAGGGGTGGGAAACACTGCTATGGAGCTCAGAGTGTGAGAAGGGACTAGAGGTTGGAAGGCTTCCTGGAGGAAGTGGGACTTGAACTGGGTTTTGAAGATTGGAGAGGAGTTGGATTGGTTGGTTAAAAAGGAGAGACATGTTAGGCAGGGGATGGGGCGGGGGGACCAATGGGTTCCAAGGCTGGGAATAGAAATTGTACTAGGATATTCTGAGAACAGAGGTACCTGAGCTTGCTGGATGGGGGGCAACTGGCAGGATTGTGTGGAGGGAAGAAGGAAGGACAGGAGAGATTACATGAGCCTCCAAGTGCTGAACAGTGTGTGCTGGGCAGCTGCCACCCATCCTGTAGTGAGGCAGAAAGTGGAACAGATCACTTCCCCCCACCTCTTCATCTTAATTTACAAATTCTCCTGGGGGCCAGACAAAGCTATGAAATGTAATAATTTTTGGAAGACATAGTCTGTTGGATATTCCCAGATTGATCATGGAAAGGGCTTGTGGTCATTTTAATAACTACTATCGACATGCTGTACTTTTAAGCTACTAAAACACATTTCAGAAACATTAGGGAAATCAGTAATAGAAAAACAATTAGCTACTCTACCACTTTTTACTTTGGTATCCTCTTAGCCTTTTCTTATTGATACTTTAAAAAAAAAATAGTCTCAGGGGTTGCAAACTCAAAGCCTGTGGGGGCCGAGTCAAGAAGTGAAATAAGCAAATCAGGCACAATGTGAAAAAATAGGTACAAGTGGTGGGGACTGTGGCCATTGTAGTCTGATTCCCCTGCAAGGGATGACCTTGACTCAGCTCCAGCTGAATTTTGTGGGCTCAGTGCTGTTATATCTTTTAATTTTTCAAGAGAAGCCAGAAAACCAGCTTCATGTAGAATCTTCTGTTTTTTAAAAATGGCTATTTAATTAAAAAACATTCTTTAAAAATTTTATTTTCCAGGTGTGCCAATGCTGGGCAGACCTAACAAAATGTGTCTTGACTGTCAGTTTCCTACCCAGTTTTATATAGAAGTATTTGATCCCCTGTTACTCCCCCAGGGCCCAGCTTCTGAAAAAGACAGAGGAGAAAAAGTATGCTTCTCCATTACCCAATCTTGTTAGCAGAGTGTAACAAACCAGAGGGTTCTCTCCCCTTCTGACCCCATGGGCACTCACATCTTGTAACAATAGTGATGATGGTGGTGGTGATGATGGTGGTGATGGTGATGATGGTGGTGATGATGGTGATGGTGGTGATGATGGTGATGGTGATGATGCTGATGATGGTGATGATGCTGATGATGATGATGGTGATGCTGCTGCTGCTGATGGTGATGATGATGATGATGATGGTGATGATGATGATGCTGCTGATGATGGTGATGATGATGATGATGATGGTGATGATGATGATGATGATGGTGATGATGATGCTGCTGCTGATGATGGTGATGGTGATGGTGATGCTGCTGCTGATGATGGTGATGATGATGATGATGATGGTGATGATGATGATGCTGCTGTGATGATGGTGATGGTGATGGTGATGATGATGATGGTGATGATGATGATGATGGTGATGATGATGATGCTGCTGCTGATGATGGTGATGGTGATGCTGCTGCTGATGATGGTGATGGTGATGATGATGATGGTGATGATGATGATGATGGTGATGATGATGATGATGCTGATGATGGTGATGATGATGATGATGATGGTGATGATGATGATGATGCTGCTGATGATGGTGATGGTGATGGTGATGATGATGATGCTGCTGATGATGGTGATGGTGATGATGGTGGTGATGATGGTGATGATGATGGTGATGATGATGATGGTGATGGTGATGGTGATGGTGATGGTAATTAACACCTACAAAATGCCTAATAAGTAAAAATTGCTTTTTAAGCAATTTTCTTTGATTAACTTATTTCATCCTCTTTACAATTCCATGAGGAGGGTACTATTATCCCCATTCTACAAATGAGGAAACTGAGGCACAGAGACATTGTCTCTTGCCAAAAGCCATACAGAGTATAGTGGTGGATCTCAGATTTGTACACCCAGCTAGTCTGTGCACTGGGCCCATGCACTTAGTCACTGCAAAACTTCATATTCTTCATTGATAGTGTGATTGATGTTTAACTTGTTGATGTTTTAATTCCCCAGCTCTACTGTGAATTGTGGAACAAATAGTCATCACTTTTAATTCTTTTACATATATCCCTTGAACATTTTTAAGTACAGAAGAGGAATTTAATATATGCTTGTTGACATTAACCTTTTACAGTCAGGTGCAGTGGAAGTAGCGTTCATTTATTCACTCATCAAACATTCTCAACACCAGCTCTGTGCTGGGGCAGTGTTAAATGCTTTGAGATGGATGAACTAGATAAATGCCCTGCCCTCAGGAGACGTGGAGTCCAGATCAGTGGTTCCCACAGTGGAACCGAAATCAGAACCACCTTGAAAGACAGATTGCTGGGCCCCTCCCCCAGTTTCTGATTCAGTAAGTCTGGAAGGAGCCTGCGAACGAGCATTTCTATCAAGTTCCTGGGTGATGCTGATGGTGTTTTGAGAATCACGGTCTAGGTAAAGTGATAAGATAGTGGAGTAATAAATAAGACTGTGGGTTAACCACCCCTCCACCACCATAACCATCTGTAAGCCAGTCTCTAGCTGAGAAGTGACTGTGATCACTTCCTTCACCCTGTGTGCCTCCCTTCAGGAGGACACAGGTGCTTCTGAATGCAGGCAGCAGGCGGTGGCAGAAAGAGCATGGGCCGGAATCCGATGGACCTGACTGCATTCATATCTGCTTCTGCCACCTATAAGCTGTGTGTGCTTAGGCAAGGACCTGACCGCTCTGCTCTGAGCCCCCACTTCCTGGCCTTTCTAAGAAGAGCACTCTCAGACCTGCTGTGTGGACTCTCTCCTGCACAGGGGAGACAGATGATGAGCTATCAGAATAGTAAGCTGCAATGCCCCAACCCCTTTCTCACAATTCCATTTTCCGAGAAATTCTGAAAAACAGATCTTAGAAAAATAAGTTATCTGGCATTAAAATCTGAACTAAACAGATGAGAAATAATTTCTCATCTTTTTTTATCCCACTTAGTTTGTGTTCACATATTTCACTGCAGAAATGTTAATATGTTTAGTAATGAAACATTGTGTCAGACACTGCTGGGGGTTTTACTTATATATAACACTTATGTGTACATCTCATAAATCCAAAGCATTCTGAACTCTGCATGCATTTGGCCCCAAGGTTTCAGGGTGGTGGGCCCATAACTTCAGGTAGTGATAAGTGTAATGAAAGACATCAGCCGATGATGTGGAGAGTGATTGGGGTGAGGGAAGCCTCTCTGAGAAGGTGGCATTTGCATTGAGAATAGTATGTCAAGGAAGAGCCAGTGGGGGTGGGGGGTGAACGTTTAGGCAGAGGAGAAAGGCAGCCCAAAGGTCCTGAGGCCAGAGTGAATCTGCTGTGTTCAAGCAACACAGTAAAGCAGAGGAGTGGCTAGAGACAGGAGAACAAGGCTGAGCAGGGCTGGAGGTGTGGTTGAAGTTGGATGGGCAGGACAGGGGCAAAGCTGTCAAAGGTCTTGGATGTCAGACAGGTTTGCAGTTCCCACTGTCAGCAGCTGGGAGCAACTGTGGGTTCTCGAGCAGAGAAATGGCTATCCACAGTGATGGTCTGGCAACAGGATGCAGAATGAATTGGGTGGACACGAGGCAGGTGGAGGCAGGGAACGAGCAGGCTCAGGGCCCGATGGATGTGACTTCCAAGTTTCTGCACTGCTCTGACCCTGCCCAGGCCTACCCAACTGGCTCCCACCTTCATTTTTCTGTATCCCTGAATTATGTAAACAATTAGCCGCAAGGTGCTGCGACATGATAATGGTTCAATGTGAAATCACCCAGGTGCTATTTTACCTTTCAGAGAAGACCTTTTCTTCCAGCTTTATTAAGGTATGATTGACAAATAAAAATGGTAGATATATAAAGTATCCAATGTGATGCTTTGATGTACATACACATTGTGAAAAGATTACCACAATTAAGCTAATTCACATGTATATAGTGACCTATATACTGTATAGGTTATGTTACCTGTAAAGTTATCACCTCACATCATTGCCATTGTTTTAGAGAAGACACTTAAAATCAGCTCTGAGGTGTGGGAAGGATTGAATTTCAAAGAAGATGGTGATGGAAGAGGGACGTCAGCTTCTCATTTATTGTACTGTAAAGGCATTTTTGAGCATTTCTGACTGTGATGATTGTAATGTTGACAGTAACAATAGTAACAACATGGCAGGTACAATTGTAGCTAGCATTTATTATGCTAGACTTTTCAGTCATTGTTCTTGGTGAGACACATCCATTAATTTAATCAAATCTGTCACTACAACCGCCCTGTGAATTAAGTACCATTATCATCCCCATTTCACAGATAAGAAAACAGAGGCTCAGAGAGCTTGAGTAACTTAGTCAAGCCCACAAAGTAAATAGAAGGGTCTTGATTTGATCCCAAGTGTGTGACCCATGCTCAGGGCAACAGCTGTAGTGGAGGAAGGGGTGGGTGGCTCTGTCAGGCCAGAAAAGTGCTGCAATGCAGCCCATCCTGGCCCTCCAAAACTCAGGCTGGACTTGGGACATTTCCTCTCCTTCAGCTTTTTGTAAGTAAAGGTCTTGGCCCTCCTTCACTTCCTTTTGTCCTCATCTCTGTCCAAAAGCTCCTATTCTGCCCACCCACTCCTAGCCATATTTTTGGGCTTTTTTTCTTTTCCTACATGAAGATCTTTGCTTCCAGGCACTGCACCTGCCCAATTGCGATGGAAACAGGCTGTTTTGCAATCTCTCTCCTGGTGTGATTCATTTAGGACATGGGGCTCCAATTTATGGCATGTGGTGCATACATATGCCTCTTGGCTCCTTGGTGGGCTCCTCCACGCTGCTCTCAGCAGCTTGTGCTAAAGAGCTCCTACGATCCCTCCTGTCCTGCCAGCTTGGTCTTAATCCCCATCTCTGTCCATTTTCCAGACACAGTGAGATACAGGTTTACCCAACACTTGGCTGTAAGAACAAGAACAGTTTGGTTTGGGTGACTCTTCTTTGGGTGATTGCTTGGTCCTGGGGGTGAGCGAGCACACACACGTGCACACACACATACACACACAGGGACCCATCTGCTCCCCATGGGAGGAGACAGTTGCCCAGTACTGCTCAGTACTGAGATGCCACTGAGGAACCCACCACCAGCTGAGCTGCTCCTGTGGGCTGGGGGCATGAGGCTCTGAGTTTGCTGAGACCACAGGCTATAGAAGCCATGGCTCAATGTTTCTAAAACAGTGTTTGAGCCATTTCTTTTGTGGGAGAAATGCTCATATCTCTGGATATAAAACTATGCCTTTTCCTTCCTTCCTTCCTTCCTTCCTTCCTTCCTTCCTTCCTTCCTTCCTTCCTTCCTTCCTTCCTTCCTTCCTTCCTTCCTTCCTTCCTTCCCTCCCTCCCTCCCTCCCTCCCTCCTTTCTTCTTTCTTTCCTTCCTTCCTTATCTTTGCCTTGGTCCTGTGGTTTTAGAGTGGACATTAAAAGACACAGAAAGGGCAAAGAGATGTCTCTCACACTCAGAATAATTGGAGAGTTCTTACCATCACGCACAAGGACCTGTCTGCTCTGCAGCCCCTTCCTCCTGACCTGATCAGCTCCCTCCTCCCCCTTGCTGGTGCCACCCCTGCCACATGGGCCTTCTTGCTATGTCCCAGCAGACCAACCCGACCCCCACTTAGGTGTCTCTGCACCTGCTGTTCTTCTATCTGAAACACTCTTCTTCACTGCAGAGGGAGCATTGGCTCACCCCCCTCATTCCCTTAGGTTTCAATTCCATATCCAGGGGTATGTCAGTCAACCAGCTCTCTGGGGAAGGAAAATAACCCTCTGATTTGTAATGTTTGCCCACATCCATGGTGTAAATCCTTCCAAGTTAGCAGGCAACTTTGGTGAACCCAGAGTGGGGAAGAGAAGCAGGCACTTGGTTCCCATGAGCCAGGGTGAAAAGGCCCCAGCACACCCCTGGCTCAGAGCAGTCGCTCCTGGCCACCCTCTGTCTAATTCATTCTCTATCCCTTTCCACTGCTTTATTTTTACAGCACTCGTCACCACCTAGCATGTTATACTGATCTACTTCTGATGCTCCCCACCAAAATGACAGCAGGGACTTTGTCTTCTGTATTTCTGGATCCCTTGTGCCTGGAACTGTGCCTGACAATTGCCTGCATCCAAGGAATGTTAAATAATTATTATATATAAATACATACACTGTAGCATTGTTTAAAGTTTAAAAAAAACAGAAGGAAATGTCTTGTATATTCATTGGTGGGAACTTGGCTTTACTTTGATTGACATTTCACATGGGTGTTGTTTAGAAGGGTTGAAGGGGAGGAGATCTGTTCCTGCACCAGTCTGGCAAGTTTAGATAGTTCTGTAGCCACCAAGAGTCTCCAACCTCAAAAGCCCAGTTATTGCTCCAGAGGCATGCTCATCCCTGTTGGTGGGAGCCTCTGCTTGCTGTTGTCCCTTGGGGGCCCGGGCTGATCTTGAGAGTCCCTGGCTGCCTTGCCAGGAGGATAGGAGCTTTGCAAGACCTGGCATAAGCCACAAATTGGTCAGATCTGGCCACACGGTCTCACCCAAGGAAGGGGTCCAGGAAGCTCAGTCTTCCCCGGGAGCAGAAGGAGAGCAAACCAGGCTCAGAAAGCAGTTCAGGAAAAATGCGCTGTGGCATTAGACAGTGTGTGAATTCCAGTTTGCAAGGTGGGGCTGCTCATGGCTTCTAGATGCCTCTCCAGCATCCAGCAGGAAGTCACAGACCACCGTCCAGTCTCTCCTGCACTCCCAGCAGGTCGAGACCCCTTGTGCAGTGGATGATGCAGGGCAGGAAACCTTACCTGAACTGCAGAAATGCAGAACCACCCGTTTGGCCCAACTCAGAGAGGCTCTCCTGTGAGGGTACATTCCAAGTGGGACAATGCATTCCAGGCACCTTTCTCATACACTGGGGACTTTATGGAAAAAATAAAATGACGGTCATCACAGTAATTCTTTAAAAGGAAATAATTTGACTCAGAATTCCCTTGTCTCTCTGGGAGTAGAACAAGATGAGAATTTGACTCTATGGCATGGGAATTTTCTTAAATTAATTGGGGAAGAGGAGTTCTTCCCCCTCAGGTGTGAGTGCCGGGAGCGGGAGGCTCAGCTCGGGCCGGGAAGTGGCCCCCACACCCGTGGCTCGTGTTTCCCACGTGCTGCACCTTGCACACACTTATCTCCAAGGGCAAAGAATGCAGTGTTTATGACGCGGTTTTATTTTAGTCTACTTGATGGATTGGCTCCCTCATTTTGGCTATTTCCTTGCTTGCTGGTTGTATTTAACTGTCAGTCCTCTTAAGGGAGAGACATGAAACTGACCTCACTGCACCAGCCCCCCTCCGTGTCGTGGTAACCCCCTTATGTGGAGACTGCTGCGAGAAGACAGGCTGCTGCTGAGATCTCTGCTGCGGTCTCTGTTGTCCTCGGAATCAGCAGCTTTTCCCTCTCCCTTACTTCTGAATTCAGGGCATGCCTGCAGAGACGTGTGTGGGGGCGATGGAGGGGGTCTCTGCACACAGCAGTCACCTCCAGACCTGCAGCACCCCCACCCCACGCCCCATGTCCTCAGCGGGCCATCACCAGGGAAAGGGCTCGGCCACCTGCCTCCACCGCAGCCTGCCCTCCCTGCCCTGCCCAAGGGCCGCACCTGCAGACTTCAAAGACTCTTTACAGACCCAATTGCTGGTGGTACATTAGATCCAGATCCCAAGAATTGCTAATTTATTTATACGGTTCATTTTCTTCATGGATCTAAATCTCCAGTAAGTACAGGCACATACACACAAACACACATTCATCTGTTTTTAAAAGTATCATACCAACAGTAAAGAACATTTTAAAGTCAAATAAAATATGATAAAACATCTCTGATGCTATCCCAATCCAACAATCCCCTCTACTTTTAACTCCCCTCCCTTCTTCTCTTTCTATTATGCAGAGAGGTTAAAACCTCTCTCTCTCTTTCTCTCTCTCTCTCAGTCTCTCTTCCTTCTCCTTTAAGAACTCAGTCTTCTTTCCTGTCATGGGTTAGGCCACTTCTCTCTAATGCAAAAAATGACTGCAGCTGGTTTTATTTCAAATGACATTTTCTCAGCTCCTGCTATGTATTTGATTCTAAGCTTCCTGAGGGCAGGGCTTTGGCTATTTCTTCCTGATGTTTGTGTTTCCAGCATCTGCACATCACTCAGTGCATAGTAGGTACCTAGTAGGTACTTGCTGAATGAATCATCACTTCTTCTACCTGCTTAAAAGAAAAGCACCTGGCTGCTCTACCCATTTAATTGCTGCCATTATTTTTATTATGTGACTTTTGTTGATTACTCCTAGGCATCACCATAATAGAGAAAGTGTGTCAGGTGCTTAAAAAGGGCCAGGTGTTGTACTAAGCACTCTGCTTTCAGCACATGGAATTTTTATTATAGCTTTGTGCGGCAGGAACCCTCAGTGCCTCCATTTACAGAGAGAGAAATGAGGAGCGACAGCTGAGAAAACTCTCCGGAAGCCACGCAGGGCATCATCAAGTTCAGTGCAGGTCGCCCTCACTTTGGTGTCTCACCATGCTGCTGCTTGTTTTATGCTATACTTCTCCAGGCATTGACATAACAATTTCCTCCTTTCTGAAGTTTGTTCTCATAAGAGGTTTAAACTTTCAGGCTTTCATAAGTCACACAGAAAGGAAAGAGTGGCTTTTCCTTTCAAGCAGACCCAGGCATTCTTTCTGTGTTTTAAAAACAATTGACGTATGTCTTTTTTAGGCAAACAGGGTGTTCTTTTCCTGTAAAGTTTGCGTAAAATGAATTTGTGCGTAGCAAAGTTGGTTTCCAGCGAGTTCATTATTTTTATAAACCCTTCAGTAAATACCTTTTATTTATTTTTAATTTTTTTCATTGTGTATGTTTATTGTTTTGTTGTTTCAATACATGCATATATTGTGTAATGATCTAATTAGAATAGTTAGCATACCTATCAGGTATGCTAACCTTAACATTGATCATTCCTTTGTGGTTATAACATTCAAGATCCTCTTTTCTGGCTATGTTGAAATATACAATACAATATCACTAGCTATCGTCACCCTAGAGCACCAAAACTTATTCTTTCTAACTGCAACTTTGTAACTTCGTGCCGGTCTACCGACCTTTCTCTGGTGCTCCCTTCCCCCTCCTTTTCTCTGCTTCTGGTAACCACTATTCTCCTCTCTTTCTTTTAAATTTATTTTTAGTAAGTATCTCTTAAATGTCAAGAATTGGCCACGTCATGTTAAGTTTATACAAATGAGATATTTGTCTGAATTGGGGATAACCAGTTTAAATTGTGTGGCTCAGCCCTGGCTTTTGCAAGAGCGTTAATGGGACACGGTGAGCATTTTGGAGTAGCACAAGGCTGAAGGAGAGGAAGCCCAGAGAAAGATGCTTTCTGCTCTAAACTAACAAAGGTTTGCTCTTTTCCAGAAGTCTCTTTCTGATGTTTTTTTGTGTGTCAGATGCTTGCCCTTTAGGTCATGACCAGGGTCATTCAGCTTCACTGAGTGACATGGACAGAACCAGATGAGGCTGTCTCCAGGCTGCAGAGGCTTGGAATGTTCTCTGCTAGCAGTGAGCACACTGCTGCCTGGTAGGTGTTCTCAGGGCTGCTTCATTTGAGCTGACATGAATAAGATTTTACACATGGAACTGAAGATTATCATAACATACACAGGGATGCTTGCCCAGGCTTCTATTCGGGAGTCTCCAAGGAAGTGATGAAGACATATATTCCCATCATTAATAAATGGCTCAGATATTTACAATGTCTGTGTAAGGAGGGCATACGGCATGTTAGAAATCAATTCTATGAATTTCTGTTTTTTTTTTCATTGGATAACAGCCTACTGTCCAGAAGTAGTTTTTATACTCTGCAAATTCCTATTTGGCACTCAGGTAATTCTGTCCACTTAATAGGCTCTGGCTGGAAAAAAGAGCTTGCAAAATAGTGTGTATCAAATCATTTATATGAGAAATGTGACTGTGCGGCTGGGGAACTGGAAGTGTTTTCAACAGATGTTTCAAAGCAAAGTGTTTAACTTTAAGCACCTGGGAAGAAACACACATAACAGGCTGGCAAAAGGGTCTATTCGTGTGGCAGGTGCTTTGATCGCAATTGGAGTCTTGGGAGCTGCAGTGCTTGTCTTTCCACTACTTCTGAGTTTCCAGAGGGGAATGTGTCATTTTCGACTTGGTATTAGATATTAGAGTAAAGGGCGGAGTGATTGCAAGGGTTCCCAGCTCTCTGGGACTGGCTGCAGGGTCCATCTGGGTACTGTGGAACCCTGTCCACTTGCAGGAGCTAAATTGGGCATGGATACCACTCACACATGCAGAGCCATCAGATTCGAGGTCCTGGAAATTTACTATTTAGAAGTGAAAACAGAGATACTAGGTGTTTGGGGAACTGAAGGACATGAATACCAGCCCTCTGAAGAGAAAGTTCTCCCACTCCTGTGGCTGAGTCCCTTCAGATATCCTGGGTATGTCCTCTAGCAAGGCTGGTTAGTTGGACTTTGCTTTGAATATTACAAGAGATCCCACAATCCTTCTGATAAACTTACCTTCTAGCTGAAGATAGCCACAGGCTATTTCTGTTGTTTACAACTATGAGAACCTTAACTAATGTGAGAGGGAGGGAGACCCTGATGAGCATCTTATTGTTCCTTGACATGCAGGTGATGTCAGGAGATGGTTCTCAGGCACGGGTAAGACAGGCTGAGGCTTATGGAAAAACACGGGTGTATCAGCTGGGGTGGATCAGAAGGCAGAGACCACGCTGACTATTTCAACAGAGAATTTCATGTAAAGACTGCTAATCAGGTATGAGAGAACTCAAAAGGCAAAAGGGGGAGGCTGCTTGGCTACTGCCCCTAAGGCTGGAGGATGAAAGGGAAGGGGTTGGGATTATTAAAATTCAGAGGCATGGCAGGTGAGCCCCGGACACCTGGGAGAGGGCACTGGCTGGTTGTTGCTGTTTCTGAGGGGCTTAGTGGTGCTGACTCTGTGAATGTGGGGAGAACTGCAGGTAGGAATCACCTGCTGCTGCTGAACACCTGCCCCCGTCCTGTTGAGTGCCAGTGCCAGCAGCAATGGTGACAAGAACCCCCAAGGAAGCCCCCTTTTCCTCCAGTCTCTGTCTTCCTGTAATGCATCCTACTGGCAGGGTCAGGGATAGGAGAGAGGGTTTGAGCTGAGAGACAATATTCCCCCCACCTGGAAGGTATATCAGAATACCAATGAGTGGCAGTCATAATATAGTGATAATATAAACTCAAATTTATAAGTAAAGAAGCAAAATAATCAATGTCAGTACACTTTATTACTAATAACAAATTTGTTGAGGAACAAGTGACTATCTTCTCAGGGTACATATGCCTGTGTGCCAGACCCCACGTGTGAAGACCTGGGGTCTACCAACATGTTTCTGTGTCTTTAATTCACTGTGGTTCCTTTTGAATCTACAGAGAATAATTATGTGAATATGTTCTTATTATAAAAACTTCAACAATTTAGATATTTTGAAAGTTCCCTTTGTTGTAGAGTATTTTAACTTTCTCTGACTATATTTTGTGTTTCTGACTTTCCCAATGTTAAATCGTATCAGAGCTCTTTATGCCAATTTTTTTCACCTTTTTTTAGCTTCTTTATACCTCTCCACAACTCTCTCTGCCTTTAAAGGCATTTTCTCTTCTCTCCTTTTCTGTACATTTAACCCCATCCTACCTACACAAGTTGTAGGTATAGTCATGTAGGAGGAACTAGTAATCCCTTTGCCTCCTGAAGGGAGCTGACAAACCCAAAGCCCACAGAAACCAGACAGGAATAGTAATCACTTAAAGCAGTCCCTGGGAGAGGACGGGGAATGCAGAACGCACATGGGATATCTGTTGCTGAGTAACAAATTACCCCAAAACTTAGAAGCATAAAACAACAAACATGTATTATCTCACACAGCTTCTAAGGATCAGGAATCCAGAAGCAGCTCAGCCAGGTGGGTCTGGCTTGAGGTTTCTCATGAGGGGCAGTCACGATGTCGGCTGGGGACTCACTTCTGAGCTCACTGTGTGGTTGGTGACAGGCTCCGTGTCTTGCTGGTTGGTAGCTGGAGGCTTCAGTTCCTCACCTCATGTCTCTCTCCACAGGGCTGTTCATAAAGTAGTAGCTTGTTTCTCCCAGACTAAGTGATGAAAGAGAGAAAAGAGGGGTGGGGGAGAGAGAGAGAGAAGCTGCAGCGTTTTTATAACCTAACCTCAAAAGTGACATATCACGATTGCCCTATTCTGTGAGAGCAAATAACTAATAATAATAATCAAGAACCAGGGAATTAGTCTCCACTTCCTGAAGGTAGGAGCATCACAGAATTTATGGACTTTTTTTTTTTTGCAGCTATCTGGTACAGGGATTGAACACTGAACCTTGGTGTTATCAGCACCGTGCTCTAACCAGCTGAGCTGAGCAGCCAGCACAAATGGACATTTAAAGCCACCTTACACCTCTTGTTTAGACTGATCCAATTTCCTCATTGTTGCCTTGCAAAAAATAAGGGCCCAGAATTGCCCAAACAACCGTTTTGTTGTAGAAGCCAGAAATGTTGACTTTTAAAAATAAATTAGCAAAAAATTAAAATATTTTAGAAACACTATGCAGACTGACAGGATGAATTCAACCTGCGGGCAGGTAGCTTAGAATCTTTGACTTTGGGGAGGCGGTTTACAGATTTAACTCTCTTTATCAATGACAAATCTCATTGCATGGTTCTTATTAAGAACTGATATTTGACAAGACTGCTGGACAGAAAATGCATTATCTCCAATTTGAATTTTCAAATTTTCATCACACATTGTTGAGAGTAAAGGGGATGTTATTTAAAAGATAATCAAATATGGCAGGGGATTGGACCTCCACCTCCCTTTTCCAGCAAAATAGTAATGTTGTGTGGCTACAACCCTGAAATAAATGTTTTTTATTTATTTCATTAACTGAAATTTTTGTATCACCTGAGGGAACAAGCATGACTCTAATAAATAAAAATATCTACAAAAACGTTCCCATGAGTGTTACTGAGCAAAAAAAAAAAAAAAAAAAAAAAAAAAAAAAAAACTCAGAGAGAGGAGAAAATGGGTGGGCTTTGTCCGTGGGATATTAGCAGGAAGTTAAAGGAGTTCCTGGTTATTCTACAAATACTGAGAACACGAGGGATGGGTTGCTACTTTTCAAGAGGAGACTGACAAAGTATCCACACATGTATCCATTTAATTTACAGATAGTTACTGCGCCCCCACTGTTCCAGGCATGGCTGTGGGTGCTAAGATCCCGCAGAAAACTAAACAGAAAACAACATCCTTCCCTCACGTTCTAGTGGGGAGAGATAGGTAATAATAATACATACCCTAAAAGTAAAAGAGTGGAATCGTGGGGTCATATGGTAACTCTATGTTTATGAGCCTGCAAACCACTTTCCATGGCAACTGTGCTGTGTTACACCCCACCAGCAATGGGCAAGTGTTCCAACTTCTCATCTTTGACAATACTTGTAATTTTCCATTTTTTAATCATTGTTATCATAGAGGGTGCAAACTGATAGTTTATTGTGGTTTTGATTTACATTTCCTTTCTTTCTAGCTTTATTGAGGTATAATTGGTACTCAAAAAGCTGTACATAATCAATTCATGCAATTTGATGTTTGGACATGTTTAGGCACTCATGTTACCATCCTGCAATCAAAGTATCAAGGTAATAAGTTTCCTTGTGACCCTTTGTCCTTTTCTCTCTCTCTTTTTTTTTTTTTGAGTTGAGAATCCTTAACATGAGATCTACCCTCGACAAAAATTTAAGTGCACTTTATTGTTAACTATAGGCACTATGTTGTACAGCAGCTCTCTGGAACTAACTCAGCTTGTATAACAGTAACTGTGAACCTGTTGAACAGCAGCTCCCCATATCCTCCTGCCCCATCCCTGTAACCACTGCTGTGTTGTCTACTTTTATACCTTTGACTATTTTAGGTGCCTCATATAAGAGGAATCATACAGTATTTGTCCTCCTGTGACTGACTTATTTCACTCAGCATAATGTCTTCCAGGCCCATCTATTTCATTACAAATGGTAGCATTTCCTTCTTTTTTTGAGTTTGAATAATACTTCATTCTATGTATGTGCCATATTTTATTTGCATTTCCCTAACGACAAAGGACATGGAACGTCTTTTCATGGGCTTGTTGGCTATTTGTTGTATCATTACTGCCAAAGAATTGTTTACTCTAAGATGGTTAATTTTATGTCATGTGAATGTCACCTCAAATTAAAAAATGTTAAAAAAGGAAAGGATGTAACATGTTGAAATGGAAAATGCTTTGGAAGAAATACAGTACTGAGGGGAATGGGGATATGAAGTGAGAAAGGGTGACTGGGGAGAAGTTTGATGTTTTTTAAAAGGTGGTAAGGGTGGCCTCGGTGAAGAGATGAATTACGAGCAAAGACTTGAAGGGAGAGGGAGTTAGCTGAACGGGTTTCTGGGAGCAGCAGCGGCGAGGACAGCCAGTGCAAAGGCCCTGGGACAGGGACTGTCTGGCATGGTTAAACACAGTAAGGGGGCCAGTGTGGCCAAAGCAGAGCGAGCAAGGTAGAAAAATAGCAGCAAATTAGCTCACAGGAGTCAGATTATGAGGAGCCTGGCAGGCCTAGTAAGGACTTTGGTTTATTTTATATATTTAAAATAGAAAACTATTGCAGGGTGTTGAGTGGAAGAATGATGCCAGCTGACTTACATTTTAAATGGTCACTGTAGCTGCTGAGTTGGTGGAGGGAGAGATGTTCACAATAATGTCGAGGAGAGACAGTGGTTGGTATCCCTCTCCCAACGGCTAGCCAACGTGCTCATGGGGTGACTTAGCTATTGGTCTGGAATGGCTCACCTGGCACAAGGTTTGAATAAACATCATTTAAAAAAATGCCATAAAATAAAGCCCCTGCTGCAATAAGGCATATTTGTTTATCATTTCAAAGGATATTAGCATTAAAAATGAAGGCTCCCAATAGAGTGTCAATTATGGCTAACCATTTTCATATTTTATTCCCTATGTAGTTTGACTGCTCACTCCTTTGAACGACTTCATTAATAATTGGAGAGGAATCCCAAACCTTTTCCTATTAACCTTTCATCTGGAAATTCAACCCCATTGACATTCAGGCACACCATTTGATCTTTTCTTCCATTTTTTATTTAAACCAATTTAGCTTCCTCATGTTCAGGTTAATTATTAGACTTTGAGCTTGAGACAGTGTTCAGATGTCTTGTTGAGAAAAAGGCTTGGCGGGGCATAAGAACGTGTTTCAAGTGTCTGGCAATTCATTTATTTGTGGAAGAAAAATGTAGACTGGTTTAAAGGGCAATGAAAATATAAAATTGGCAGGGTAGGTCCTTTTTTGTCACTTGCACTTAAGATTTTTAAATGGTTTTGAAAAGCCCTCAGCAGATTTAGAGCCAAACTCAGGATAATTTCTCAACAGATACATTTTATGCAGCATGAATGGGCTTATAGCTTCTAGTTTAGTCCTCAGTTAGAAAGAAAGATTAGATCAGTAAAGTCAAAAGCTGTCTACCTCCAGCCATCAGTCACACCAACCTATGCTGTCAGAGATTTCTGTTTAGATTTTATTAAATGCACATGAGTGAGTTACTCCTAGATCAGTGATTTTCCTCTGCCTTTCACATTCCCTTCATACTTGAAAGTGCCCAGTGGAATTCTGACAAGCTGTCACAAGCAGACAACTCCTACAGAATTGAGAGGACACTTTGTTGTCTATTAACATTTATTTTTCTCTTCTTCCTGACAAACAGAAGCCCACCCTTGTGGCCAGGGTCTACTGGTCTTAGAGGTAGCCTCAGCCCTTGAGAGGGGTAAGGCTTGGGTGAGGGATGTGATCCAATTCTGGCCGATGAGAGCTGGGAGATACCTGCAGGTGGTTCCTAGAAAAGATTTTTCCTTTCTTCTGTGTGAGCTTCTAGAAGTCCCCTTCTTCTTGCTTCCCTTGGATGCTCTCAAGCAAAGATGACTGGCCCTGTTGAACCCATATAATTTCAGCCTGAGAGTGAATTTGATACACACAAGAGAGTAGAAGCAAGATACTCACAGCAAGATACTCTGGATCAAGCCATTCCTGAAGGCTGATCTATCTCAGGACTTCTGATTATGTGAGTTCATTACTTTCCTTTTCAATTAAACTGATTTAATTGGTTTTATGTTTCTTACAGACAAAACCCTACTCTATCAAGGATTTTGTAGAGCAATTGTTCCTTGTGGATAAAGAACTCTAAGTTTCTTGGAGGGTGACTTTGAAGTAATTTGATAAAGTCCAATTTTAGGTGAGACACACATGTTTCATTTGTTGAGTAAGTATTAGAAAAATAATGAGCTAAAAGAGTAGTAGATATATATTTAAAATTTAACAAAGTTTATAAACTGATGATGTGTATCCTGTACCTGTGTGTCTTAGTCATTGTTTCATTTTTGTAGATCAAAGGCACCACTACTTTTGTAGAGTTTGCTAGTTTTCCAGTAGTCTTCTTTTGTACTTTTTTATATTATACAATTTTTTTCTACAGTGAACACATATTACTATAACCATCAGAACAATTATTAATAAAAGATAAATTCACATAAATTTAACTCTTCCCAAACTCCAGAGAATGGAAGATCACATTCTAATGTCTGTTTTAACAGACATAGGGAACAAGGAGTTGTGTGGGTAAGTTTTAGGTTTCAAATGAAAACAGGATCAAGCCTTACTAGTATTGCTGACACTCCTTCCTGAAACTTCTTTTTTACTGTATCTGGTGAATGTCCATCCCTTAACTGAAAAATGGGATTTGAGATGCACTTCAGAGCCACTCATTATCCACATGTATTTAATGGTCAGTTGGGAGTTATAAAAAAAAAATCTATATTCTGTGTGTGATTAACTAGAAAAATCACAACTGGTTATACAGGAAGTACCAGCCCCAGGAATCTCTGAATCAAAGAGGAAAAGGCTTAAAAACTCCTGCAGTTAAGGAGAAGGTAACAATTAGGTTTGGGATACCGTGTTCCTGTTGGTCACGTTCCCAAATAGCTGTTTATTTAACACTTCTCGTTTTACCACATTGACCTGGGCCTGGCTTCCTTAAATATGTTCATTTAGCCCCTGGTTTGAGACATCAGAAAAATTAATGAAGACCTAAAGTATGTTGGGCTTTGGGAAAAAAAGTGCCTTGTGTATTAGTTTCCTAGGACTGCTGTAACAAGATACCAAAAACTGGGTGGCTTAAACAATAGAAATTTATTCTCTCAGTTCTGGGGGCTGCAAGTCTGAGATCAAGGTGTCGGCTGTTAGGCAATTATGTTTTAGCTGATGCGTAAGACAGCAGTGGGAGGACGGGAGGAACGCCCAAAATGGCTGCGGAGAGTTTCAGGTCCCTAGAACAGTACGCTTTCCGAGAATCACAAAAAACCCCCTCCTCCTTCTTCCTCACCACCACATCCCCTTCCCACGTGCAAATTTCTCCACCTATAGAAAAATCCCAATTCAGATTAAACCCTGCTCACTTCCCTCCCCTTCCTTCTTAGCCAATAGGAACAGTCCAGCTCAGCCTAACTGGATATAAAAGGCCCACCCGACTCTCCCTGCTGCTGCTCTCACTCTCGAGAGGGCAGCCCACTTGTTCATTTTGCCTGCCTAATACACTTTGGTTGAGTCCCTGTCTCCTGGTGTGTTTTATTTTCACGCTCAGGCCGGGGCTTTTCCTTACATCGGCAGGGTTGGTTTCTTCTAAGGCTGTGAAGGAGAAGCTGTCCCAGGCCTCTCTCTAGCTTCTGGTGGTTTGCCGACAATCTTTGGTGTTCCTTGGCTTATAGAAGCGTCACCCCAATCTCTGCCTTCATCTTCACATGGCATTTTTCCTGTGTGTTTGTCTATATGTCGACATTTCCTGTTTTATAATGACACCAGACATATTAAATCGGGGGCCACCCTGCACTGATATGACCTCATCCTAACTTAACTAATTACGTCGGCAATGATCCTATTGCCAAAGAATGTCATATTTAGAGGTTCTGTGGGCTAGAACTTCAGCATATAAATTTGGGGGTGGGAGGCACAATTCAACCCATAACATTGGATACAAGGAAATTTCAATATGGGCTCTTGGGCCCAGGGCAGAAAACCATGATAAAACATTTCTAGAAGAGTCTGAAAGGTTGATTTATGCCAGTTGAACACATTTATGGAAGTAGGTTCACATTTGGTGTAGACAAATGTAATTTACGAGTTGTGCTAATTCATGAGTACAGGTCATGGGAGGGAGAGGTTTGGCAGTGGGAGGAATCGCTGTCGCTGTCTGTGTTATGGAGGAGGGGCAACCACAAAGGTTACTGTAGATTGGACCTGGGGTTCGCAAGGTGGGGGAAAGGGGAAAAAGGAGGGGACCTGATTCGGCCCCCCAGAGGATATTCGGCAATGTCTAGAGACATTTTGGGTTGTTCCTGCTGGGTGCAGGGGGTGCTGCTGGTATCTGGTGGGTAGAGGCCAGGGATGCCACTCGACATCCTACAGCTTCACAGCAAAAATTATCCAGGCCAGAACATCAGCAGTGCTGAGGACGAGAACCCCTGGTCAGATGCCTCCACCCGCCCTCAAATTAAACCTGCAATGAAGTTAAAACGGGAGATGAAGTGAAGGAGGAGATTTGAGAGGAATGATAGCCTGGAATCTATACCACATGAGCTCTTTGACCACGTTAACTAAATATAGTGGGGAAAATAGTAATTCTATCAGCAATAATAATTTGCTGTTAGAACAACTTCCTAGCCGTCTGTGAGGGTTTTAATTCCCAAATCTTGTGTTAAACAAAACTTCAGACTTTGGCACTGTGTTGTATTTTGAGTTTCAGGCCTTAAATTACTCCATCTTGGCTTTCCAAGCCTCAGTTTCTCTTTCCACAAACTGGGGGCAAGTTTAGTAATAAGAGCTAGCACCCCATGTTCTGAGTGTCCTACACTCATCATCTGCAAACACCCCGTTGAGGTAGTTGTTACCCTTCATTTCTTGGTTGAAAAACCAGAGGCATAGAGCAGTTAAATAACCTGCTGAAGGTCATCTGGTTACAGGGTGGTGAAGTTGGGACTTAAAGTCCTGCTAACTCCCGGGTGGTGCGACTTCCAAGCCAGCATCTGTAGTCACTATGACACGTGGTCTCCCCGAGCTGTGAAGATTTAAAGATCTAACATAAATCAAGCACTTTTGGCAATGCTTTGCTCCAAATCCCAGCCCACCCTCAACAAATGGGGATTGTGTTGTTAAGAGAGCATGAGGTTCACAATAGCCAAGCATCTATCAATGGAAGAATAGATAGAAGAGGTGGTAAGCACACACTGGAATACTGCTCAGCCTTAAACAAAGAAGGAAACCCTGTCATTTGAGACAACTTGGATGAGCCCAGAGGACAGCAGGTTAAGTGAGATAAGGCAGGCACAGAAAGACAAATAAGACATGATCTCACCTGTATGTGGAATCCGAAAAGTCAAGCTCACAGAAGCCAAGAGAATGGTGCTTACTAGGGGCTGGGGATTGGGGTGTGGGGTTGAGGAGATGTTGGTCAAAGGGTATAAAACTTCAGTTAGATAAAAGGAATATGTTCTAGAGATCTATTATACAGCATTATGATTATAGTTACTAATAATGTATATTTGGAAATTGCTAAGAAAGTAGATTTCAAATGTTTTTGCTGGATATGTTAATGGTCATGATGTAATCATCCCATAATATACACATATAACGCCACATTGCACCCCATAAATGTAGATAATTATTTGTCAGTTAAAAATAAAATATAAAAAATATTGTATGGCATAAGAGAAGATACAATAATCACTAGAACAGTTGAGATCATGAAAGCATAGACTAATAATCTTTATCTAAAAATTAGAGAGATATAAAGTTCTAGCCTACTTGACTATTTAAATTTCATGACCAAGTCAATATATTACTTGAAGAAGATATAGTGTTAACAATAAAATGTAATTAACAAAATTTCAGCCAGGAAAAAAAGGATTCACTTGGAAACCTGTTAGAAATGCAGATTTGCGGGCTGCCTCTGAACCTAGGAGGTCAGAATCTTCTGTTTCATAAGGCAACTCAGATGCCTGTCAAAATTTCAGAAGCTCTGCTCCAGACAGGTGCTTCTGAAAGCCTAAATGTCCTTTGACTGGTACCCAGCCCAGTGAGTTGAATCCTGGCTGACTTCATCTGTGTCCTTCCCCCTGTCTCTCCAATGCTCCCTGCTGATTTAGGGACCCTCATTTTCACTAGGATCCTCAGGGTGGACCCTGAGCTCTGCTATTGTAGACATGCCTGTGAGCCCTGGGCCTGGCTCATGTAGAGGTGGCCAGTGGTGACTTCCGCCCATCATCATCGCTGAGAGGAAGAAATTTGCTCCTCGATCTCAGGAATTGAAGAGCCCAGCCCCACCCGGCAGCTGTGTTTGTTTGCAGAGGGAGGTGTGTTTGTTGGTGATCACAAATATTATGATCCCATATGTCCACGCGGATCGTAACTGTGGAAGTGTTTGTTTTCAGATTTATCTGTGGTGCTAATCGTTACCATGCAGTTAGTGAGCTATTCTCCGTGAGAGAGAGAGGGAGGACTTGGTGAACGCTGTGAACCGAAAAACGCTCCAGAGCAGCCCCAGGACTCAGATGGCCATTGTGCTTTGGTTTGCCTGCTTCATTCCTGGTGAACAGAATCAAATTATCATCACGACAACAATAATAATAGCTAATGAACATTGAGCGTGACTCTATGCCAGACATGGCTTCGAGCGCACGTTTACACTTACTGGCTTATTCATTTCCCATGGCAAGCAGATGAGATAGATGCTCTTACCACTTTCACTCTTTAGATGAGGAAACTGAGTCATAGGGGGCAAAACAACTTACTTAAAACCAGCCATTAAGTGGGCAGAGGCAGGAACTGGAGGGAGGCAGTTCCACTCCAGAGCCACTGCTGTAGTCCTCAGACAAAGGCAGGGGATACAGCAAGGTGACAAGATGAGGGGACAACAGGAAGGGATAGAGCAAGGTGACAGAACAGAACAAGATGGTCCACAGATACAACAGGGAGAAAAGGGGATTCAAAATGTATTTTAAAAATCAATCTCCCAAAGGCAGCTGCATTTGTCACCTGTTGCTGTGATGTAAATGACCCCCAAATCAGGGGCTTCCAACAACATATGCTGGTTATCTCACAGTTTTTGTGGGTCAGAAGTTCGGTCTCAGCTCAGCAGATCCTCTGCTGAGGGTCTTTCATGTGTCTGAAACGGGGTCTGCTTCTGAGCTCACTCTGGGGATGAGCCACTTCTCAGCTCATACTGCTGGGGAGGGACCCGCTTCCAAGGCCCCTCAGGTGGCAGAGGCCAGGTCTGACTGTATTTTCACAGATAGGCTGATGGAATGTGTGTGATGTCCTAGAGCCACTAAAACAAAGTACCACAGCCTGGGTGGCTTAAACAATAGTTCTAGAGGCTGGAAGTCCAAGATCAAGATGCCCTAAGAGTTGGTTCCTTTTGAGGCCCTGAGGGAGAATCTGTTCTAGGCCTCTCTTCTAGGTTCTGATGGATTGCTGGCAATCTTTAGCATTCCTTGCTTGTAGATGCCTTTCCCTGATCACTGCCTTCCTTGTCACACAGCATTCTCTCAGTGTGCATGTCTGTACCCACATTTCTCCCTTTTATGAGGACACTAGGCACATTGGATTGGGGGCCACACTAACCCAGTGTGACCTCATCATAACTACATCTAAAAAGACCCTATTTCCAAATAAGGTCACATTCTGAGGAATGGGGTGTTAGGACTTTAACATATGGATTTTGGAGCAAGAACACAATTTAACCCATAACAGAATATGGCCATTTTGTTGAGAGCAGGAGACTAAGACTCAAAGAGATGAGGGGCTTCCCCAGCCTGTGCCTCAGGTCCAGTAATGTGGGTGCCCACTCGCTGCTTGTGCAGGCTGGTGTTTCTCACTTGCCCATCTGACCTGCTCTCTACCCCTCCTCATGCTTCCCCACGACCCCAGGGGACTGGTCACGTGTGCTTCATCATCCTCCTGGGCTCCAGCCCTTTGCCTTCCAGTTGGGTTTGGCCAATCGGTGGCCCCATCTCGAGACTGGAGGGTAGGAGGGGAGAGATGTGGCAATTTCTCACCCTCTCCTCTCCTTCCTGGGTGTGGCATTTCCAGCAGGTTGCATCCTTCCTTGAGCTCCTGCTTGTCTCCTCATCCCTCCAGGCTTAGGTCTTCTAACGTTTCCCCATGGTTGTCACTTGCTTGACTCTGAGTACCTGAGCATTCCTGGCTGGACTTAAATTCTACCCACACCCTTCTAAGAGTTCCTTCTTCAGCACTTCAGAGTCCCAGCTGGAGGTGCCATCTGTTTCCAGACAGCCTCCTGATTGATACCCCCTCCTAAGTTCCAATCATTTATTTTAGACAAATGCTAAGATAAAAAATTCTGCAAACAGAATGGATTACAGGTCTCCAGGGCTTCTTGGAAACCACCTTAATCTGTTGGATATGAATTTGTCCCATGCATACAACATGAAGAAAAGGTCTTGGTCACATTGTTTCTTATGCCTTAGGCTGCTAATGAAGATCTGGGCAGGCAGAGTGCATATCATGTGTCACCATGGCAGTCCTACTGTGGTGTGATTAAAAAGAAAAAAACCCAACATTTAAAGAATAGAATTGCTCAAAGCCAGGAACCAAACAACAGCAGACCATGATCCCCAGTTAGAATCTAACACAACCCTGTTGATTCTGTTCATTTTCTCTCTTCCACAGTACAAGGGGCAGAGAGACTCACCTGCCATGCCATGCAGTTGCCATGACAACCCCTGATATTCTTGTGGGGCACTGCTTCCTCTTTGTGCCAGTAAGCCCAGCTCATTGAAATGTAGTCTGAGAGCTGGCCTGCACAGTTGCCTTTTATGATTATTGCTCAAAATGGAACCAGATGATTATTAAGTTTTGCCAGACATGGAGCCTTATTGTCAAGGTCTCAAGCAATCTCCCTCCTCTGGTTCATGTGACTGGCTTTGGCATGTGCAGCTTCACATCTTAGCTGTTTTATAGAGAAATCCCTCCAAGGGCAAAGTCATAAAATCATCATAAAACTGCCTCCTATAAATCAGAGGTGAGGCTGTGATTGACCACCTATTTCCTCCTCTTCCCTCTGCCCTCCAAGATAGGTGTCTTTTTATATGTAAAGATGTTTTAATTTTTTTTTTCTGGGAAAGGGAAATATCTACACTTTTATTAGTTACATCTTTGTGTATTTTTGTGTAATAAAATTATATCTCTGTCCTCAAATGAAATGCAGTGGTGTGTGCTGGGAGTTTCATTTGTGGCCCTTGAGTTCATTGAGTGGAATAAATTTCAGAGGCTATAATATTAACACTAAAGGCTGTTTGTATCCCAGACAGTGGGTGGTGTGTAATGGGAAATCCATACCGCCCCTAATTTTGACTAACAGCTTCTGATTATAGAAGCTAAAATGGGCATTTGGAAAACATTTTCTTTTCCCTGCTAGGGTTTTATGTTGAATCTGACTTTTCAACAGAAGCTGTTTCCTGATTTATCTTAACAGAGGCAGAAGTTCACCGCGGAGAGCTGATGTAGGGTAGTGGTTAAGTGCTCAGACTCTGGAGTGAGATCACCTGGGTTAACTTGTCTGCCTTAGCTTTCTCCCTGTAAAATGGCGATAATGATGGAAACTACGTCACAGAGTCATAGTGAGCTTTGAGTAAATGAACGTTAATAAAATGTTTAGAATAGCACATGGTAAGTGAATTTAAATATTTTTTAAATAAATAAATATTAGATACTTAAGAATGCTGTTCAACAGTGACTTTACTGACAACTTCTCTTGTTTTTAGTCTGTATCCTTAAGCCGAAACAACTGCCATTGAATCGCAAGGGAGATTGCAGTGGGTTAAATGTGTCCCCCAAAGGTTCACGTACTAGAAACATAATCCCACTGTAACAGTGTTAAGAGGGTGGAAAATCCTATTATGGTCATTGAAAGGTGGGGTCTTTAAGAGGTGATTAGTTTGTGAGGACTGTGAGTCCCTTGTGAGTCCCTTGTGAGTGGATTAATCCATTGATGATTTAATAGGTGGTAATGGGTGTGGTTCTGATAACTTTAAAAGGAGAGCAGGTGAGAAGCTTAGCTCTGTTGCTCAGCCATTTGCCATGTGATACCCTGCATTTCTGTAGAGAGTCACCACCAAGAACAAAGAACACCTCGCCAGAAGTGTTCCCTGGACTTTGGACCTCCCAGTCTCCAAAACTGTAAGAAATAAATCTCATTTCTCGGTTAATTACCCAGTTTCAGGTATTCTCTTATAAGCAACAGAAGTGGACTAATACAGTGATGTTAATGTGCTCACTTAGGAAGGCTGTATATTATATCCATTTTTATAGCCACAAACATGAGATTTAACACCTAGTTTATATCCTTTCTCTACCTGTCTCTGTTGGGTCTCAGGAGAGTCACTAAAGATGTTTAAATGGCCAGATGGAATGCTAATAACTTCTGGCATTTTTGTGGGCACTTACCACCTGCTAGGAATTGTAGCATTGTAGCAAGCATTTAATCTGAATTATGTCATTTAGGTCCCATAAAAGCCCTATGAAGTGGATAAAAATTGAAGAAATTAAAGCTCACAGAATCTGTGAGTGATCTAAGATCTCACAGCTCGTAGTAGTGGGACAATAATTTGAAATTTTGATTACTGTATCTGCTCCCAGAGTTCCTGTTATGCTTCCTTTTTTTGTCTATATTTAATTAAATTGCTCCTGAAGATCAATGGGTATACACACTGTCACCTGTTCATACCTTAAACTTAGAACACAGTTGGCCCACAGTAAATGTTTGGTGGACAAATGAATGTATATTGACCCCTTTTTTTCCTTGGAATTTTTAGTGTGGCCCCATAAATCTGTAATCCTTAACTCCCATGTCTTCTTAATAGTCTTATATTCCACCACCAACCAAGTGAAATTAATTATAGTTTTCTAACAGCTTCTCTATCCTGATGTAGAATTTGGGGAGAGACAGATTTTAGTTCACGTAACTGCCACTACATTGGTAGTTCTTCCACCTCAATGTTCAAATTCTGCATGTTAATACCATATACACGATAATACCTATTTTACAGTATTGTTGTAGTGTTAAAAAGAAAATGTAGGTAAAGTATTTAACATACCAACTGGCCCAGAGGGACATTCAATAAGTGTTAATTATAACATTAAGGTTAGATTTTATCAAGTGCCTCCTTGGTGCAGAGCTAGCCAAACATTTGTTGCCTGTTATTTTTCTCTGTGTTTTCCCTGAATCGGAGATGATAGGTACCGTTTACTCTGAAGGAACTATTGCTGCATAGTGTATCTCTTCTAATCAGCACCTTGGACAGTGCACAAGCTGTGGTGTACACAATCTCACTTTTCTCATCAGCTTCAATGATTGGTGCAGACAAAAGGCTAACTCAGTTCTCTTTACCAATGATTAGTCTATTAATTTTATACTAAACTGGCAAAATCAACAGGTTGATTTATTATGAAAATATGATCCTTTTCCTATAAGAATACCTAGTGTCAGGATTAATGATGCCCATTTCCTTGTTAGCTCACCAGCAGCCTTTAAAATGTCATATTTTAGTAGAGTACTATTTGGGAAAAGAATATTCCTATGATTGCTTTAACCATTCTCTATAATCGTCATTATTTCCTATTAACTTTTAGACACAAATCTTGTCCTAACCTACTCTGGTTGTCTTGGAAAATACATTAATGAGCTGATTTTCTTTTATGAATTTATTTACTTTCTGAATCACTTTTAGAAAGAAAAGATAATTTGTGTCAAAGTTAGCAATGTTTATGTAGTTATAACAACAAAAAATTTGGCTTCTTTTGATTGAGCCTGTATATGCTTCCCACTGCCCACTAAGCAAAATTATTCCAGAGAATGTGGACTTCGTGAGTTCTCCACTAAAACACATGAAGCAGTGGATATTCTTTCATTTACAGGAAGCTCTCCTATTGATTTTCTGTCACTCCCATGCCTTAGCATCATGCCAGTGAACACATCTTATAGATGTTGAAGCAATTATGAGCACAAGCAACCCATTATCCAGTTTAACCCAAAACCTTGGAAACTACTTTAACATTGGCTTAATGGTTCATGTAATTAGTGTGGGATCTGAAATTATTAAATGCAGTTTTGTCAGTTGAAATCTCTTCTTTTAAGCTCATAATTCATAATTTGCCACTAACATTAAGTAAAACTGCTAGGCCACTGGGTGTTTTGGGGATTTAATGTAGAAATCAAATCTTGTAAGACAACTGGAAGGTCCCTTTGTGGGAAAGAATTACCTTTAAATGAAAATCTTACTCAAAGCTCTAGGTGTTTGTAGCACTGCAGGCACCCAGTGAAATGCTGACATATTGAGTCCCTGCTCAGGTTTCTGTGGCTCCTGTCTTTCCTTACTACATTTATGCATTTCTTTTGTCAAGAATGCATACTTCTGTAAATTGGACATAGAAAGCTTGTCACTGGGCCTGGCCTCACCCCTACAATTCATTGTTGGACTAGTAATACAACAAGAAAAAAAATTAAGAGATATGAGAATAGGTAAAGAGGAACAAAATTATTATTATTTGCATACTATTTTTTAAAATAGCAAATTAAGGGAACTTGTTTATTTAAATTAATATTTCTTTTTCATGCAACATCTGAGTGTCTATGGCCATGTACACATGAACACAAACAGAACAGTTGAAATGAGAAATACTAATTATGAAATAAGTCATGGCAAACATTCTGTGGGGTTCCAGGATGCTGGCATAATTTTATAAATTATTTTCCTGGCATTCCACATCTCCATGGTCTGATGCCAGCTTATCCTCACTTACCTCTACATGCAGGACTGGTCCTGCTAACTGGCAGCAATCCTGCTTTCCAAAGGGTGTGGCTTGGGCTTCTACACGTGGGGCTCATGCTGGGGTTACCTGCTTCACTCGATTACAGGCAAACGCTTTAAGAGTTAGATCAAGTAGCATCTTCATTCATCCACATCCAATCATTCAATCAATAAAAATGCACCTAGTAATTATTGTGGGTTAAAAATGAACAGCACATAAATGCCACCTTCTGGGAAGTCCTGACACAGCACACTGTCATGTCCAAGCTGCATGCACTGGCTTTCTTTCCAGCAAACATTCTGCATCGACTTTTCACCTCACTAATTTCATGATTATTCATGTGCAGCCTTGTAACGTCACTTAAGTAATGTCACTATAAATATCATTTCTAACTTTTCCTGCTTTATGGGCCCTGCATTTTCCAAGTAGATCATAAACTTTCTGAGGACAGAGGCTTCCTTTTATGTCTTTTAGATTCTCCCACAGAACTTAATACCTGGCTTAAGAGAGGTGTAGTAAGAGAACCAAGTTTATTTGTTGAATGATGGGCTGACTGGCAAAGAACAAATTGTGTAGTGTCTAGCATTTTAGAGTTTACTTTTTAAAAACTTTTAAATTTAGTAATAAGTTTAGATTCACATAGACACTGCAAAAATAGTACAGAGAGTTTCCATATACATATCCTTTATCCACCTTACCCCAATGGTAATGCCATTAGTAACCATGGTACAATGACCAAAGCTTGGACATTGACATGGGTGCAATACAATCAACTGAAGTACAGACCTTGTTCAGAATTATTTTAACCTGAGATCTAGAATTTCAGCCTACTTTCATTTTTGGTATGTGATCACTTCTAGAATTATTCAGATAAAAGTATTCCTGGTTTGTCTTTATTTTTGCAAATAAGCTTTTTGAACACCATCACCTTTCTCTCAGAATGTTTTTTAAATTGGAGTTTTTTTTTCAGGGGAGTGAGCTGCAGTCTGAGACAGAGGAACGGTACATGGGAAATGTGTAAAAACTGCATCAAGGTAGCAGGTGCCCCCCCGCAGCCCCATCCTCAGCATAAACACACAGATATATACCCTTTCTCTTCACTGGGTCCAAATGCTTGTTATACTACACTTTGTTTTAAGGGGTACTTGAATTATGTCAACAGCCCATACTGTTTTATCTCTTCCTAGTAGTCATAGCTCAGTAAGTAGAAATTCTCACATTTATTTAGAAACTATTGTACATCCTTCTCCAGGATGGGCATTGGGTGCCGGCTCAGTCAATATGTCAGAGGGAATTTTTATTTGGATTTGAGGATGCTCACTGTTGGTCCAGCTTTGCCAAAAATGATGAAATATCCACCAGCCTAAGGTTACATGTTTGAATCCACCTGTCCTCCTCAAGTGGGGATTATATTGAATAAAATGCCTCATGTCAGCATTTCTTACATATTTTATAGGATTATTTAGTTGGGGAGGTGAACAAAATTGTTGGCAGAGATGTAGACATTTTCTGAGAGATACTTTTGCAAAATCATTGTAATCAAATTAATTCTGCAGAAGTCCTTTGAAACATATCTCACCACACGGCTGCCAACCAAGAGTGGGCATCTTAAGGGGTCTTTCCCGATGAAAACAAAGTCCAAGAGGTAACAAAAATGTGAGGAGCATTCCTCCCAAGAAAGACCAAGATGGAATCTTAAGAGCAGTTTTGTGGAAATGTTGGAAAGATCACTTGAAAATATTTTGTAGTCTAATAGGCTGGGAAGATCAAAATCTTAGCTTCAGTTGTGGAAATGCAATGAAAGCCATTGAAATACTATAGAACTCTGAAACCAGCCACTGTACTTTATCTACAGAGACAGGACCTGGAGACCATTCCAGAAATGGTGGTGCAAGTGGATGCTGAGAAATTATAGAGATAAAGAAGGTATTTCAGCACTCTGTGCCTCGGTTTACTTTGTTTCAGTTTATTTTATGTGTCATGCCTATGACGCTTGTTCAAATTCTAGATTTCATGGCACAAGTGAAACAAGTTATGCATTTTATCTTCTGTTCCTTCTGTTCGTGCTTTGAATGAGAGAGCAAGTTTCATTCTTAGGTGGTGTTTGAATGGTGACCAACCATTGGAGGGTGACCAGGATCAGTTATTCTGCTAACGATGGCTGCTGCTGAACGTGTGACCATCCTGAGCCCCATACAGGAAGGTCTGTGCGTCATCAAAGGCAGAGCTAGAAGATATTAAGTCGGATGAAGAGATAGAAGAGAGGGATTAGGTCTTTCTTGGTAGAAACCTCCTGCTTAAAAACTTAAATGAGTATTTCTTAAATATAATGAGCTTCTCTATCTTCACTGAGAAGAAAAATAAAAAGATGCTTGAGAGCAGGAAGTAGCGCAGGCAGTCTTCTGTGATCAGGCTTTTCTCAGAGGCCCCTGGCATCAGGATGGAGTTGCTGGAGGATCAGCTAGGAACAGCTAATGATGTAGCCCCATCCTGAATTCTCCCCATTTCAAAGTAGACGTGAGAGAGTAAATCAGACATTTTATTCCCTTTTGCAGCAGGGAGCAATGTAATCTCCTATACCTTGTTGTCAGGCCAGGATTGCTTCTGTTGGGTCTTATTATGTCCCAAGGCTTCCAAATGGAAACTGCTGGAAAGCAATTTCTGAAGCTAGTGTTAGCATGAAATGTAGACATTCAATTAACATTATACCAAGTCTGCTAACAGAGTTATAAAATACGATAGTGAGAAAACAGTCCGCCTTTGGTCTCTATGTTGCAGCTGAAGTTTATGTTAATAAATCAGGGATGCATGTTTCTAAAAAATTCACACAACTGTGGTCAAGAGATTTTTTTCTCCATTATTTGGCCAGAAAACTAACTCACCCTCAGTAATATTAAAGAATCTAAAGGCTTGGAGAATTCTTTACATGTGAATATATACATGCTTCAGGATGTTTTTTATTATCTTTAATATAAAGAGCCCTAGATGTCCCTGGTTTTCTATATGAGGCAAAACCATACAGAAACATCTTCATTCAAAGAATATAATGGGGAAGGTGCAGCAAAAGTATAATAGAGAATATGCAAACGTGAAAATCAGGTTTCCCAGTCTGTGTTTCATTTTCCCACTCTCAAAAGCATTAGGGGTATAAGGAAATATTTCCATAAAATGAAAAATATAACAGCACAAGTGCAGTGACAAGTACCAACTGTTCCTCTTCTCATCTTCATTGTGGGGGAGACAATAGGGAAGAGTGGGGATTGTGGTAAATCAAACAGTGGATGTCCCATCTCTCAGGGCTGGCTTCCTTACTCCAGCAAGAGTAATTACAGGGGAAACAGGCCAAGGTTGCCAGCAATACCTATTTTTCAGAAGAAGCCAGAAATCTATATTTTCTACAAGAATCATTTTGATTTTGAAATATTGGCAGATAACAAATTAAAAACAAGTGAATCATTTTTTAAAAATTACTGCATGGACCAATACATTCACAAGACTGACACACCCACATTTGGCTGGTGGGCTGCTAATTTACCATCTTGTTGTAGACATAGTAGACTAAGTTCTGCTCAAAAAGAAGGTTTTCTCTGGAGCAGAATACAAAGATGATCATATTTTCTTAATCTTCGGCTGAAGAAAGTTGACAGGAAGAAAAAAGCAGTGATTTCTGTAAGTGCTCAGTGGTATCCCAAAAGGGGACACAGCTCTCTATTTATTTCATGAGGGGGATGTATCACACTAAAGCCTGTTGCTGTGTTTCTTCTACTTATTTCTTTCCACAAGCTGTGTTTAAATTTTTTTTCCTACTGAAACATTTTTTTTCTACTGTGCTAAGAATGGAATGAAGTCCTTTCTGATGAACCCCAAATCCTGTGCCTTCCTGTTTTGTCACACTGTCATAGACCAAAGATGAATGATGACAGCAGAGAATGTGATATGAAATGCCCACACCCTTGCACACCTACACTGGGGATAAGGCGATAGCAATTGCCAATAGAGACAAAAGGATCTTTTTCCTAAGGACTCCAAAATGATGCTTTCCTTTTCTCCCATAGATGTGACATTTTATGGTTGTTCTGAATTGGGCTGCTCCTCTGTCATGTTTTCCTAGCCAGGGTCTGAAGGAATGCCTTCTGATAGAAATACAATGCCAGCCTCCAGTGGATGCCACAAATGTAATTTTCAGTTTCCTAGTAGCCACATTACAGAAAGTAAAGAGAAAACAAACAAGATTAATTTGAATAATACATTTTGACTCAATCTATCTTAAATAGGGTAGCTTTAACATGCAATCTATGTAAAATTATTACTACTTTATTTCACATTCTTTTTGGATATAAAGTCTTGAAACTCTGGTATGTACTTTACACTTAGAGCACATCTCAGTTGGGATGAGCCATGTTCCAAGTGCTCCAAGCCATGGGTCACGAGCGGCCCCCATGCTGGACAGCACAGATTTTCACTGGATTTGGACTCACTCTGGCATCTGCTGCACTCAGCAGGTGCCGGGAACTATGGAGTCTCTAAGAGGAGGGTCAAGACTTTGTAGTCTTGTGTTTTTTTTTTTTTTTTAACAGTTGGAAAACAATGCTAAGTTGATACAATTTAGTCATACAGTAGGTTTAAGAATAACTTATATTATAAATGAATGTAGGATTTTGCTATTATTTTGATCAAGGATGTAAGGCATGCTTGAATTCTGTCCTGTCAAACACATTTTCTCCAAAATATATTCCTGAGACAAATATGCATTCATGAAATAGAACACGATGCACTGTGTTAAGTTCAGTCTCTGCCGCAAGTCATGACTCAGAGATCCAGGGCCTTTCTGTTGGCCAGAACATTGCTTTGTCTGCACTTCACCCATCCACCCTGAGGATACGGCAGCAGAGCAAACCTCGCTCAGCAAAGAACTGGTGCTCACGCTCACTTTTTCTTTCTTTCTCTCTCTCTCTTATGTCAACATGCTACTTGGAGTATAAAGGCCTCCACTTACATCTACATTTTAACAGCATGGCTAGACATGACAGATTAATATCCCCTTTTAGGTTAGGGAGGAAAGGAATGGTGCAGAGGCATTTCCTCCCCCTCGAGGACTTTGAGAGGCTGGAGTGTGCACAGGTCAGAAAGCAAAGATGGTCAGGATGAAGGGGAAGGACACCAGACGGCCATCCTTATGGGATTTAGATACATGGAGGGAAAGGGGAAAGGTAGAAATGCCCCTAGTTGCTTGAGAGCTTGAGACAGGAATGATAGGTTCCAGGCAATATGTGTGTAATATTCTCTGAGGAATCACATAGAAAATTTCCCCCAGGAACCAAGAAGAAAGATCATAAGGTGGTTTGAAAAGCATAGAAAAAAACACAAACCAAAACGAAAACTGAGGTCACTTTAAAACAGTGAAAATCCTACCAAATACCTGTGTCGAGAGAAACATTCTGAATAAAACTGGTTGCTGAGCAATAAAGGTTTCCAAAGTTCAAGAAGCCTAGAATGACTTGAGTTGTTGCTACATTGGCAGAAGAAAAACATTTAGGTGACTCACAAGAGGCACTGATGTCTAAAACTCTTGCAGGTGAAAGTGGGTTTCTTTTTGAACCTGGTGCACCAAATTTAATTTTTGTGATGTGGCCAAATTCTTGTGTCTTCATTGCGCTGTTTCCTTGGGTTCCTGAAGGCATGGAGGAATAGAGGAAGTCTTTCTTTAAAAGAAAGGAGATGCCCTCCTCACACACTGTGGGCTGATTCCTTATGATGCTCCTGTGTTTTCTCCAGCCCCCTATCCACACGGCTCATCTTTGCAGAGGAGCTTTTATCCTCAAGCTCTTTGCCTCTTCATCCTGCTGGTCTACCTGCCCTCTCTGTCTTCTGCCGGCCTGCCTTTATTCTGCAGCAATAGGGTTGGTAAGGGTTAGAATATTTTCTGAGCTAGAATGGCAACTCCATTTCCTTTTTCCAAACAAGTAATTTCAACTTTTTACAATATATTTTTCTCGGAACGTAAGAAAATGATTCCCAAAAGGAGAGAGAAGTGGCCATATTTGGGGGCACATGGCCAAAACGTATGAAAACTTTCAAAGGCTAGAAATCAATTAATAGCAAGATAATGTTTTTCATCTATAAAAGTGGTAGTTTATTATTATTTGTTTTTATTTTTATTTATTTATTTTTTTAAATTTTACTTTGTCGATATACATTGTGGTTAATTATTGTTGCCCCTTACCAAAACCTCCCTCCCTCCTCCCAAAAGTGGTAGTTTAAAGGAGGTTATTGCCGATGTTGGCAAGGATGTGAGGGAGTGTTGTTCTTATGGCATGAGTATGGGGTCATCTTTCTGGAAGGTCACTTAGCCTCTCATACAGAAGAGTGTTGAAGGATAAACTTGAGGTCAAGAGAGTAGGGAGCAGCCATCGTGTATATTCTCATTTCATCTTCAAAGCCCCAACAGGCAGGAACCACAAACTTTATGAGCTCTGTTTTATGTATGGAGAGATTAGGCACCGACTAGCCACACTCTTTCCCACAGATTTGTGATGGATCAAGGTCCGACAACCAAGTCACAGAGCCACAGTAATGTCATTTGTCTTAATGGGTTAATGAGGAATGATGGTAATGCAGACCATAATTTTCCATTTTTAAAAAAGCATCCTTATACATCAGTTTTGCTTCTACTTACAGCAGAAAAGCTTTTTTCCTGGGGTCTCACTGGATGAAATTCATTGTCTGAGGTTGGACAGTGTCAGTCAAGTCAGGTGACATCCTGCAGTCCTGTGGAAGCTATTGAAGGCTACGTCTTGTTGGGCTGTTGGCCCTGTGTTCTGTGCCAACTGTGGGTATTAGAATATTGTTGCCATGCAAAGTGAATCCTTTTTGATAAGAACAGGATTATTCCTTTAATAATTCTTTGTAACTGTGATGTTCAGGACCTCACCTTCATCCACCACCTTCTTTTCTCAAATTTGATTTGCTGTTTTCTTTTTCTGCAACAGGATTATGTGTGTTTTCAAAAGCAGGGGATTAGACAGATACTCTGTGATAAAAACTCATGTCTGGTTCTGAGAGGTTTAGGGAATTGATGGTGTTGGTTTAAAAGTTAGCAAGAGTATCTTAGACTTGAGACGATGTCTGGTGGAAGATGCACATGTGCGAGAGTCCTCTCACCCGCCAGATTAACACACTTTGGGAAGGGGAGGAGGCCGGGAAATGCTCAGGGATTCCTCTGAAATTCCCAAGGAATTTATAAGAAATAAACACAAGATCTGAGTCCTAACAAGCATATCATGTTGGAGAGAAAGACCCTGGTTCATCCTTTGAAAGAAATTGTAGATATCCAGGAATGTAAGAGATTTCTGAGTATCATTTGTAGTTGAGCATACCTGTGACTTACTCATGAAGCAATGTAGTGTTTGCTGGTCCCTGGGTACTGAGGGTCTCTGCACTGAGTAGTGGTGCTGCTGGCTCCTTTCCTGATCCTACTTCTCCTGCTATTACCTTCCTGACAAACTACACTGCAGCCACTCCCATCTGGGGCTGTTGCTCCTGCTCCTCCACCCATGCTCTCACTTCCACAGGGCCTTTGCACTCACTGTTCCCTCTGCCTTCTCCGGGATGGCCACCCAGCTCTCTCCCACTCCACCCTTTTCTAACTAGCATCCTCCCCTCTCTCTCTTTGCACCTATTTGCTTTGTCTTCTTTATAGAACATATTTACATCTGACATGTTATTTGTTCTTTCATTGTACATCTTCCCAATCATGGATAAAATCCCATGAGAGCAGGGGTTTTGCCTTCAGTGCCTCCTGCTGGACCACCAGTGCTGAGATGATGCCTCTGAGCATGGTTGTACAAATGTCACCTGGCCAGCTCTCAGCTCAAAGAGTGCTGGGCTTCATCTGCTCAGAAGTGCATTTGCTCACCCTGAACACTTTTGTCTAGTTTGTACAAAGGCATCCTGTGGGCTAGTGCACCTGGTAAGCACTAAACAAAGGTTTGCTGTTTCTCCTGATTACTGACCATTTCAACTCTGTGGTCTGGATGCCTATGTTAAAACACTGCAAAGAAAATATTTCCAGTTTCCCTTGGTGAAGAAACCATGGACCAAAAAGGCATGGCTTTGAGATCACATTTTAAAATAAGCTGATGAGTAAAAATCTATATTCAATGAGAGGAAGGAAGTCACTTTCTCAGACCCCGTGAATACAGCTGTGTTTTCAGCATCTGTGGTTAAATAATGAATCATCTAATAGTCTTTACTCAATATCATCCACAAGTTGCCCTCATGTATTTTGGTGAAAGAGGATGAAGCTGTCTGAAATGCCTCAGCATCAGACAGGAGAGAAGCAAGACCTATGGACATCAATGGGATTGCCCTTGTGGGAAAACGACCCTACAGGATCCTCCTGCATTCTAGATAAAGCAAGTGTCAGTGCAGCATGCGAGCTAACCTACTCTCAGAAAACCAAGGCAGGGAAAATGCGGGAAGGTGAGAGGTAAGTCAGAGAAATGAGATATGTCTGCTCTGTAGAGAAGGATTCTTATGAGTGGCGTATGCTGTGCTCTTTTTCTTCTTTGATTTTAATTATGAAACAGTGAACTCTGTGGCCCTCCAGTGACCTCTTCTACTGGACCTGGTGTGCCTGCTGCTCTTTCATGTTCATCCTCTGATAAGTAACTGACATTGTTTTCAGCAGGCCAGAAATGCTCATCTCCCCCCTGTAAGCCTGGTCCTGCTCCATCTCTGTGGATGACCAACAGCACAACATTTCTCAGAACAAAAATGTTGAACTCTCTCCTTTCTCTTACCCACATATACAATCCATCATCAAATCCCATTGGCAATATCTTCAAAACACACCCAGAAACTGGCCCCTTTTTACCTCCTCTCTCACAATCCCTTAATTCAACCTGCCTCCCCCTCAGCCTGCTGTGCCAGCCTCCTGCTGGGTCTGCCTGCTTCCTCCTTACCCTCCTACATCCCGTTCTCCCTGTCCACTCTCTCCCACAAGGTGATCCTTTTTAAACATATGCTCGATCATGCCACTCCCCTGCTCTCAGCTCTTTATTGTTTTCCATCCACCTTTGAATAAAACCCAAGCTCCCATCATAGCCTGCACCCAGCCATCTCTCCTACTGTGTCTCCTGCTACACTTTCTCTGGTGTGTTCCTCCACCACAGGGCCTTGGCATGTGCAGCTCCCTCTGCCTGGATGAGTTTTCTATGAGGCGTCCACAGAGCTTGCTCCTCACTTCCTGTAGATGGCTGATCAGATGTCATCTTCTCAGAGACACCTTCCCTGACCACATTTCCTAGAAATCTCTCTCTATTGCCTTCTTTATTTTCTTACATAGTATTTTTCCTATATAGCACTCACTGACACTGTTTTATTTATAAAATATACATGATTTATGCCAGTATCGTGAATGCTGTGTAGGTGTATTAGTCCGTTTGTGCTGCTCTAACAAAATACACAAGGCTGGGCAATTTAGGAAGAACAGAAATTTATTTCTTATAGTTATGGAGGCTGGGAAGTCCAAGATCAAGCAGCTGGCATCTTGTGAGGGAATTCTTGATTCATCATCCTATGGTGGAAGGCAAGAGGGTGAGATGTGGGTGGGGGGGGAGAGAGAGAGAAGGGGATAACAAATACATTCCTGCAATAATGGCATTAATTCATTCATGAGGTTGAGCCCTCTTGACCTATCAGCTTCTAAAGGTCTCACCTCTTAATACTGTTACAATCACTTTTAAATTTCAACATGAATTTTGAAGGGGATGAACATGCAAACCATTGCAGTAGGGAAATAAGGAAACAAGCAATATGTGAGTACAGTGGGGCCTGGCATCCACAGGTTCCACATCCACAGATTCAACCCAAAGTGGATCAAAACTATTTGAAACCACAACAGGAAAAATATGACAATAAGAATACAAATAGGAAACAGATGTGTAAGGTAGTTTGAATCAGGAAGTGTAATGCTTCTGGCTTTACCTTTTTTGCTTAGGATTGCTTTGGCTATTCAGGGTCTTTTGTTGTTCCATATGAATGTTAGGATTGCCTTTCTGTTTCTGTGAGGAATGTCATTGGTATTTTGATGGGATCACATTGAATCTGTAGATGGCTTTGAGTAGTATGGACACTTTTACTACATTGATTCTTCCAATCCATGAACATAGAATGTCTTTCCATCTTTTGGTGCCCTCTTTAATTTCTTTCAGTAGTGATTTGTAGTTCTCATGGTAGAGATCTTTCACCTCCTTGGTTAGATTTATTCTAGGTGTTTTATTTTTTGGGTAACTATTGTAAATGGGCTTGCTTTCTGCCATGAAAACAGACATGTGGAACAATGGAACAGAACAGAGAATCCAGAAATCAACCCACATATTTACAGCCAACTGATCTTCAACAAGGGCACCAAGAACATACATGGGGGAAAAGACTATCTCTTTTATAAAAGATGCTGGGAAAACTGGATATCCATATGTAGAAGAATGAAACTTGATCCTTTCCTCTCACCATATACAAAATCAACTTAAAATGATCAAAGACCTAAATATAAGACCTGAAACTTTAAAGCTTCTAGAAGAAAACATAGGGGAAATACTGCAGGATTTAGGATGGGCAAAGACTTTATGAATAACACCCCGAAAGCACAGACAACAAAAGAAAGATAAACAAATGGGATTGTATCAAACTAAAAAGCTTCTGCACAGCAAAGGAAACAATCAACAGAGTGAAACCACAACCTACAGAATGGGAGAAAATATTTGCAAACTACATATCCAACAAGGGGTTAATATCCAGAATATACAAAGAGCTCAAACAACTTTACAGCAAAGAAACAAATAATCTAATCAAAAAATGGGCAAAGGAACTGAATAGTCATTTCTCAAAGGAAGACATACAAATCGCCAACAGGTATTTAAAAAAATGCTCAATGTTACTAATCATCAGGGAAATGTAATCAAAATCACTCTGAGATATAACCTCACCCCAGTCAGACTGGCTATTATAAAAAAGGCAGAGAATAACAAATGCTGGCAAGGATGTGGAGAAAGAGGAGCCCTTCTGCACTGTTGGTGGGACTGTAAATTAGTACTGCCATATGGAGAACAGTATGGAGGTTCCTCAAACAACTACAGATAGAACTACTGTACAATACAGGAATCCCACTATTGGGGATATATCCAGAGGATTGGAAATCATCATGGCAAAGGGATACCTGCTCTCCCATGTTTACTGCAGCTTGATTTACAATAGCCAGGTGATGGAACCAATGTAAATGTCCATCAATGGATGACTGGATAAGAAACCCATGGTATAAATACACAATGGAATATTACTCAGTTATAAAACAGAATGAAATTCTACCTTTTGCAGCAACATGGATGAGCCTGGAAAAAATTATCCTAAGTGAAACAACCCAAGTGCAGAGAGAAATACCATATGTTCGCACTAATAACCAGGAACTGAATCCATAAATAAACAAACAATGAAGAGAGATAGAGACAGAGAGAAAGAAAGAAACAACAATCAAAGTAATATGTTGAACTTTTAGAAAGAGAGAAAAGAATCGTGGTTACTTGAGGTGGAAAGGGGAGAGGAAGGAGAGAGTGAAGGGAGGCTAATGAGGAATTGGTTAATGGACACAAAGAATGATTGTGTATTGCAATGATGAATAAGCTAATCATTCTGATCTAACCATCACACATTGTACACAACTATTGAAAATCAACATTGTACCCACACATATGTATAATAAATTATCATAAAAAATATTAAACCAGAAAAAAAGTTAAAAAATAAAAAATGTGTAAAAAAAAGATAATACAAGAAAACAACTATTTACATAGCATTTATATTGTACTAGGTATTATAAGTAACCTAGAGATGATTTAAAATATACACGTAGATGTGCCTAAGTTATATGCAAATACTGCACCATTTTATACAAGGCACTTGAGCATCCATAGATTTTGATATCTGTGGGGGATCCTGGAACCGATCCCCGCTGGATACTGAGGGATGACTGCAAATTATTTAGACGCACACACACACAAATTACATATATGTATAATTATATATGCAAAATTTGTGTGTGTGTGTGTGTGTGTGTGTGTGTGTGTGTATTTTTCTCCCAAAAGCTCTATAATGGTAAGGATTTTTGTAAATTAATTTACATGTTTTTTGTAAATAAAGTTCCAATCAAACTTTATTTACAAAAGAAGGGGCAAGCTGGATTTGGCTTGTGGGCTGTAGTTTGTTGACATCTGGTCTAGAAAGCTAGAGAAGACCTCGACAGCAAGCCTAGGAGGTCTTCAGAGCCACAGGGTGTCCTGCAGCAAAGCCCCCTTCAGTTCCATCCCACCCAGCTCCCAGCCACCCCATGTCCACCCACCTCACTTGCTGCTAGAATAGCACAGACACATGACCCTATGACCCCCTGGCAATATGACAGCAGAAGAGTGGGAAGGAGAAGCCAAATTTGTCACTGCCATGACTTCAGAACCCAGCCAGGAGAGTGTGCAAAGCCAGCTGGGAGACAGACTTTATTTGGTTCTCTGCTGCTGGGCTCTGCAGCAGATCTGTAATGCTTGTGACTCACTCTATTGATGCGAATGCTGAAAAATCTATTTTGCCACTTTAGAAAACATACTTGCTTATTATAGCTCAGATGTTCAGAAGCTAAAGTGTACAGACTCTGGCGTGCAGGGTGGCATGGAGAAGGAAGTTTTTCATCACAGCACGTGTTCATGTCAGTGCAGGGCCAGTCATCTGCATGGGCAGGGTAGGAGGCAGGGTGTGGGAGGAGCAGCTGTGGATGGATTGATAATGACCTGGCTCTGCGATGTACTCTCTGTGTGACCTTACTTGAGTCATCCAACCTCTGTAAGCTGCAGTTTGCTGAAAAAGCCCAGAAATGAGTAAGGAGAGTTACGACCAAAGACAAACATATGGATGTTTACAGCTAATTGTTACCATATGGAAATCAGACCCAGGATTGCCAAATTTTTGACTTTTCAACAGAAAGTGCAAATCTTTATTTTCATATAAAGTTTCCTATTTTGAAATGTTGACAACTATTTAGATACCTTGGGGCCACACAAAACATCTCTGCAGGCCAGCTCCAGTCATATGCCACCATTTTGAATAATCTCCCTCCTACAGAACTGTGAGGAATACAGAAAGTCCTGTCTGTTTTTTCACATTGAAGGATTCTACAGACATGCATTTTGCTTTTGTCAGCTTTTGGAGTCTGGTGATCCTGAATGAATAAAAATGGAAACAACATGTTTGTGGACAATTTCATGCAGGGAAAGAGCAAGAATGAGTATGCTTATAATTAGCAATCCTTTCACCTCGAGTCCAGCCTGGGCAAAAGGGGAAATTTAAAAAATGATCTTAGTGCTCAGCACTGACATAGAGCTTTTAATGACCTCTCCATGCTAGACAGATAGGCAATCTCATTTCCTCCCATCAAAAGCAATCAGGTTGTGTTGCCCTGTTCTCTGGGGCTAATGAATTTATGATAGGAAAAGAATTTCCTTTGCAGTCCAAGAGGCACTGTGTGTGTACATCCTGGATTGAGAATTCTGCATGGGGTGCACAGAAACTCACATTTGTGTTCCCTGTAATATGTACCAGGATCTTTCACATAGGCTAGTTATTTCAATCTCCCAGTGACCACTCAAGGGTACGGATATGATGCTCATTTCTTCAGGTGAAGGAAGTGAGACTTAGGTTAAATAATTTTCTGATGGCAACACAGCTGGGAGAGCTGGGAGGCCTCCAAGGTGCTTTGCTGAATCTTCGTTGACCTCGTACGTTGACATGGTGAAGCTGCCTTCTTTTTCAGCCCTCCTTCCTACATCTTACACTGCCAGTGGCAAAAAGGAATTCATGGAAAATAAATTTCACTCTTATGAGTGTCAGCTACAGAGACAGAAGGCAAAACTTTTGGGGCAAATCCAATAAGATAAATTGTGGCCTTATATCTGCTGGGGACGTATTCCACTGGACCAATCCAGTATTTGCAAATATATGACTACAGTCGATGTGGTGTCCAGGTAGAGCTGGGGCATAAATTGCCCTGGGGACATCGTTTCTGTTCCGGGATCCCATCCAAGATACCACACTGAGTATCGTCATGATGCCTCCTTTGTCTACTAGGATTTTTGGCAGCTTCTCAGTTCCTCCTTGTTTTTTGTAAACTTGACACTTTTGAGTAGTACTGGCTAGGTATGTTATACAATATTCCCAGTTTGGGGTGTCTTATGTTTTCTCATGATTAAATTGGGGTATAGATTCTTGGAAAAAATACCACAGAGGTGGAATGCTCTCCTCCCATCACATCAGGGGGTCTATGACATCAGCATGACTTCTTGCCAGTGACGCTGACCTTGATCATTTGATTGAGATGGTGTCTGCCAGGTTTCTCCATTGCAAAGTTACTGTCTTCTCTTTCCATATGCTAGTCTTTGGAAGCAACTCACAAAGTCCAGCCCATACTCAGGAGGACGGGAATTAAAAAATTCTGTGACTGAATTTTATTTGTTTTAGATTAACTTAAATTTAAAATTATAGCTAGATGTGTCTGGTGGCTACTATATTGGACAATGTAGACCTAGAGCTACTTCTCTGTTAGGGTTGCAGGGTCAGGGTGGATTGGGGGATAGATTAGTCAATCCATAATTACCCAGTGATTGATTATAGCTGAAATAAATAAAAGTGTAGATACTATCATGTAATTGGGGTGTGATGATGGAAATTTTGGGAGTTAAAGAAGGCTTCTCAAACCTTTTTGGAAACCAGTACCAGAGGAGAATATATAAAATCCAGCAGGAGCTTGGCTTTTATTCTTGAGGTTCTATTATTCTGGGGATAAATTGAGTCAATCACTGCTAAGTATGGGAGTAAGAGTGTCAACCTATTGTGGGGACATCTGCTTTTCAGGAGGCCAGGGATCACCAGGGAATGATTCTGTTTTGACCAAAAATTATAGTTAAGTATATGGGTGGGAACCTCCCCCCAACTCCACAAGCCAGTCTGTTTCCGTCTCTGTCTCTTTCTCATTCTCATACACACCCCTCAGTCTGTCACTTAATTGCACTGTGCCTCATTTTCCCCATCTGTAAAGTGGGGGTTAAAAATAGTGGCCCATTTTATAAGCTTGTTGCAAGGATTAAATGAGTTAGTCTATGTAATGGTGCTTGGATTAGTGCTCAGCGCAGAGTAAGTGTTACTCACTATAGATATTGTCATTATTAAAGCTCTTTCTTTCTTCAAATCACTTATCTTTAGTTTCACAATAGCCTTCTGTGATAGACATAGCAGAGGGACCCAATTCCCCCAGACAGATGAGGGAGCTGCCACACAGAAACCTGACATGATTTGCTTGTGGCTGCCCAACTACCCTGTTGTAGGGTCTAGACTTCCACCTGGTGTCTAGTGCTCTCCCAATCAAACCGCCGTGTCCCAGCTTCACTGTTCTGGGATCCTTGTCATCATTTCTCACCAAGAAACACTACTGATTAATATATTCAAGTCCTTTCATTTAAAAACTAAACATAATTTTATATCATTATTATAAAATGGAAACCCATGTCTTGTATTATACATTTAATCTAACTAGAAAATGTAGAATAGAAAGAAGGCAATTTTTGAAGTTAATTCTATGCGTGCTGGCCCGCCCCAGCTATTTGTTAAATAGGGAGAAGAGCCAGCGAGGAGCTGAGCACCCCATGGACACACTCTGCAGAAGGACTGTGAGGGGCTGCAATGAGAAGTATCCTTTTTAGTCTATGAATCAGTTTTTAAAAAATGCCAGGTCCATGAAGCACCGAAAATTTTCAAAGAAGGGTGGTTCAGTTTGGGAAAAGCTAAGTGGCTCTGAATGTGGTTTTGCCGACTCACCATGAGCCTGTACCCTGAGTCAGAGCCCACAGATGCCAGATGCTGGCCTTGCAGAGACGCCCAGGCTTTGCAGGCTACCAAGAACAAAAGGAATTGGACCGCACAGCCTAGACCCTGAGCTCTGCGCTCGTGCACCCAGATAATCCGAATTTCATTGAATGGTATCTGTCTTCCCATCTCTGTGATGCGTGTGCTTGCTAACAGTGTCAGATTCAGGTGGACCCTTGCAAGAATGGGATATGATTCTTTCAAGATAAGAATCGGGGCTTCGCTGTACTCATTTAAAAATAATTCTTAATTTAAAACAATATTGAGATGTCAGGTTTGAAGCATCAAAACAAGCAGCCTTTAACGTTTGATGTAGAGACCACTATGCCTGCAGATGACACAAAATGACACATGGTCAAATGTAAAATCTGAGCAGACACTGCTCATTATGGAGCAAGCTGCAACCCTGGAGTCCCTCGCTGAAGGGGCCTGCTTGATGAGATCAGGTTGACAAAGATAGGATCGTGAGTTTGAACACAAACTGCCAGGCCAACGTTGCAAGGTGACAGCCCACAAGCCTTGAGTGGATTTCAGACAGGTTTTCTTTAGTTGTCAGCATCTTAAATGGGAAGTTTTATATAAAAATGTTGATTTCTGGTTTGTCTTCAAAAATAGAAGATCTGGCCATGTTAGCCTATGTTTATTGTGGGCAACACTCAGATGGAGCTGAGTAATCGATCTTTTACTTACAGGGGCAGACACCCTCCTCTTTTCCCCAGTCCTGACCTCTACTTCTGATCTTAGCCCAGGCTGCTTTGCTTATTAACTCCTAGAGGCATTTGGGTGTGAAATCTATTGTGTAAGGGAAACCTGCTGGAATCTCTAAATGCACTGCCTTTTGGCTTCTAAAAGATTCTGTGACTTGGGTGAGCTTTGTTGTCCTTATACATCTGGTGGCACCACTGTGCCCCAGCAGAATGGCTTCTATAGGAAAAGACTGATGCTACCAAAGTTGGTGAGGATTTGGGACTATGGGTACTCACGCAACTTCCCACTTCTCCAAACCATTTGGCAGAACCTGTGAAAGCTAAATGTATGCCCCTCTTATGATCCAACAGTTCCATTCCTCGATGGAATGGAACTCCATCAGAAACATACACACGTGTCCATCGAGAGATGTTTTCAAGAATGTTCTTTGTGACATTATTTTTCACGGCCCCAAACCAGAATCATCCCCAATATTCAACAATAGTTGAACATAAGTAAATAAATTTTGGAATATTCATACAAGAGAATACTACACAGCAATGAAGTAGAACAAGCAACTGTTTTGTACACATGGATGAATCCTAGACAAAATGTGGAGGAAAATATCCAGATATTACAAAGATATGTTTTATGCCATTTACATAGAGTTGATAATCAAATTTATGGTGCTAGAAATCAGAATAGTGGTTACCTGTTGGAGGAATCTCAATTGGGAGGAGACAGGAGAGAGGTTTGGGGGCTACATTCTATTTCTATTTTGTAACAAGCATTCTATTTTTTTGACCTGGGTCATAGTTATGCAGGTGTGCACACTTTATAAAAATTAATGGAGTTGTACGTCTATGATTGTGCATTTCTTGTATATGTATGTTTTACTTCAATTTACAAAATTAACTTAAAAATATCTGAAAACATCCATGTGAGGAGAATTTTGTCTGATTTCCATGGCTCTAGACGTAGCAGGTGATAAACAGAAGATAGATCTGGGCTTAAACTAAGGACATTTTCTGGGGGTCCTTTACTCAGCCTGGCATTAGGCAAATTCAATTAGTAATCAAAGTGATCAGTCTTTGGGGAGAGAAGCTTGGTCTTCCTGAGTGAGTGGCTGAGCAATGTGGAGAGCTGTTCAATTTTGGCAAGTTTGCAGCTTGAGCCTGGCTTGTTGGACCAGTTTGCAGAACCGTGGTTTTCGTTTGCTCATATAGCTGAAAGTGGCCATGCTGGGGAATTTCAGATGTGGTGCGGGAAGCCCCTGGTTGGACGGGGAGAATAAGAAGGCTGAAGCTCTTAGGTGAGTCGTTCCATTTTATAACAGTACTGATAAATCGTCTATTAAAAAAGCAAGTGCCTCTTTAAAAAGGCACTTAAATATTTTTCATTGCCTTATTATTTGTGGAAAGATCATAGGAAACTCATCTTTTACATTAAAAAATTTATTATTGATATATTTCCTTCCCACATTAGCAGCTGGCAAGATCAGAGCTTAAATGTAATGTTTGGTAAATGAGTAAAAAACTTATATGATTTCCTGGTATAACTTTTTGTGCATATTATTCCCTTTTTCTTTTTTTAATCATTGTCTTTAACTGCTTTATTGCATAAATATTTTTATTACAGACATCCTTGAATCTGTTTTGGGGAGTTATGGAAATATAGTTTATAAATTATTATGGGTTGCAGACACAGAACAAGCATATGGCAGTGTTGCATTTTATGCAGAGATTCAGTTCTAAAGTCAACAAGTTATGACAAGATCATGTGTAGAAAAAATGACCCTTGAAAGTCCCTTAGGCAGGAGCAGTACAGCAGTCTCATCAAGTTCCTCTGGCCATCTTTTCCCTCGAGCATTGGAGTAGGTTGCTGTTTATTGGTTGAGGACCAGATGCAGCGGTTGCATTTAGAAGCCCAGTTGTCCAAAGGATGGATATCATCACACCCCAGAGTGGCACTCCATGAGCTGATACTCCTTCAACAGGAGACGCTCGTGGAAACACACTGTTGGGGACATAGGTTTCTCTCCTTTCCCATATAGCACGTCAAACTGTTTTGCTGGGGGGCTGGGGAGTATCTATTTTTTTTAAAAAATTGACCTAAAATTTACATAACATAAAATTAACCATTTAGTAATAAGCAATTCACTGACATTTAGTACATTCAAAATTGTATTACTCCATTTCTGTTGCTTTTAACAGAATACCTGAAACTGGGTAATTTTTAAAGGATTGAAATTTATTCCTTACAGTTTCAGAGGCTGGGAAGTCTACAGTCCAGGGAACACATTTGGTGAGGGCCTTTTTCTTGGTGGTGACTCTCTACAGAGACGCAGGGTGTCACATGGTGAGAGAATGGGCTGAGCAAGAGTGAATTAACTTTCTCACTCACTCTCCTTATAAAACCATCAGAACCACTTCCAATACTGCCCATTAAACCTTCAATTGATTTACTAGGGCACAGTCCTTGGATCCAATCACCTCTTGAAGGCCCCACCTTTCAAATATCATAATTGGATTTCCCACCCTCTTAACACTGTCACAGTGGAGATCAAATTTCCAAAACATAAACTTTTGGGGGACACATTTGACCCTTTGCAGCCATGCTGTGCAACCACCACCTGTGTCCAGTTCCAAAGCTTTTTCATCATCCCAAAGGGAAACCTTGTACCCATTAGGGAGTTACTCCTCATTCCCTCCTCCTCCCAGCCCCCGGAAACCACTAATATGCTTTCTGTCCCTATGGATTTACCTATTTTGAATATTTCACATAAATATTTATGCAATAGAATCACAGAATATGTAAAATTTTATGTCTGGCTTCATTTATGGAACATCAAATTTTTGAGGTTTATCCATGTTGCAGCATGACTCAGTATATTATTCCTTTTTCAGGCCAAATAACATTCCATTGTATGGATATGCCAAATTTTGTTTATCCATTCATCAGGTGATGGACATTTGGGTTGTTTTCACTTTTTGGCTATTGTGGCTAATGCTCCTATGAACATTCCTGCACAGGTGTTTCTCTGAACACCTGCTTTGGAATTGTATACCTAGGAGTGGAATTGCTGGTTCATCTGGTATGTTTAACTTTTAAGGAACCACCACACATTTTTACACAATGGCTGCACTATTTTACATCTCCACCAGCAATGTATGTTCCAATTTTTCTGCCTCCTCAGCTGTGTGGCATATCAATTGTTTTCTCTTAAGTTCATCTCCATTGTTTTTGGTTAAGAAGAGCTGCCTTTGGGGCAGCCTGTGTTCCGATGATGATACTGACCTCTGTGAACTAAAGATAAACTTACCCGTGCTTGTTTTGTACCAGTTAGACAGAGTATGTGTTGTAAGTTGATGAAATGCAATTACTGAGAGAAGACACTTAAAATGTGAATGTAAATGTCATGAGCTGCGTTAGAATTTGCTTCACGTGTTACATTACATTTTTCCACTTGAGCTTGACTCTAACCTGTGTTTGGAAAATAGTTTTTAAACAGCACAGCATGTTTCTCTGTGATTGCATTATTGGCACATGTGTGACGCTGGAATACCAAACAGGTCAGTGATGGTGTGTATCAGTCACAGTCAAAGTGAGGGAATCTATGTAGGTTTTTCTGAAAAAAGACGGGAATGTAGAGACTTGGAATTGTTCTCCAACTCTCCCTACCCTCCCACCATTATAGGAAAACAGCCATAGTTGTTTTAGTAGCAGCCACTTTATTTGCATAATAACATTTCACATTCAAGTTGCCCTTCACAGTTTGCAAAGTGTGTTTATATGGATGATCTCACTTAAATTGCCAAGAATACTTAGAAGGTTCAATAATATTGCAAAGCTACACTTGGTAAATGTTAGGTCTAGGCCTCAAACCCAGGTCTCCCAAGTCCCAGTGATTTCTCCACACCAGGGGGTGACTCAGCCGATTGTCCTGGGCCTTCACCTCAAGAGGTTGGTGTGGGGTTCAGTGGCTGGCAGGTCCCTGGACAGCGACCGCACTGTCATTCCATGTGTTTTCTACGTCTCCCCTTCCTCCAGCTCTCCCACCAGCTCCCCTCTCATGCTCTTTTCTTCTCTCTCCTCTACTCCATTGTCCCCACTCATGCCATTAGGCTAGAACTGCATTTGAAGCCTTTTCAGAAAGAAAAAAAATCATCAAGCACATTTCAGTGTTGACAAATTATTTTTATTCTGTGTTCTTATAATTGATAATAATTACATCACTCTCATATAATATTATTATACCAGATTTGCACATTATAACTAGATAGTCTATATTATATTTGAGCATAGTACAATTATACATCTATAATTCATAATGTAATTACATGTGTCCAGAGATAAAACCGGTTATAAAATTTTTACAGCTTTACTAAACCATTAGCCAAAATGAATGAATTGATTAAGGAGAAACAAATGCAAGAGACCAATGAAGTTTAAAATTCAAATTCACTGTAATCTAATGTGTCAGATGATATTATTTTACTTAAATCAAATCCCCCTTGGTAAGTAAAGATAGTGCCATGGTGTGGTTGGCCAAAAGTTGGCTCGGCATTCCTACCGTTGGTCTCTTTTAAACCCTTGCAAAATGTTTGACTCTTGAACATGTGTGAAGTCATTTGGCTTTCATTCTGCACAGAAACACATTTATGTTAACCTTTGTTATCTTTTCATTATCTCAGGACAGTCATTATGGTAATCCTTCAAGCCAGTGTGATGATACATGCAAACACAGATGCAAGCATTGGCATTAGCCCTGAGTGAAAAGGTGATACAGAATGTACATTAGACTTCATAGGGAAAAATACCAAAAAAATTTTTCACAGGCTCTCCAAGACTGTATCTGAAGCCCCAAGCTTGAGGAAAGCTTTCCCAGGCCTTCTAGAACCCTCCATTCCCTCCTAACATTTCTGAAGACCAGGGATGCTGCTAGGTGTTGATCTTCCTAGAGAAAATCAGAGATGTGTTGGAGCGCAGGGTACAGGATGTCCTCATGCTTGAGAGCCACACTTCCTGGGCTGAAATCCCATTTCTTCACTTGCTGGAGGTGGGGGGTGGAGGGCTACTTGTTCTGGTTACTTAACCTCCTTGTGCCTTAGTTTCCTCCTATAAAAAGTGGGATAATAATAGTGTCTACCTCCTAGGGATGTTGTGACAATTGGTGAGATTTTAAAAGAAGACTGTAAAGAGGTTAGATGGGTTCTTGGCTCTGTGTACAAGCCCAGTGGACTGTAGCTGCCATGTAATTCAACGTGAGCCCCTCTAGTCATCCTCAGAGTGCCCTGTGCATCTCCCTGCCCCTCACACCTCCCCAGTGTGTCCATCTTCATCCTCCACTTCCCCCATGAACGTCATCACCCACTGACCTCCCCGGACCTGTGGGAGGCAGGTGGACACTGTCTCTCATTACCTGCCAGCTGCCTCCAGTGCCTCCTGTATCCACCTTCCTCGGTTGTCCATGTCCCTCTGAGGCTCAAATCATGACTGTGTCTTTCTCTCCCTGTCCCATCCAATGCTCTCTGAAGAGCTACCTCTTCTCGTGACCTCCACTCCACATACACCGACCTCTGCTTGAAGGTCAGCACCTCTCCTAAAGGACATGGGTGGTGTCCTCAATGCTGTGTTGGTGAGACATCACGTGGTCCTTACCCTGCTTGGTTTCTGAACAGCACTTGATCCATGGACCCTCACTCTCCAGGCTCTAGTCCCATAGCTTCCAGGACATCACGTGCCTAATTGCCTTTCTTTGCTCCGGCCCTGCTCATTGTGGGATCCTCTTATGTCCATTTTTAATATCTGTGTTTCTCTTGCTCTATCCTGGGTTCTATCTTTAATCTTGCTGAGAGATCTCATTTGCTCCCATGCTGAAAGAGGTGTCTATGTCAGCACATTGGGTCAGGATCTCTCTTCAGCTCTGGGCCATACAGTGAATCTTCTTCGATCTCCCCCACCAGGTGTCATGTGGGCATCTCAAAATCACCATGCCCAAGAGAACCCAAAATCTTTCATCACTTGCTCCTGACTTTCTCCCTCATCCCTGCATTTCCAGTCCCCAAGCCAGAATGTGGTGCATCTTTTTTCACTCCGATCACTAAGCCACATTATTTCAACTTCTTTAATAATTCCCAAATCCCTCTCCTTCTTTCTTTAATTCAGGCTGCTGGCGCCTCTCCCCTACACGATTGCCCACTGATCTCTGGCTTCAGCCTTGCTTCTCTTCAATCCTGTGAACACTCAGGACAACTTTTCTCAGATACAATTACTATCACCCTACTGTTTTACTTAAAAACCTCTGATGGCTCCTGCATTCACTCTAAATAAAGTACAAACTCCTTAAAGTTGCTGACAAATTCCTTCACCACTCACCTTTCTTGCCTCTCCAGACCTTTCTATCATCCTCCCCACCCCATCCAGTACAGCCAAGTTGTTTGCAGTTCCCTGCATGTACCGTGTGCTCTCTTGACTGTGGGCCTTTGCGCGGTGCTGGTCACTCCGCAAGGGGTTTCCGTCCCGAGTCCAGCCCTGTTCATTCCTCTGGAATCACAGATGGGAAGACAAAGATCAGGGAAATGGGCCACTGCCCTTGTAGGAAGTACCTCTTCATTTATGCAAGAATTAATCACATTCATGCTTCCTTAAAGATGAGACAGGGTAGTTATAATGTGTCTGCTCTCTTATTGATGTGCTTCCCTGCCCCAATCTTCCCCCACTCAGAGCAGTGTCCCTCTCCAAGGCTGGGACTGTACCAACACATTTTATGGCCTTCAGAGGCCATCCCTTTCACATTGTGAACAGCAGAGTTGGGGCCGTGCAGATGCATTTCCCTGGGGCCTGTCCAGTGTTGCTGGGAGATTGATGTTTAGGCTTTTGGGTTGTGCAGTGCTGATGCTGGATCCAGAAAGAGAGCAGCACTGTTGTGTTCTTTAATGAGTTTACATGCTTTGTGGATGCTGTGTGGGCCCCTCTTACCCTCCTCTGAGACCAGACCTATGCCTTAGGAGTGATTGAGGGCTCCTCCTGTTTCTTCCTATAACAACCTCCATGTCTGCTATTGCAACATTTGCTGCCTGCACCACCTGCCTCACCCACGAGCCTGAAAGGCTGGGAATGTTTCTCAACCACTCTTTCTAGGGGACACTGATTCCAGGGACACTGAGTCCCATGTCTGGCAATTACACACTTAGGGGACTTTAATGAAACAAATAGAATTGGCAAGTGGTTGAGAGAATGTGCTTCCCTTCTCCGTTCCTCTCCAGGAAAGTGGCCGTCTCATCCACTGAAATGTGATATTCCTGATGGGGAAGGGGTGGGGGTCTTGTGAAAACCCAGTGTTCTTCTCAACAAGCCCTTGAGCTGCTCTTGGGAAACTTTGAGAAAACTCCGGCCCACATCTCACATTTTAGGCAGAAGCAGTGTATCAGCTCAGGCTGCCATAATAACATACAATAGGCTGGGCAGCTTAAATAACAGAAACGTGTTTTCTCCCAGTACTGGAGGCTGGAAGTCCAAGATCAAGGTGCCAGCTGATTTGGTTTCAGTGAGGACTTCTTCCTGGCTTGTAGGTGGCTGTCTTCTCACTGTGCCCTCACGTGGCAGGGTGGGGGGAGAAGGGATCTAATAAGGCCACCGATATAATCAGATTAGGACCCATCCCCCTCATGACCTCATTTAACCTTGATTACCTCCTAAGTGCCCTATCTACAAATACAGTCACAATTGGGGGGTTAGGGCTTCAACATATGAATTTTGGGGGACACATTTCAATCCACAGCAGGTGGCCAAGGCAGAATTAGGCACAAGTGGGCACACTTATCCTTGATAGCCTCAGATCTCCTGTTTTCTCCCCCTGCACACAGGAGTTCATGCTACCCTGTGCCTTCCTGTCCCCCACCTCACCCCCCCAACACCTCAGCTCTAAACAGTTCTGACTTCTAAAAAGTGTGCCATTTTTAAGCCATATTCAACTGGTAGACATGTTTATTTTGGGAGGGAGTACATGATATGTGTTTTTATTTGAATTAGAAACTGACATGCCAAACAAATATTTCAGATATAAATCCAGAGTCACAGCTTCTGAGAAAACAGATGAGCTGGCAACACCATATTTCCATCCTCCATGGCACCCATAGGCTAGAGCCAACTTCTTCACAGGGGGCCTGGGCCCTGCTGTTGGGCACATTACCTATTATTCTAGAATGTTCTTGCATCTGGCCCTCTCCGTGTGTGTTATGTGCCTTTCCCTTCTGGTCAGTTGAGTTTGGAACTCTTTCCCCAGCCCTTTTCTTCTTGCCATATCCTCACTCAAGTTTACTTTTCGCACATAATTTTGCTAACCAGCTGCTAGAAAATAAAATAAGGCTATTCCTGTTTAACGTATTAGTGGATATTAATGAATTAAAAAACCTTCTTCACTGGCTGTAGCTGCCCTGTGAGGGAGTTTTCAGAGAGACATAGTCCTAGCAGTCCTCAAATCCAATCCCATGACTCTCCGGTCAGCGTGCTTGGAGCTGGTCCCAACCTCTCCGCATTCATCCCTAAAGCAGAGGTGAGGGTCATGTCCCTTCCATCCTGTGGCTGAAGACAATTAGACTCAACAGCCTGCGCCTCTTGAGTCTTATAGGGTAGGCCTGTCTCGTGCCTTCACTGTCTGCTACACTCTAAACCCTCTTACTTCGCATGGCTTTAAACTTAAAAGATCTAAGGCTAAAACTATTTCCATGGCTTAAAAATCTTTCCCTGGAAAAGAGTGTTGTTACATTTCCCAAGAAGAGGGAAGACACGTAGAGGTTGCCTTTCTCTCTGCACAACTGTTATTTCATGTCAGGAAGACTGAGATAGAGGGTGATGTGGAGCAGCGAGTGTTCAGAAAATTCCTCCTCGTCACGGTCCTGGCAGTGCGTGAGTCATGAGCTCCCAGCTCTAGGCTGTGGGCGTGTGTGTGTTGTCAAATGCAATTACTGGGCACTCAGATGTGGTCAGTGCCCACCACAGAGGGCCCAACAGGGGCATCTGTTGTCTTGTAGCATGGAACTGTGTGTGTACATGGGTTGCCTTATCCCAGGCTGTAGAAAACCTCATTGCTCAGACAGGAGTGTCAGATCATATTAGATCCACCCCGTCCTCCTCCTCCTCCTCCTGTGGATTGTCAGAGCTGGGGCCACCCGCACTGGCTGTCGGGAGACTCTCATTTTGTCGTGTTGCAACTACCAGCCCACGTCTTTCAGAGGCCTTCTGGTCTCAAGCATGCAACCAATACTTAAGGTGATCTCTATTTGGCTTGGTGGCATTTCTTGGGCAGTGCTGATTGATTCAGAAAGGCTTGATTTAACTGGAGCAGTGGCCGCTTGCCTGGGTGGACAGCTCAGGCCCTGCACAGTGTCAATGATGAGGGCTTCCAGGGTAAGTCTTCTTGCTTCTCAGCATCTTAATAGGATGAGAAGGGTGAGCAGTGGGCTTTCTGAATTTCCCCCAAGTACTCCAAATACATGCATGTCAGAGTCGCATCTGTGTCCTGCCACTGCAGGGGACATTGGAACCAATGTCTGCTTAAGCTGTAGCACTGAGTGCAAAACCAATCATACCCCCTCTGCCCTGCCCACTTCTGGGCTTCTGCAGTGGTAAACAAGCATGGACAAAGTGAGATGCTCATAATTTGGTGGATAAATCAATAGTCTGAGTAGGCTCAAACTGGCATCTTTACTCTGTTCTTGGGGCCTTTTCCTGGATGCCTTTGTCAATTAATGGATTTCTTTCAACATGACTGTAAGGAGGGCTTTGGCACTCTGCTGACTTATTTTGTGATTCTTGAAGCATGGGATCGTTAGTTTTTAGTACAACACTGCTTTTCAACAGCTCTTCTGTAACTGACTCCTCACAGGGGGTAGAACAGTACGAGTGGTACCTGAAGTCCCGATTAATGCTTGAAATGATTTGGGGAAAGTTCATTGCGAAGATAGAGTGAGATTCCTCTTCCTTTTGCATAATCCTATGATGGGTTGGTGTTTCCTGGACTGTATTTAGATCCTGAGTTTTTTTCTTGGGAAGATTGATTTCTTAGGTTAGACCACTGACCTTGAATCACTGAGATGAAACATAAATAAAATAAATAGATATGAGCATCTCTACAATCACCAGAATGCTGGATGAAAGATCAGCCCTCCTTCTCTCCCTGATGCTCCTTTCTTGCAATCCACTCTTTCTAAATCAGAAGCAAAAAGAGGGGGTGGCATGGACTAAGTGGCTGTTTGGCGGTGGAACCTGGTAGATGTGGGGCAGTGTAGTGGGGCTTCAGTAGGGAAGGTGACCACCTGCTTTAGCCTTGATCACGTGCGTTTATGGTTCTCTTGAGTCAGCTTGGAACAACATTATAATTTGCTTTACTTGAGGAAAAATAAAAAGATAAATATGTGCTGCTGGGAACATCTCAGAGGAGGGAAATGACTGCTACATTATCAAGCCCTTTCCTATTGATCGGGGGATCATCATTTCCCAGGAACAAGCCACCATGGATTGGTATGTCCAGGTTCTTTCATTGTGTTTGGTCACTGTGGAAACGTGGTGGGTGCCAAAGAGTGGAGAAGCTCATAGTGACTGCAGCTGAGAGGAAAGGAAGGTTGACCGAAATATGGAATCTGAGGACAGCTAGGAGAGCCTCTCTCCTTGTGGGAAGTGTCTGAAACCACATGATCCCCCCACTTTTCTATCATGAGTGCAAATGCAGCACTTGAAATATTATAAAGGAGTTTACCAGATCAATTCAAGATGAGGGTGGTCTGCAGGTGCTAATTCATTGAGAGAGCTGAAGTGAAGAACCAGGCAAACAGCAAATTGCAGGTCTGGCTGCTGGTGACTGTGTGGTTGCCAGTCACCTTCACTGTGGACCATTAATCATCCCCACTATTTCTCCCTGGTCTTTTTGGAATGCATGCTCTATTATTCCTTCTTTAATCTTCATGAGGATCCTCAACTTACTTACTGAAGTCCTTTTCAGGTTGCTTTATTATTTTTATTTCCTCAGGTATAAATTCCTCCTGATTTTTAGTTTTGTAGAATCTTTTTAGTAGTGTAAGTTTTCTTTATGTGTTTTGGAATTTCTATTCTCAGACTCATCTTGAGTGGGAGGTGTTTACTCCTGGTTTGTCTCTCTCCCTGTGCTCACTCTCATTTTTCTACCTGTTTGTAGTCACCATACCACACCCTGACTGCTCCTAGTCTTAAACTGGATTTTGTTATTGTCAACTCAGAGTTCCTGTGCCTAGGTGATATTAAAGAGCAAGACCAGTCCTGACATGGAGCCAGTGGGTCTACTCTTTCCTTTGTCTCTACATGTGCCACCTTATGTAAGCCATAGCTCTAGGCAGAAGTCATAGATTTTTTTCAGTTTTTTTGGAAGGGGGGTTGACTCCAGCCTTGGGTCATGCAATGACCTTAGCTCTGGTCTCTTGTCTCACATGATACACTTTGAGTCTTGGATATTCTGGACTCAGAATCTAGAAGATACCAGGAGTTCCACTTACTACATTGTGTTCCAGCCATTTATAGTCCTTAAAAACTTTTGCTTTTGAGCAGGGTAAGTCTTTTAAAATCTCCTCTCTCTATTGTTTATTATGGCTATATGTTTGGAGCAGTGTTCACAGGGATAGGACTGGGTCAATGCTTGACTTAATAACTCCAATTGGCGAGGAGTTCTGTTGCTTCCTTAGGACACAGACATGTAATCCAGGTAGGTATGCCACATATCAGATGAGATTTATTTGCTAGGCACTGCACTATGTGCTTAATATATATTATTTTATTATATTCATATAACATCATTGTAAAGCTTTATTAGTACTATTCTGTAGATTAGGAAATTTGTGGCTCAGAAAGAAGAAAGAAACCAGTCCCAAATCATGCATAGCTTGTGGATTTCATAATTGGTACCAAAACCTGGGTCTAATTTCCAATCAGAATGCTTAACTACTGTGTTCTGCCAAGTCTCTAAAAGTAGAGGCACCATCTCATAATGCCCTTTCCTTTCATCCTAGGAGAATGAACTGAAGGATGCCACCCAGACAGTATGTCGCCTGAGGCCCTGTTATGCAGGTCTTCCCACAAAATCCTGGCAATATGACAAGGTAACCAATGATACCATTAACACATTGTCTGGAGGCCCAGGGCTGGAGGTGGGGTGGCAGGGAGGAACCGTAGGAAGGGAAAGGAGGGGGAGCTCACTGAGCTCCACCCAATGTGGGGGGCCTGAGACCCTGGGCCAGGTCTCTCATGCATCTTCCTGTGACCACCACATGAATCCCCAATGATGTCTTATTCACTGTCCACGTGTTATCCCCCCTTGGACGTCTCTTGCATGCCACTTTTTGAACAGCAAGACTTTTGATGCCTACAGTCCCAAACCATTTCCTTGCTCACTTTCTCTCATCCCAGTCCATGGCACTTCCCTCCACACAATTGCTCAAGCCAATGTGCATCTTGGATTCTGCCCTTTCCTCACCAACCAGCTCTATGGGCACTGGACATAGCCAGCTCCTCTCCCCTCTCTCCATGGCTGTCCCTCCACTCCAGGCCACCATTTTCTCTTGCCTGGATACCAAGACAGCTTCATGCTGGCCTACCTCCCTTCTCATCATCCTGCAGTCATTCTCCCACAGCAGCTACAGCTATCTTGTAATGTAAACTAGATCATGCAGCTCCTCAGATGAACTCTTCCAATTTCTTCCATAAATAGACCTGAAGCTTCTCCCCACAACTGCCCTCTGTGTGAGCCACTGCCTGCCCTTCCACCTCTTCTTCACGGAGCTCTGGACACTCTGGCTTCCTTTTTGTTTCTTAGACCTCCAAGGTTGTCTCAGCACTTGGCAGTTTTCTCTGCTTAGAACTTTCTACTTTCTCATCTTCTTGCCATTCAGCCTCAGGTTCAAAGTCACCTCCTGGTGTGACCGCCTATGGCTGTCCCGCTAATGCCCCTGATCTGCCTGCTCCTTCTCATCTCTGTGTGACCTCACCCAGTTTCTATATTCTTTGTGTCTCTTGTAATTGTCTAAATCTATCACACATCTTCATTTATGTGTTTGTTTGTCTCCCTCCTGCAAGAATGCCAGCTCCATGGTCACAGAGGCCAGTGCAACCTTATTCATCACTGTATCCCCAACACCTGTAACAGGTGCTCAGTAAATATAAGGGTTCCTGTGCCTTGGTGACATTAGGGAGCAATACCAGTCCTGACAGGATCCAGTGGGTCTACTTAGGGGCACTGTGGGGTCTACTCCCCGGTGAGTCTACTCCCTCCCAGTAAATATAGTAGCTGCTGAGTAAATATTAGTTGAATGACTGATTGGTGGTTTTGAGCTGCTCACTTCACAGCTTTACCAATGCACTTTTCAAGGAATAACTGAGCTCTAACAATTTAATATTAAAAATTAGATGTTTCTTGATTTGATGCCCATTTTTATACCTTCCTATTTGGCCATATTTTCAAAACAGATGTGTTTTCCAGAAAATCACAAGTGTTTAGGTGGATGTGGAGAGACTGGAGCACTACACTGCTGGAGGGAGAGTAAAATGGTGCAGCTGCTGTGGAAAACAGTGTGGTGGTTTCTCAAACAATTAAAAATAAAATTACCTGTGATCCAGTGATCCCAATTCTGGGTATATACCCAAAAGAATAGAAAGCAGGGTCTTGAAGAGATATATGTACACTCATGTTACAAATTTACAGTAGCCAAAAGGGTGGAAGCAACGTGAGTGTCCATCGACAGATAAATGGATAAGCAAAATGTGGTATCTACACACAATGGAATATTATTCAGCCTTTAAAAAGGAAGGAAATTCTGACACGTGCTATAATATGGATGGAATTTGGGGACATTGGTGGTGATGGTTGTGGAACAATGTGAATGTTTGAAGTGAAGTAAGCCGGTCACAAAAGGACAAATACTGCATGATTGTACTTATTTAAGATCACTAGAGTCATCAAATTCATAGAGACAGAAAGTAGAATGGTGGCATCCAGGGGCAGGGGAAGGGATTGGGAGCCACCGTTTAATGGGGACAGTTTCAGTTTGGGAAGATGAAAGAGTTCTGGAGATGGATGGTGGTGACGGTTGCATGACAGTGTGAATGTGCTTAGTGCCACTGAACCGGACACTTAAAGATGGTTAAGGTGGTAAATTTCATGTTATGTGCATTTTACCATATGTGTTTTTAAAGTTATGTTTTTAATATAGCCTGACTCTCCAATTAGTGCCTTTTCATGTATCCCTGTCAGACCCCACTTTCCAAACCAGCTTTCAAGAAAGTTTCTGATAAATTCACTCACACTGGGACATGAACACATGATAAGGCTTGGTGATTTCCTCAGCCCAGCAGTATTTTTACTGAAACAGGAACATGATTGTAAAGTGGAGGTAGTGCTCTAGGCATCAGGTGCAGGCAGATGGGAGGGAGGATCCTGGGACGAATCTCTCCCTTCTAGTCAAATCACTGCATGTGCACACGTCTGCGGCTAAGCTGGGCTCCCACCCCCGGAGAGGTGATTCCAGCTTTGTGAGGACAGAGAGACCTGGAACTGAGCCCTGCAGGCATTCAGCTAAGCCAGCACTGCCAGCAGAGGCGTGTGGGGCCACAGTCATCACCCCCCACGACCAAGGCACAATCTCCTTTTCTGGCTTTCTGGCTGTGCTGTTTGACATTCCTGCTCCCATAGGATTCACAAGAAATCCAGCTTCATTTATTTTTTTATTTTTTTATTTTTGCTTAAGATTTGAAATTTCTTCCTCTGCTGCCTTCCAACTTGGCCTTTTAAACAAGGCTGCGAGGCACAGAAAATGAGCTTGCCTTCCCTTCTGCTTTGCAGGGGTGTCTGAGGGAACCAAGTGACTCACCAGGCACAGACGAGAATAGCAGAGCTTGAGGAGAGGCAGCAGGGAGATGGCAGGGGCACACCCAGATGGTGCTGCCCGCTCGCCTGCTTTGCAGGGCTCAGTTTTTCTTCAAAGTGCCTGAACTAGCTATCTGCAGAACAGACACTGTGGGAGACAGCAGTTGCCAGAGATGGCTCTTGAGGCTGAGCTGGGTAGCTCACTGGCCCAGGGTCCCTGTGGAGGCAAGGGGGCAGGTGTTAGTTCGTGCTGGTGGAAGCATTCAGCAACAACACAGACTCATGGGGCCTTGTCTACATAAACCTGCAGAAACACAAGGAGCCCTCCTGGTCCCCGGGAAGACATTTGGGGATTACCAGCTCCCTCACCTGATTCTTCTTTGGATGTGCAATCTGCTTTTTGGTATCCCTGATTAAGAGAGGGAAATTAATTATCAGGGCTTTTAATTATGGATGCAAGGGGGTGTGTTGTCAGCATTTTCCATGAAGCCTGAACAGAAATGATGGGTTCTTAGGTGCAAAACGTGATCTTGGGCTGTCCAGAACACTGGATTGACCTCGCTGTGGCGGGTAGCCATGGGAAAGGAGACCAATGGTCTGGGGCCCAGGGCATGGTGCAGAGAATGCCTTTGAAGCCTGCACACCTGACTTTTTATTGATTCCAAATAAACAATTCAGATTTCTTATTTGCCTGGGTTAGTAGGAGTCTGTTAAGCTCTCCCTAAACTGGGCAGATGTTGCTGAAGCTAATCTGAAGTTCAGTGGTTCTTTCCCATGGAGTAGCTGCTGCCAAATATCTCAAGCTTCTCTTCCACCTGGTGACACTGTTGCTGTGACCAAAATCTGTGTTTTGAAATAGAAATGAGTCAAGTGGCCCAGGTTATTCATGTGCTACTGTGTCTGTGTGCAGTGAGCAGGTCTCAGGGAGGCCCTTAAAGCCTGTTGGTGCATCAAGTTCTGGAGCCAGTTACTTCATAGGTTAAGTTCATGACCTATGAACCTATGATCTACTAAGTCCTCTTACCCACTGGCCAGAAATCCGAGGTTGGCTGGAAGTCTGGGTCCAGCTACAAAACACAGTATGAATCATCATCATGCAACTTACTAGCAATTTACTCCTTTTCTTAATTTTTTCAATGAGAAAATTACCAAAGTTTATAAGGATAACACACATACACATTTGCGATATGCGAGGCTAAGTTTTTGACTGAAAGGTGAATGCCCAGCCCAGGGTTGCACCTGAATATCATTATCTATTTTGCCTTCATAAAAAAAAAAAAAAAAATCCTGTAAGAGAGGACTGTTCTTCCCTTTCCATTTAACTGGGACAAAGGAAGAGTCATCTGGGCTCCTAACTTTGAAGGTCTAGAAAATTTTCTGTGGTTATTCGTCTTAGTGAAAATCTCCTCGAGTCCCTTTTGTTATTCTGAATCCTCTTTCTCCTTTACTAGGAGAATGACCTGGCTCAGTTCCTGGGAGAATGTTCTAGTCCAAGTACAACTGTGACAGGGACACGAGTTTGGCTCTAAAGGAGAGTTCTCTGGTCCTGAACATGATCGGCTTGGAGCCAAACGCATCATCACAGTGTGGATCCTTGCACCTTGCAGGGTGCTCAGTGGGGCCTGGGAGAGTTGGAGTCCTGAATCCAGGCAGGATCTGCAGCTGCCAAATTAGAGAAAGCCCCCTTCTCTGGGTTTATCCGCTAGGCTTATTTCCAGCTGCATGTCATGGAAATCTGAGCTTGGTGGCTTAAACACTTGGGGCTTTATAGTGCTCAGGAAGCCCAGAGATGGAGAATTCAGGTGGAGGCAGCCGCTTAGTGAAGCAAGACCCAAATGCCTCTTCCTCGCTAGCTGCTCCATGCTTGGTGGTGGCTTTTGCGGTCCCGTCACGGGGTGGTGTTCCATCTCTAAGTGCTGTATCCTTACTGCAGCCAGAAGGAGAGGCATAGCCCAAGCCCCTCTTAGGAAGCTTGGTATTCATAAAGGGTCATTTCTCCTGCAGATTTCTGCTCGAGAGTCATTGGAGAACTGGGTCACATGGGGTCTCCATCTGCGTCCTGGCAGGAGAGATGGTGCACCCCCCAAAAGCAACCGAGGAGAGTTACTAAGGGACTTAAGAAGGTGTGTCTGGAGTAAAGGGCAGTGACAATGGCAAGAGCAGAGAGAGTTGCCACTCCGGGCCCACAGAGCAGAGAGGGACAGGGGGACTCACTCAACCATTTGCTTGAGACTGAGGTTTTCCAGGGACATTATGCCAGTTGCTGGCATACAGTGAGAATTGTATAAATGCTTGTACTTATTAGGATTATCATCTAGTTAACCTTTGTATTAGTTTCCTCTTGCTGCTGTAAAAGATTACCACAAACATAATGTCTTACACAATGCACATTTATTATCTAACAGCTCTGGAAATCGGAAGTTCCAAAACGAGGTAGGAGCAGGGCTGCATTCCTTCTGGAGGCTCTAGGGGAGAGTCTGTTGTCTCATTCTTTCCAGCTTCTAGAGGCTGCCTGTGTTCCTTGGCTTGTGACCTCTCCTTATCTTCAAAGCCTGTAGCACAGCATCGACAAATCTCTGTCTTTTTAAACTCAGACCCTCCTGTCTTCCTCTTCCCCTTATAGGAAGCTTTTTTTGATTATGTTGGGCCCACCCGGATAATCCAGGATCATCTCCCCATCTCAAGACACTTGACATAAGCACATCTTCAAAGTCCCTTCTGCCATGTAAAGTAATATATTCACAGATTCCAGAGATTAGGATGGGGACACGTTTGTGGGGTTATTATTCAGCCTACTTCAGTCTCCAAAAAATCAATCTCTTTGTTCACCTCTCCCCTCTCCTTATCCACAGACACCGCTGATTGTTGCAAATGAGAGCAATGACCTTAATCAATCTGATAAATGCAAAGAAGACACTATGGAAAATCCAAGGTCAAGGAAATGCAAAACCATAATTTTGGTGTGAGATGAGGTCCACTGAAGGATAAATGTCACCAACTTGCCCTAGAAGTCCTCGGCACATTCTGCCTGGACTCCACATTTTCTTCCCTGTCCTTCTATTCTTTCACTTTCCCTATAAGCATCATCTTCCAGACCAAAAAAATATCCATTTTTCCAACATTTTTGCTAAGTTACTAATACTTACCACCATATTTACAACTGCATAAAACAGTGTTTTAGCTTCACTCTGTTAAATTTAGTTCCATTTTAGCTCCACTGTGGGACAAATGGGATTTATGGGCCAGTCTGATCCTCTAACATCTGTCCTGACCCCTGTTTGCAGCATTTCTATGGGAGAGTGAGTTCTGGAGCCCAACAATCCATTCCAGACTCACGGTTGGACTGTGACCTGTCTGTAGGTTGGGGATTGACCATTCTTGACCAAAGCCCTGGTCAATGCCCTTTGTGGGGTAATTCTTGACTGTCCTGTGCTCTTCCAATGTACCAGATAATAAATACATTGCCATATTGGGTTCTGCAAATGGAGCCGGAAACCCATCTGCTTGCCTACAAAGCCTGGCTTTGACTCTGTGCCTCTTAGATGCACCTTATTTAAGAAGACTTTGAATCATTCATTTTGCTTTTGGACTGTTCGAAGATATTTTTCTTTCCAGATTTTATCTATCAGAGTCCTAATAGGAAATAGATAGCACTTCCAAACTGGGGGATAGAACAGAGTTTAAGGAAGAAATTACTAACAAAGGTGGGGGGTGGGCAGAAAGCCAGCAGCAGCCCAGGACCTAGGACCACCCTCCAGGACCCGGGGAGAATGGTGTGGGAGAGGCCCTCCCACTGGAGTTTGGCTGTAGGTAGAAAGACATCATGCCAGTGGTCCCCAAGATCACCCCCAGGTTCAAGGATTCACTGGGAGAATTCACAGAATGCAGCGTATGGTCATAATCATGGCTGTGATTTATTATATATCACAAGGACACAAAACACAAGCAGCTGAGGGAAAAGACACATGGGGTGAAGTCCGGGGGAGACCAGTGACAAGCTTCCAAGAGTCCTCTCCCAAGAGGATTTGCAAGAATCACACAGGATGTGCTTAATTCCCCCACAGCAGCAAGTTGTGACAACACGTGTGGAATGTCATCCACCGGGGAAGCCTATTAATGACCAGCACCCAGAGTTTTTATTGGGGGCTGGTCACGTGGGCACTTCTGCCTGGCTCATACCAAAATTCCAGACTCCCAGAAGGAGAGCAGGTGTTCAGCATGAACCACATTGTACCAACAGTCTACACACAGTGACTCCCATCCTAATCAATCAGTGAATAGGGGGAACCCCCCCAAATCCAAGTTCCAGGTTGCCAGCCAAGCAAGTGCCAGCCTTGCATGCTGCCTTCCCAAGGAGAGTGGGCTCAGGCCGGCTATGGGAGCTCTTTTCTACACAGGCCACCCTGCAGGCTGGTGGGGAGGTGCCAGGGGAAGGCAGTTGACGCCAACCTCACTCTTCCCTGCCCCCTGGTTTCCTGCTGGTATCTCCCACTGTTCAAATCTAATTAGAAACCGGATGTCACAGGAGATGCAGACAGGGAAGACAGCACTCTTGGGGCACAGAGCAGGACATATGAGGGTGGGGACTGGACCTGAAAGGACCAACAGAATAACCCAAGGAACGCAGGCCACCTCCCCAGTCAGTCCAAAACTCTTTCTTGACCACTGACTCTGTGCCAGGCACTCTTGTCGTCTCTAGCAATAGGGAATTGGATAGCAAAAGAAAAGTCCTGTCCAAGTGAAACTTACATTCTAATGAGGAGCAGCCACAAGAAAAATGTAAACAGCTACATAGGATAATTTCTGATAAGAATAAGTGCCCATGGAAAATAAAGCATAGCAAATCGGGAAGGGGGGGTAAAGGTGGATGAGTGGGGGCTAGGGGTGGTGTGGAAGGTGGGTAGGGATGTGCCAGGCAGTGGAATCAGAAAGTGCAAAGGCCGTGGGGTGGGAATGAGCTTTGCTGGTTTAAGGGGCAGAAAGAAAGGCAGGGTATCCCCAGCATGGTGAATGGTGGCAACAGGGAAGCAGGTGAAACTAGGATAGCAGTGGGCGGGGTCACATTCTGCAGAGTCTGGAGACCACCGAGGGGTTTGGATTTTATCCTAAATTTTCTGTAAACCTCAGGAGGTTTCAAGCAGGGAGAGGCAAGGTATGACAAATATTTCAGAAAGCTTATGCTGGCAACTGTGTGAAACTGGACTTTGGGACATGCAAATGTTACCCTCAAGTCTGATTTTCTGGAACAACTAGAACATGAGAAGTGAGAACTTTCAGGAAAACTGTACCCCTGGAGTTGAGGTCCAAAAGTGAGAACTGTTGAATACAAGTAGGTCATGACATTTTTATCAGGAGCATTTAAATACTATTTCTAAGTTCATGGCCTGATGCACCACATTACAGCTAAGTAGCATGAAAATACTCCTGTGAATCAGACCTCTCTATGACCTCTTAATAATAGCTTCCCTGTAACTCTGCTCCCATTAGGAATGCCAAGTGGGTGCCTTCCTTTCTTCTGGTGCCACAGAAATTGTCAGGTTAAACTAACAGTGCATAAAGTATTTGGAACAGAAAGGACTTCTGTAGCTGCAAAACATGACTTTATGACAGTCTGTTACTGAAGCCATAGTTCATGTTGTAGCATTTGGGAAGAAGAAAAAGAAATTAAAAGTGCATTGCTGGGTTAAAATATGTTGCTTCCACAGTGAAAATTAATGGGGAATAAACGACAATACCGTCTCTCATCAATGACATGCCCTCACCTATTTCAAAAAAGCCATAGGAGAAGTTGAGAGTAAGTGGTGCCCCCCAGAGAAGCTGATAGCTTGGCCCTGGGAATTGTGGCCTGAGGGTGAAATCGGCATGGTTTCTGAGGTTGTTGGGTGAATTTGTTCTAATCCATGTGGAGTTCTGTTGCTGTTTTTATCAACTTCTAAGACCAGGTGAAATTTTTAGACTGAAAACTTAGTCTGCCTAGACAATTTGGATAACACTTTTATATCTGTTAAGACTCTCATGGCTGCAAGAGACAGAACAATTCAAATTGGTGTAAGCAAACAGAAAACCTACTGGCCCAAGTAATGAAAGGAAAAGATGATAAGCTTCAGATAAAGCTTGATCTAGGTGCTCAAATGATGCTTCCAGGATCCTGCTTCTTGGTCTGCATCTCTTGGCTCTCTGTCTGTTTCATTGGCTTTATTCCCAGATGGGTTCTTTCCTCATGATGGCAAATTCTATAGCAGCTCCAGCCTTTTGTCCTCAACTTTGTAAGTCCAGTGGGCAAAAGAGAGAGTCTTCCCAGGCCCCTTTGCACATCCAAGACCTCATTCTCCATGATGCAGTTGGTCACATGACCTCCCTAACCAATCTCTATATCCAGGGGATGGCATTGCACTGATTGGCTGGGCCTGGGTCACATTCTCCGTCCTGAACCAATTGCTGAGGCTGAGTGGAGATGGGAGGGATGAAGAGGAAGGCTGTGTGCTGATTGGCCAGCCTTGGTCACATGTAGTCACCCCCAGCAGAGTGGACCCATCTGAAGTCCATGAAGGAGAATAAAGGAGGAGAAGATTCTCCCAAAGGAAATTGAAGATAATGTGCCTAAAAATATCAACAGATGCTAGTCAGGGGTAACAGTCTCCTTATCTCCTCTCTTCTCTTCTTGCAGGTGAAGGAAGATTATGCTCAGCTCAGGCACAAGCTCACTGTAGTGACCAGAGAACGTGATTTGGCCGTGAAAGAGAAACACCAGCTCAAAGCCAAGCTGGAGAACCTAGAACAGGTCCTAAAGGTAGGCTGGTGTTCTGCATTCGGGGACCACTTCTGCTCTGCCAAAGGTCAGCCTGAGCAAGGCGGGGCTGCGGGGCTCCAGAGCAGAACATAGTTGAAGCTCTTTCTGCTGCCATCATCAAAATTCAGGGCTCTTGGGGCTGTTTTCACCCTTTAGATGGTATAAAAAGCAATAAATAACAAAATTCGAATGTTTCTGGAAGCAATCCCGTAAAACCAATTATGCATTTCCATTTCTTAGGATTTTAAACACAGCTGAGCTGTGTGGTGGTAGGCAGTGCTTCTGAATGGAAATTGAGCTTAAGTTAAAGACCAGAGGTGTCTACACTGGTTTTTTAAACTTCATGAATTTTAAGCCGTTCCTCAGATGCGTAATGACCTTTGTTATAAAGAGAATAGAGAAATCAGAAAATTGCTTTATCAGGGTGCAGGTAATTGGATACTCCTCATGCATTTCTGATGAGCTGGGATCTACTTCAATATTTAATGGATGGGTTAATTTGCTATTGATGTCATTGTGTTAAGCTGAATAAATTCTTTAGCTTTTTTTTTTTTTTTCTTGAGTGTTAAAATTTTATTGGATTCTCATTGTGGGATTTTTTTTTAAAATAAAAGAATAGAAGGATAATCATCTCCAGTGATACTGCACGGTACATACTTGATCATTAACGCAGTACCTTACTTTGATCATTTGCATTTCACAAGTGCCAAAAACAATATTATGCTCTGCTCACTGATACTCTTTAAATCAAGAAGTGATTTTTAACTCCATCTATAGCTCCTTTGGGGAGACTGTTAGAGCTCAGAGGGGAAGCAGATTAGAGGTTGCCAGGGATGGTGGGGGGTCACGAGGAAATGAGGAGTGACTGCTAATGGGTATGAAGTTTATTTGGGGGGTAATGAAAATGTTATGGGATGAGGTAGTAATGATGGTTGCAGAACTTTGTGAATATACCAAAAACACTGAATAGTACACTTTAAAATGGTGAATTTTATGGCATGTAAATTACATCTCAATTAAAAAATAAAGGTGCCCTATTCTCTCACTATTGGTCCTGAATATGAAGCAAGCTGGTCGTGTGGTTCTCAGCCAGGTGAACAGAACTGTGCTCCATGCTGGGTGGCTTGTGAGACACATGTGTGTCCAACTGAGTCCTCTCCTGGGGAAGAGCTAAGGCTGACTCTGGCTATATTGCTTTGCATGCTTGCTCTAAGTTTAGGACATAACCTTAAAGAGAGGAGATATGACCACGTAGTTATTTAAGCAACTTCTGTGACTACCAACTGTGAGTTCTCCTAGGGCACAAACCATGATTTATTAAACCCTCTTCCTTAGTGCTTTGGGCAAAGAAGGTGTTTGGTTAACTTAATGGAAGATGGGCTGTGAATCCTTGGATATAAGGAGCTTAGTTGAGAGTCTGCCAGATTAAAGTAACCAGGAAGGATAATTTAGATCAGTAGTTCTCAATGGGGGCAAGTTGCCCCCCAGGGGACATTTGGCAAGTCTGGGGACATTTTTGATTGGTGTGACTGGGGAAGGAGAGCTATTAGCATCTAGTGGGTAGAGGCCAGGAATGTAGTTAAATCTCCTATAATGCACAGGTCAGCCCCTGGAGTGGATTGAATTGTCCCCCAAAGTCATTGAAGCTTATCCCCATTATAACTGTTGAAGGTAGGAAATCCTGTTATGGTAATCAAAAAGTGGAGCCTTGAAGGGGTGATTGGATTGTGAGGACTGTACTCTCATGAATGGATTGATCCATTCTTGAATAAAAGGAGTGGTTCTGGAGTCTTTAAAAGGAGAGTGATTGAGGTTAGTCTCTCTCTGCTCTGCCACCATGCCATGTGAGACCCCTGCCTTACTGTTAACACCAACGCCTTCACCAGATGTGTTCCCTGGACTTTGAACTTCCCAGCCTCTGAAACTGTAAGCAATAAATTTTGTTTTATTACAAATCACCCAATTCCAGGTATTTCATTATAAGCAACTGAAATAGACTAATATAGCCCCCAACAGCAAAGAATTTTCTGGCTCAAAATATAAATAGTCCTGAGGTTGAGAAACCCCATGTATTTATTTCTTGTTGCTGCTGTAACAAATCAGCCCACCATGGCTTCATGGCTTAAGACAACACAAATGTATTTTCTTACCATCCTGGAGGTCAGAAGTCCAAAATGAGTCTTACAGGCTAAAATCAAGGTGTCAGATGGCAGGGCTGGTTCCTTCCTGGAGGCTTTAGGGGAGAATCTGTTCCTCCTCTTCCAGCTTCCAGGGGCCACTCACACCTCACCCTTCACCCTCAAAGCCAGCAATGTAGCATCTTCTCTCGTCTCTGGCCTCCTGCCTCCCTCTTATAAAGACCCTTTTGATGACATTGGCTCACCTGTAAAGTTCCCATCTCATGGTCCTTACCTTAGTCACATCTGCAAAGTCCCCTTCATGGGTTCCAGGTTTGGAAGTCGGATATCTTTGGGGGCATTATTCAGCTGTCACACACTGGATTACCTTAAGGAGGTGACTGAACATGTCGATCCTACCCAAGGGCAGAGGAGGTCTGGCTCAGCTTTAGGGGTGTGAGATTCCTGTCTGCACAAACCTGTGTCTCTCCTCACCTGGCCTGTGGAGGCTGCCCTTCCTGTCTGACCTTGGGTTTGAACCTCACACCTAGGGCCTTGCATGGGTGTGAACAACCCAGGTTCATATCCAAGTCTGTCCATCCCCCTCTACAAACTGCCCTCTCCTTGGCAGCCCTCCCCTCCAGGGGTGCACACAGCATGGGCATTGCAAGCCTTTGGGAGGATAAATGGTGAAGAAGCCTGTGCAGGGCCTGGGGGTCAACTCCCAGCAACAGCTGCTGATAACATGTGTGTGCAGTGTCATCTAACAGGTAAGCTCAGCAGAGAATCAGTGCCCAGAGATTTTACTGGGAGCTGATCATGGGGGCACCTTGGCCTAGTACCAAAATTCCAGATCCCAGAAGGAAAGCCAGTGCTCTGCATCAACCACGTGTTTGTACATATAGTTAGGCAAAGGGATCCCCTCTGAGCAGTTCGGGAATGGTGGGAAATCCTCCCCAGATCTAGGTTTCCAGACCACCAGCCAGGGCCCACCTTCAGCAGACCTCTCCAAGGACAGCAGCCTCGGGCCTGCTGTGTGGAGTCTTCTCCATACCCCAAGGGAGCCAGTCAGGGAGGAAGTCCAGCTGAGTTCCTGAGCCTGGCCTGGGCTGCGCCTGCATCTCTGGGTGGGAGCCTGGCTCCAACGTTTCCACTCATGGGGCAATCCTTTCTCTATTCCATCCTCTCAGAGCACAGGCCTTTCAAAAACGTGTGCAAAGACTCTGGTTAAGCTGATGGCATCTGGCTGGTCTGCTGCTGCCCTGGTGCTGCGGCTCACCCTCTACCACTGGGTCCCTCCTGCCACCTACCATCATGCATGACGCACAAGCCCCACCCTGGCTCTATTTTTCTCCTTAACCCTCATCTCCACCCAGCTCTTTTGCTAATTTGTCTTTTCGGTCTGTCCCACTCCTCCTTCCCCAGCTGAAAAGTGAGCTTCATGAGGCAGGGACATTTTGTTGGATGATATCCAGTGCTGGAGCAATGCCAGGAGCTTCATAGATACCTCATGAAACTCTTTTTCCCAGGACAGTTTTAATAAGTGGATGAATGAGAGGGGCTTGGAAACAGGGGAAGGGAAGGGAGGGTGAAGGCCCCAATGGGGCCCATCATACAGCGTGCTGGAACAGGTGGCCTGCCATGGAAGCCTCCAGCCGCCTGGGAGAGGGGCCTGCTGGAGCAAAAGCAGCTCTTTCTCAAAGGACTTCTACTCAAGAAAAAAAGGGAGAGAAAGAAGAAATGGAGGTTCAAAGAGGCTTGTCCTTCTTGCAGGAGGTGATTCTGTCACTGCTGAAAGAAGGTGAATATCTTGTACGTTTGCATAAGCCCTGTGCCACCTGCCAGTTTTCCACACCAGGTGCTGAGGAGGAACAGGAAGAGGGAGGTGATGACTCCCCCGCAGCAGTTGTTGAAATCCCTGTGCTCTTGAATGGAACTTGCTAAACTTTGTGGCTTTCAAAGAATCACCCTCAAGCTGGGTAATCGCGTGTTTCACACACGCTGCCTCAGTCTGTACTGGTGGAAGAGTGCAGCAACTTTCCTGCTCTTCTTCTGGTATTTTTGTCATAATAGTAAATGGACTATGCAAAATTATCCCTTCAAAACCATTTTTTTTCTGAGCAGTGAAGCTCATCAGTGGACACGGGGAAAAGTGGAGGTGGATACCCGCGGGCCCCAGTGTGTAGCTGACTTGGTTTAAAAATCGAGGAGACCCAGCACTCTCCTCTCCACAAACGTGAGTTAAATGGTGACGTTGCATTTCCTGAAGCCACCTGGACTCCACTGCAGCTTGCTTTGTGTGGGTGGCACTTTGTCTCTTGCAGTCAGTGATTGGAATTGAATTGGAACCCTATCCTGGTTTCAATTGCTGAGAGCCAAAGAGGATTCTAGCAGGACCAGCACCCATCTGAGGAGGCTGCCCGGTGATGCAGGATTCCCATCGAAATGTACCTGAAGCCACACCTGGACGGATGGGCACTTGCAGCCTCTAACCATCGTCTGGGCAGAGCAAAGATGCTGAGCTGCTGGTTTAGGAAAGGGCTGGCGATTGGCTCACCAAACCACGCCTGCCACTGGTCTTTACTGACTTGAAAATAGATCTTTTAAATTTTTTTCCAAAATATAAAAGCTTTTAGTGAAATAGATAAGACTAAAATTGGGGCTGAGCATTTTCTAAAACAAGCCAGTGAGAATTATACTGAAACTGGCTAGAATCCCCCTCATGAATCAAGCCAGTAATATTTAACCTGATTTGAGTCCCTCCTGATTTTTGTACTTTTAAAAATAGTAACAGTAATTGATGACTTCATTATCTGTATATGTGTTTTTATCATGCTTCTTTCCAAGGATATGGTCAAATTACCCAGATTGTCACAAGTAATGATGTGATATTAATGGAAATAAATCTTTTGGATAAAGAGAAGTGAGAATTTAAATGTGCTGGCTGGGAGGTTAGACACAGTTACTCTAATGTTCTAATTTGAGTGTACAAGAAGACTGCAAAAAAAGAAAATATGAGAAATTACGTAATTCTCATTACTTAAAGAAAGGGAGCTGACTGTTTCCCCAGGAAAGCAAAGCATGGAGCACAGAACATAATTTTCTTACTTGGATGTTATGCTGAAGGATACAGAGTAGTATAGAAGAGAGCCATAATTCTTTATTTTATCTTATTTTATTTTTTTGCATTTTTGGCAGCTAGCCAGTATGGGGGATCTGAACCCTTGACCTGGGTGTTACAAGGCTATGCTCTAACCAACTGAGACAATTGGATGACTGGATAAGGAAAAAGTGGTATATATACACAATGAAATACTACTCTGCCATAAAGAAGAATGAAATTCTGCCATTTGCAGCAACATGGATGAGCCCAGAGAAAATTAAGTGAAGCGACCCAGGCACAGAAAGAGAAATACTGCATGTCCTCACTCATAAGTGGGAGCTGAATTGATAAACAATAAAGGGCGGGGGGGACAACAATCACAATAATATGTTGAACTTTTAGGAAGAGAGAACAGGATTGTGGTTACTAGAAGTGGAGAGGGGTGGGGGAGGGGAAGGAAGAGGATAAATGAGAAATTGATGAGAAATTGGTTAACAGACATAACGAATGATTATGTATTGTAATGGTAAATAAGCTAACTATCCTGATTTGACCATCACCTATTGTACACAACTATTGGTAGTCAACTTTGTACCTTACAAATATATATAATCAATTATGCTTCAATTTTTAAAAATTACATCAGACAAATTTTTTTTTTTAAAAAGAGTGGTATAGAAGAAACTGTCTTCAGGAATATTTTCATAGCAATTGAGGGAAAATTTTTCCAAGTCTCTCTCTTTGGGACTTCTGTTGAGGGGTTGAGAGAGAATGAATCACATCTGATTGTAGTTTGTAAAGGATCACTCCAGCGGCCATGCTGAGAAAAAATCATGGGGGCCAGAGTGGAGGCACAGACCTCCACCAGGAGCCACATCCAGACCTGAGGCGTGGTCGCTTGACTAAGGTGGGGAGTGTAGGGGTGGGATGTGCCCGGATCTGTGTGTATTCTCTGGTAGAATCAGTGGTTTTGAGGTGGATTAGATGGAGAGGAGTCAGGATGTCACCAGGGTCTGATGTGAGTTTAGGTGAGTGAGGGGGCCATTTGCTGTGATGGGGAACATTAGGGAGAAGTGGTGGGGTCAGAGAACAGCTCTGTGTGGGAGATGGATCACTTGTGACCACAGAATCTGTGATATGGAAGAATTCTGGGTCTTCACTCTGGGGTGTCCCCACGAATCATCAGGAGTGTGGCTTCATCCAGGTGGCATTGTGGCATCTTTTCAACCAAATGCCTGGTGGTCACTGTGCTCTAGAATGCATTACCTCATACTTGACACCATCTTTAAAGTCCTTAAAGTGACTGGGAGCAGAGGGGATACTATGTTAGATAAATTAGGAATGGTAGTTTTACGTCAGTGTGGCGTAATTGCTGCTGTGGAGTTGTGCCAATACACGTTCAGTGTCTGTCTGAACCGATGATTAGTCTATTGGTCACGTTCACACACAGGCTTTTTTGTTTCCAAATATCACTGATGTGCCATTTGTCTTAATAGTGATAATTCAATTTAGCCAAAGACGACATATGCCTTTTCTCTAATGGTCAGTAATTGGTTATGTAAATCAAATATCCAATGCATGGTTCTCTTCAGAGGCCTTTTTGACTCTACTGGGGGGTTTCCAAATAACTTTTCACTTAAATAGCTATAAGAATATGACCATAAATGCTTATTTTAAGAGGAAATGGGTTCATTCACCTCAGTGACTGGTTCCCTGCAGTCTTTGAAGACTACTCTCATGGCCCTGATTGAACCCGCACCTAAAGACACATTCATTCATTCAAAAAATATTTATTGAGCAACTAATGTGTGTCAAGCACTTTCTACTTGCTGACAAAATGTGATCTAAAGTCATGCCCTTGATTCTGGTAGAGGGTTCATAAACAAAGTAAAGTATATGTCAAGTGGTGAAAAGTGAAAGGGAATAAAGGGTGGTAAAGATAAAAGCGCTATTTTTTATTCAGTGGTTAGGGAAGGTCTCTCTGATAATGTGACATTTGAGCAGGGACCTGCATGAAGTGAGGGAGGCTGCAGATGTACAAAGGCTCTGAGACAGAGGTGGGTGCCTGGTATGTTTGAGGAATGTTTGAGGAATGGGGGGAGACCAGAATTGCAGAAATAGAGTGGACACAGGGAACGAGATTTATAAGATGAGGTCAGGGAGATGAGGAAGAGCAGATTGTTTGAGGCCTTGAAGGCCAAGGTAAGGACTTTGGATTTTTGTTTTCCCAAGTCTGATGGAAAAAAAAATCCAAAGTCTGATGGGAAGCCATTAGAAGGTTTTCAATGATGGGATATGATCTAACTTGAAATTTTAAAACATTATTTTTGCAACTCTGTAGAAATGTACTATGCAGGAGTAGGTGCAGGGAGACCCATTACGAGGTGTACTAGTTGTCTATTGCTAGCCAACATTTATTTATTTATTTATTTATGTATAATTTTTTTTATTGAAACATAATTGATTATACATATTCGTGAGATACAGAGTTGACTATCAGTATTTGTGTACAATATGTGGTGATCAAATCAGGATAGGCATATTCATCATTACAAAATGTAAAATGTAGTGGTTTTATTTTTCCTGCCACACAACAAGTCTTAATACATTTAAAAAGACTAAGATCATAGAAAATATGTTCTCTGGCCACAATAATAGAAGGAAATTTAGAAAATTCACAAATGTGTGGAAATTAAACAACACTCTCCTAATTAATCAATGGGTAGAAAGAAAAATCACAGGGAAATTAGAGAGTACTTGGAGATAAAAATAGAAGCACAGCATATGAAAATTTATAGGATACAGGGCTTGTGCGCTGCTTAGAGGAAAATTTATTCTTGTAAACACCTGTATTAAAAATAAGAAAAATCTCAAATCAGTAATGTAAACTTCTATCTTAAGAAAATGGAAAAAAAGAGTAAATTCAACCAAAAGCAAGTATAAGTAGGAAATAACAAAGATTACAACAGAAATATATGAAATAGGGATATATAAAAGACAATAGAGAAGATCAACAAAACCAAAAGTTGATTCTTTAAAAAGATCAACAACATTTGCAGATTTTTATCTGGACTGACCAAGAAACGGAGAAAACTGAAATTACTAAAATCAGAAATAAAGCAGGGGCATTATTGCATGTCATTATGGTTTTTTGTGGTCGTAACTTTAGTTTCATTTTCTTTCTCACTTGCATTAGTTTTTATTTTATTTTTTTTTAAAGATGACTGGAAAGGGGATCTCGACCCTTGGCTTGGTGTTGTCAGCACCACGCTCAGCCAGTGAGCCAACCGGCCATCCCTATGTAGGATCCGAACCCATGGCCTTGGTGTTATCAGCACCGCATTCTCCGGAGTGAGCCACGGGCCGGCCCTCTCACTTGCATTTGTGTTCTATCAGTGGGTTTTGTTCTTTCTTGTATACTTGTGGCGATGATTACTGTTTTTCAGATTTCAGATGCAGGATTTCCTTCAGGCTTTCTTGTAGGGCTAGTTGTACGGTGGTGAACTCCTGCAGCTTTTGTTTGTCTGGAAAATACGTTATTTTTTTCCCTCATCCCTGAAGGATAGCCTTGATGGGTATAGTATTCTTGGCTGGTAGTTTTTTTCTTTTAGTATTTTGCATATGTCATCCCATTTTCTTCTGGTCTATAGAGCTTCTGTTGAGAAGTCTGCTGTTAGTTGACGGGCTCCCTTATACGTGGCTTGATGCTCTTCTCTTGCTTCTTTTAAGATTCTCTCTTTATCTTTGAGCTTTGCCGGTTTGTGTCTTGGAGAGGATCTTTGAGCCTCCTTAATCTGAATGTTGATGTCTCTCCCTATACTTGGGAGTTTTCTGTTATTTTGTTGAATAGGTTTTTCATGCCGTTTCCTTTCTCTTCCTCTTTTGGAACACTCATGATTTGAATGTTTATGCACTTAAGGTTGTCTGCTAGATCTCTTAGAATTTTTTTTTAAATGAAGAAAATCTTTTTTCCTTTTTTTTTTCGGTCTGCCTGGGTTATTTCAAAAAAACTATCATCAAGATTCAAAATTCTTTCTTCCGCTTGTTCTAGCCTGCTGCTTAAGCTATCAATTGTGTTTTTTGTTTTATTGAGTGAAACTTTCAGTTCCATGAGTTCTGCTATATTCTTTGTTAAGGTGTTAAACTCTTTGTAAACTTCCTCCTTCATATTGTAGATTTTTTTTTTTCTCATTTCATTATGTTGTCTTACTGAGTCTTCTCATATTGCAGTGAGTTTCCTTAAGATTGTTGCTTGGAATTCCTTTTCAGTCATTTTAAGGGCTTCCTGCTCTATCTGTTTTGGTATTTTAAAATTATCGTGTTCTTTTGGCAGTGGTGTATTTTCTTGGGTTTTCATATTTGTAATATCTCTACATTGATGTTTTGTCATCTGGTAGAGCATTTGCTACTTCTGTTACTCTGGAGTGGGCTTTGAGGAGACGTCCTCTTCTTTCTCTGGTCTTTGCTGGTGACTTTCCTTGTGTCAATGCAGTCAAGCCCCTGGTGGTCCACCTGCACAGTGGCTATAGCTACTTCTGTGGCCTTGAGCCATTTTTGTGGCAGCCATGGCTGTGATGGGCTACCCACATGGAAGTGTTGTTTTCATTGTGCTCCCTTGCCTGCTTCTGGGTGGAGGGGGCTGGCTGCCCTCAGCCCCTGCCTGGGACCCTGTGCATTGCTCTCTTGCCTGATTCCAAGTAGAGGGGTATGCCCTCAGCTCCTTCCTAGGACCCCCTGCTAGATGGCATTTAGAAGCTCAAGTCAGTGATTTATGTTTATGTCTCAAGGTTCTGTGGGTTGACCGCACTTGGCTAAGTGGGTCTCTCTTGGGGTCTCCATGCAGTGGCACTCAGATGGTGAGTAAAGCTGGAGTCACCTGGAGGCTCCCCTAGCTCTTTACCTGCATGGCATCCTTGGCTGGAGGATGGAGGAGGTGGGGCAGGCCAGACATTTCTCTCTTTGTGTCACCTCTCTGCATGGCTATCCTGGGCTTTTTCCTGGCATGGTGGAGTCAAGGTGGTCTGAATTCTTACATGCTGGCTGGCTTCCCCCTGAGCAAACAGCCTGTGTGACCTAGGAAGAGCTGTGAGGCTTCTTACAGCTTAGCTTTAAAAGTCATTGCTACCACTTCTACCAGGCCAAAGAAAGTCACATGTCCAATCCAGATTCAAAGAGAGGGGACAAAACAAGGGTATGAATAGCCAGGTGTATGGTTCACTGTGAGGAAGGGGCATCCCTAGAGACCAGATGCACAGACAAGACAGCTGAGTTCTGGCAGCGGAGTGATCACAATTTCAGATCTGAATGCATTTTGGAGGCAGAGACAACAGGATGCTGATCAATGGACTTTTGGGGTTGAGAGAAAGAGGAGCCAAGGATGAACTCAAGGCTTTTTGGTCTGAGCAAGACTAAGAAGAAAGTTGGTGTTTACTGGCATGCAGAGGAATTAGGGAATCGTTTGGGAGGGGACCGGAGCAGGAGGGGGAAGAAATCAAGAGTGCAGTTCAGGACAGGTTGAGTTTGAGGTGCCTCCTCAACATCTGAATGGAGAAGTCATGTGGGAAGATGTCCAATTTCGGAGTTTACAGAGAGACCTGGCTGGAGATAGAAACTTAGGAGTCATCAGATTAGAGCTGGTATTTAAAATTATGGACCTGGTGGGATTGCAGGTTCAGAAGAGAAAAAAAGTAAGTTCAGGGTTTGTTTCTGTCCTGAAGCTGACAGTATCCAGGTCAGGACCCACGTGGTCTGGCCTTGGCCGTGTCTCCAGCTTCATTCTCCACCCCCCACTCCTCACTGTCAGCCACATGGACTTCCTTTTGGTTCCTTTAGTGGGCATGCTGCACCCCGCCCCAGGGCCTTGGCACTTGCTCTGTCTGCTGTCTGGATTGCATTTGTCCCCATCACCCTAAACTCAATAGTCTTAGAGTGGGCAGGTTCCATGTCTTTTTGCTTATCAATATATCCCCGGCGCCTGGCTTGGCATAGATAAACCACACAATAAATACTTGTGAATGAGATGAATCCACCAACAGAATCTTCTAAGTCTGCCCAGGAACCTAGCCACTTCTCAGCTACCTGCTTACAATATCTGTCAGTCCCTCCATGGCCCTCGGGGACACTCTGCCTGAGACTGTGTGTCCTAGAGCCCGTTCTCTCCATAGCAGTCATGGCTGCCCTGTTAAATCAAGAATCAAATCATTTCCCTCTTCTGCTGAACATCCACAAGTTGCTTTGTATTGCACAGAGATAAAAACCTAAACTCTGCTATGAGACCCTATGCTCTCTGACCCCACCTATTCCTTCAACCTTGACTCCTACCAGGACCCCCTTGCTTCCCATGCCCAGCCACACTGGCCTTCCTTGTTTTCTGGAACATACTACACTTGTTTCTGCCCCAGGACCTTTGCACTTACCACTTCTTCCATTTGGAAGCTGTTTCCCTCTGCACTGGCATCTGTGACTCCTGATCAATTAGGTCTCAATCTCACATTGCTCTCCCAACCATCTTATCTAAAGGAACCACCACCTCTCTGTCCACCTGCACATACATCACCTGTTCTGTTTTCTTCATGGCACTTATCTTGCCTGTTTTAATTGTCTACTTGTGTATTGTTTTCCACACCAAAATGTGACATCCTTGAGAGTGACTTTGTTCTAGTGCCTAGGACAAACTCTGGCATGTAGTAGGCAATAAATATTGATCAGTTGATTGAGAAAATTAGTAAATGCATGAATGAGTGTATGCATGGTGATTGTTGAAATAGCCTGTCCCTGCAGACACTTCCCTGCTACTGTGGGGAATTACTGAGCAGTTGGAGGCCTGAGGTCAAGGTTCTTGTCTTCAGAGCTTGCCTCTCTGGGGCTCACCAGAGCTCCTGTAAAAATGCTTCCACAAGCCAAGCCACAGCTTCTTTCTGGAGTAGACTGAGACTCTCCAAGAGGGCAGGACGCTGGAGAGATGGTGATTTCCAGCATCTGCTCAGTCAGGGAGAATGCCAGAGGAGGATCTCCCCATAGCTGCTCGGCATTGCATTCAACAACAAACAATCCTCGGGCTAGGCCTTGGCCCATGTATCTGATCAAAATGCCCAGTACTGGTCTGAAGCAGGATTCCCATCAGAACTGAACACCTTATGATAAAATGGAGTAAACTATTTTTTTTTCTTCCAGCTTCTCAGATTTAAGGGCAAAGGGTACTTTTGGAAGTATAGGGTGCTTGCAGATGTGATTTGATTAAGATGAGGTCACATTGTATTAGGGTGGGCCCTTACTCAGTGACGGGTGTCTTTATAAGAGAAATTTGGACAGAGACACAGATGCACAAGGAAGGAAACAATGGAAGCAGAGATCGGAGTGATGTGGCCCCAGCCAAAGAGCACCACGGATTGCTGGCAATGCTGAGAACTGGGGGAGGCCAGGAAGATCCTCCCCTAGAGCCTTCAGAGGGAGCCTGGCTCTGCCAATACCTTGATTTAGGAATTCTAGCCTCCAGAACAGTGAGAGGGTGAATTTCTGTTGCTTTAAGCCCCTAAGTTTGTGGCACTTTGTTACCGCAAGCCCAGCAGTCTATTGCAGCAGTTCTTGCAGCCACTGTGAGAAGTGTGACAGTGGGAGGAAACAGGGGACAAACACCCCAGCTGCTCTCTGCTCCTGCCCACTGATATCTGTACAGTTGTGGCCTCTACCGGAGTGCAGCCCAATGGCACTGATCTAGAGTCTTGCTCTTCAAGGAAAGGGATGCTTAGGAGTGTGTGATCCTACTTGGCTGTTGTTGGTAGCTTGCAGCTGAAGGAAGGGTGGCCAGCTCTAACGGTAGGGGTGCCCCATATTCAGGGAAACCACCCTTTGGTGACCTTCTGGGGAGCAGCTCTGCCTGGTGCTTGTAGCTGCTGAGGGCGGGCTCAGAATGGGCCCAGGGTGGTGGGGTTGTGGCTTTCTCAGGAGGCACTGCTATATTAGTTTCCCAAAGACGGATGCTCATCCCGTGCCCTGGGTGGATGGAGCCTTGTCCCTCCCACAGTGTTTCTCCACAGGGCATCGGGTGGGGGGCACTGCTCTGTGTGTGAGACCGTCCCGTACTTTGTGGGTTGTTGGATACTTGGCATCCTCTAAACCACAGAGGCAATATCCACTTTGACTTCCAAAAATGTCTGCATATTTCACTGTGACATTTATGTATACTAAAACAACTATTTTAATACATATTCATCTTATTACTGTCATGCCAATCTATTATCTTCCAAAAAGTGCTGGAAAAGCGACCACTTTTGGAGAATGGACCAAAGGGAAACAGCTATGTCCCTAGCTCCACTGGTGTCCTTATGAGAAGAGGAGAAGAGACACAGACACAAGGAGGAGGCCGGGTGATGACGGAGGCAGAGATGGAAGAAAGTTGTCTACAAGCCAAGGGATGCGAGGGATGCCAGCTACCCCAGAAGCTGGAGAGAGGCCTGGAAAGGTTTCTCCTTTAGAGCTTCCACGAGCTCCGAGCCAACCTTGTTGACACCTTGATTTCAAACTCCTGTCCTCCAAAACTGTGGGAAGACACATTTCTGCTGTTTTAAACAGAAGTGCCAGTTTGTGGTACTCTGTGATGGCAGCGTACCACATGGTACGGTCGAGGGCTGGACCACAGCAGGGAAGGCATGTTTCCAGAGTAAACCTATGCAGGGGGTGTGAGGATTTGCTTCCCAGAGATCTCTGTGGAGTCCCTGAACCCTACTCTGTAGTAAAACCACGTTCACATGTGCAGTGGTATTAGGTGACAGTGTGCAGAAGAGGCAGAGGCAGGACAGACAAGGGTTAGAACTGTGGATGCAGGAGAGATGCTGAGTCCTAATCCTGCCTGGCTTCCTGGGGTGTGGACTTGGGGATCTGTGAGGGCCAGAACTGGGTCTGTCTTTTTAAATAACTGTGTCCCCTGCACTCAGCATAGTGGTTCACAGTGGGCACTCAACATCACCTTGTGTAGTGTCCCCACAAATAGCTATGTCCCCTGCTCACCCTCCACGAGCTGATGTTTTAGATCCTTACTTGATGAGTGCTTGTCTCTGCAAGGGCCACTTCAGTTTTTGTCCCTATTGTGTCTCCACCACCTGTCTCAGTAGCTGGCACACAGCTGGTGCTCACTAAAAACTGGGTGGATGAGAAAAACAGAAATGGCAAACCATGGATAAATATAATAGGCTGAAACAGGCTATTTTCTCCTCTTAGATTCTTTAAAATATGTATAACAGCTCAAAGAAAAATTATAATGCTGTCAGATGGAGGTTTCCATGTAGGTAGATGAGAAAACTACTTCATAAAGAGGGAAAGAAAAGACGCCAGTATGCAGGAAAGACTTTTACATTTCACCCAGAGTGGCTGACTTTAATTCTGAATAGATCAATTAAATTTAAATATGTGTATTGAGATCCCTGGAGCAACCACTAAGAGTTATATAAACATACACAGATCAACACTCCATGGATACATTAAAATAGAATACAAAAACAAACAAACAAGATATTCAAATAATCTCAAACAAAGCAGGAAAGGGAAGTAGAATAATGAGAAAGAAGGAGCTAACAGAAGCCAGGTAATCAGAGCCAAATCAGAACTCAACAATAGCACATTAAGTGTATCCGCTGTGCATGTCACTTTGAAACTAATACTTCATCTGGTCCTGGTGGCAATCTTGGAAGGATGGTTTTCTTTTCTGTGTTTTAATAAATGAGGAAACTGAGGCTCAGAGAGGCCCATAACCCACCCTGGAGCACACAGCTTGGAAGTGTTGGGAGTGGCATTTGAATGCAGGTCTGGCTGGCCCTAATCCTCAGGCCTGACCGTAGGGTACCACTGGGATGTGATGATCACTGTGCTTGAGAAAAGCAATCTCACTAACTGCAGGATGAACGCTGCTACCCCGTGCTTCCAGAATTAATCAGGGCCAGGTGAGGAAGAGAAAGGCTCCCCGATAAAAGACCAATCAGAGATCAGGAAAATTCAGATTTTTGAAGGGGCTCCAACTACCTAAGTTTTTCCAGTTTAAGAAACTAAGATACGGTGGTTAAAATCTATGTCCACTCCCAGAATTCACATGACTCTGTTCATGCTCACTCTCATACAAGTGAATGTGACTTCTGTGGAAGGGACAGGCAGTCATACGTCATTGAATACAAACAGCATAAAATGCCTCTTCTGTCTTGGTTTTGAAGATGTGAATTCATTGAGTGCTGTGTACTTTCACCAGGTTCTGGGTAAAAGAAAATCGTGTGCACAGAAGTGCTGCATTAATTGTACTGTGCATAGCAGATCCCACTAACATGACATTCAAAGCCTACAGTTAACTCCTATTAGGGGAAATGGCTTTTCCCTTAATTTTCCTGTGGAGGCAAAGCAGGATCCAAAGCAGAGGACAAATCCACCTTTGATCTAATGTTGAGGAGATGATTTGATTTGCTCCACATTCATTCATTCCCTGTCACATCCGAGCTTTCCTTGGGAAACGGCACCTTGACATTCGTAGGCTACTTAAGCACTGGTGTTAATGTCGACATCTGGCTATAAATAGCGCTGCTTTAAAAATAAATCCTGCCACAGTCAGAGCCTTTCAGACAGGCGCTTTTTTGCTGTGGTGAATAATCCTTAGTTCTTTTCAGATGTGACATCTTCCTGTGAAATATGGCACGTGCCCGTGGAAGGTATTTGTGAAGGGATGTGGAAGCCAAATGTTAGGAATTTGGTGGGATTCTGTCTTTGGGTGAAAGCCAGGAGTTTCCAGACTCTACAGGAATCCTCAGGCCCTGTGCACTCCCAGGACAGCCAGAATCGTGGCTACCTGTGGAAATCATGACAACGCCATCGCCCCCCAGGAGAACACTGATTGCTCTCTGCACCGGCCCCACGACAGAGTGCTCAGTGATCTGTGAACTCCAGAAGAGGCATGGGAGTAACTCCGGGGCACTGCAGGAAAGGTTCTCATATGGATTGTCTTGTAGGAGGTCCCACTGAATACCAGCCCACCCCACAAATATGGGAGGGGTCCTACAGGAGGCCTGCTAGAAAGTGCAGAGCTGATGCAGTGGAGAGAATGTGAGCCCAGATCAGGGAGCTGGGTTCCTTGGGTTCAAAGCCTGGCTTGATCATATACCAGCTGGGCAAACTTGGACAAGTTACTTAACCTCTCTGGGCCTTGGTTTCCGTCTTTATAAGTGAAAATAAAAATATCACCAGCCTCAAGAGTTGTCATGAAGATGAAATGTTTGCAGGTATTCAGTTCTTAGCACAACAGTACTTGTGGAACTTAGTAAACATTAGATGCACTTGGAGGAGGATGAGGAAGCTGATGTCTGGAGCTGGGCTGGGTTCTGGGCAGCTCTCTGGGAAAACCATGCCAGCAGTTTGCTTACAGCAACAGGAAGGACGTTGCTTGTCCTCCAGTTTGCAGATGGCAATCCACCACAAATGCTGACAAGGGTTTTAAGTGTTGTGGCCCCCATGTGTGGTTTGAGAGCTACTGTGTGGGCCCAGAGTTTCCCGTTTCACTCCCCACCCTCCCCCTGAACTCTGAGCACATCTCCTTTATCTTTCCCGTGTGGCTAAGTTCCAGGATGGGTTTAAACTTGGCCTCTGTTTTGATCCTCTGGACCAGCGCTTCAGCCCAGAGTTTCACTGGAGGCCCTCTGGCTGCTCCTGTTGCTGAAATCATGGGTCTCAATTTCCCACCTCAGGTACCTTCTGGACAAGGTTATTTTCCTTGAATAAGGTACTCTGCTGACAGTGACTTTGATCTGAGGACATTTGTTTCCTGGCCCTTGGAGAGAGATGGCAGGTGGTGGTACCTACAGAGCATGTCTCAGTGCTTCTGATATTGTAGCTCTTGACATAAACCAAGCATCGCTGCCCCACCCTGTCTCCCTGAACCCCAGTTTATACTCTTTCTACTGCTAAGAATGTGTCGTTTTACTTCTGGAAAGTTTCTTTGGCTTTCTGGATGTTTTTTCTCCCCAAACAGAGAATTGAAACAGCCCCAAGGCTGTCATGATCCACCAGACTAAAAATTCATCATAATTTAGTGTACAATATGAAACACTGCAGAATTAATGTTTGTGGCAGCCATAAAAGCTGTTGAAAAATATTTTTGTTAGGACCTTTTAAAATAAAGTTGACATAAACCTATGTCAAATAATTTTAACAACGACAAGAACAAAAAAGTAGAAATCATTGGTTTATAACATGGGAAATCTGAGCTATAGGTTAGGCTTCAGGCACAACTGAATCGAGGTGCCCAGGTGATGTCATCAAGAATAGTCTCTCTTCTTCTTTTATGTCTGCTTTCTTCTGTGGTCCAGTTCTCAGGCAGGCTCTCTCAAGTCATGTCGAAGGTGGTGCCCAACATCTTCCAGCTTGCATCCCACTGGTTTAGCAATCACAGAAGAGAATGCATCTCTATTTTTCAATATGTCCAGTAAACACCTCAGAATTCTGATCCACTTATCTTGCTTTGGGTTTGTGTGGCCAGGGGGGTGTAGGTCATTTGCAAACCCTGGAGTTCAGGACTGGGATCACTCTTTCAAAACACAGGCCCTGAGAGTAGAGAAAGGATGATCTCCTTGCGGAGAATTCAAAATGCTGCTGCCACATGTACAGGGAGTCCGTGCTGGGTAGATAAAAATAGCAGATGTCCACTATAGAAAAGAAAATCAATTAGATGAGAGTACTGGGGGATAACTAGAGATGGTGAAGTTTGAGCTGGGCCTGGGGATGGGTGGGTTTGTGAACATTTAGGAGGAAAGCAGATCTTAAGGGCAGAGGAAAGTCAGAGAGGTGGAAATGACCTTGAAACATTCCTGGGACATGAGACCTGGCACAACACAGGGGCACTCAGACACCTGCCAATGGGTCCACTGATGAACCTGAGCATGGGCAATATGTGGAAAGGCCAAGTGTTACCAAAACCATTCTCTCATCCACTCATTCATCGAGCATCTTCACAGTGATGTGAAGGGAAGATGAAAAGTGGGATGGAAAGTTGGGGTTTGCTTCTCTTTTACATCATTTTAAAACTTTTGAGAATTGAGTTGATGGGTGCATGTCAAAAATCAAATGGAAATGTGTTTGTGTCCTGACCCATTTCTAGTTGTTTCTCAGCCTACTGAACTTTCGCTGTTGGTGTTTTGGCAATAAGATTCCTGAGACAACAGGCTGGGGTGTGGGCCCAGTGAGAAGTCATTCCTGAATTTCTTCCACCTGCAAGGCTTCAAAACTCACTGAGGTTGCATGTCTGTGCCTTACCACCCAGAAGAAGAGACCACATAGACTCATGAAAGTAGCTGTCAGTCCAGGATCCACTGTCAACTGAGAATGGAACAACCTTTCCTCTTGGGAAGAAGCTTCAACACCATTCTTTTAGTGGAGGGTAGAAAAATGTCAAGCAAACTAAGGAATATTAAATCAGCTAAATTATGAACAAAGTAAATGCCATTCTCAGATTGTACAATTTCCTGGACTGATTCATTTCTGCTTTGTAGGTTGGCAACCAAGTTCAGATTTCCATGGCTTTTTTCTTCCAGTTGTTGCAGTCAACCTGTGAAGCAGTTTTTAATCTAATTATAAAAACTCAAGTGAAAGAAATATAATATTTTCCTCCCCAAATTACTGATTTTTTTTAAAGACACTCATTTCGAGAGGGTGTTAGAAATGTCATGACACTGGAGTTGGCGTTAGCCTTTCTCTTCAGTCCATCAGTCAGACTTCAGTCAAAAAGCTGGAACCAATCTAGGTACTTCAAATGGAGGGATGTTGCACAGGGAGCAGAAGAACTGAGAAGCCCAGCAGGCACAGAGGAAGCTGATACTGCCTCTGAGGCTGAAGATTTAATGGAGGTGATGGTGTTCCCAGAGCCAGAAGCTGAGGCCACGGGCAAGAGCTGTCCAACATGACCCAGGGAGATAGAGGAGATGAAGTCCCCACCAGAGACAATTCAGGAAGCAGAGAGGAATACTTGGCTTCTCTCCCACCAGGGGCCCCTACTGGTCGATTGCCCAGGAGAAGTGGGCGAGGGAGCCTGGGAAATGTAACTCTCCATAGTACCTTGCAGAACAGAGACGGAGAGTGGTAGGCAGAGAGCTGTGAGATGATGGATTGGCACGCCAAGGTTAAATTCGGGTGGGGTTGGGGTCTACATTACTTGGGTTGTTGGGGGATTACGTCATACCCAAGTATATAGATGCTGAGATTCATTTCATCCAGTTCTTATTGTTTATACATACGCTGTAAAAATGCACAAGCCACCAGTCGATTTTATCATTTCAGAGACAAGGCTAAAAGTTACATGACATTGGTGTGAAATACAAGATGTTGAAGAATTTAATGGTCCAGTTTTAAGAGTTCATGTGGACTCTTGGCTGTTGCAGTGTAGTCCAGAAGTCCCTGCCAGGCCTATTTTACAGACTCACCTGCTAGTCATAAGTTCTTTAGGGTTTCACCTCCCTGGAACTTTCCAGAAAGAGGGCCGAGAGCCCCTCTCTCCAGAATGCACCAGCTTCTACACAAGCATCGGTTATCTCAGTTTACCTGTCAACCTCTGAAGAAACTATTTTTCTGCAGATTAGAAGGGAAGCTCTGGCCTCAGTTTTTCACAAATAGATCATCAGTGTGCCATGTTCTCAATTCTCCTGCAGGTGTAGGTCTGTAGACCAAGCACAGGAGGGTCCTTTGATCTGTTCTTCACGTGACCCGTTCCTCCTGAGGCAGAGGGCACAGAGTGGACTAGCTGTTTGCATGGGAAGTGGGAAAGGAGAGGAGGAGAAAAGCAGTGACAGAAAGAAACATTGTTAATATCTCAAAAATATTAACCTCACAACACTGTGATATTCTATAGATGTTTCAAAGGAGACATATATGCTGGCTACATTTAGAAAATTCATGCCATGCAGAATGAATCAGAGTGTCTTTATGTCAGGATGGGTGAGTATATTTAGCACATTCATGTGTTTTTGAGTCTTGTCTATTTCTCTCTTTTGGCTGTTTCAGAGTCCTCACTAATATTAAACTCACAGCCCCCACCCCACCCCCTGAGGTTTTTTTTCCTCTCACCATCCACCTGACTCCCTGAATTTCAGCTTTCAAAGCCAATCTTTCTCCTATTTTTGGCTTAAACTTTTTTTTCTCCAACTTTCCCTCTGCCCTTAATCTTCAAAGCTAATCTCCTGGAGGAGATATTTGGTAAATGTAGGACTGACTCCACCAGCATGGTTTTCCTCCAGAACTATTTTATGTGTCTGCTTTACAGTTTTGACTATGGGTCGGTAAAAATGAGGGATCCCTGTTAGTAAGGATTCTGTCTTCTCTGGCCTCTTCCATTGTGAAGGTCTAGTTTCCTTCACAATGAAACATCCTGACAGCCACAGGATGTATCTTCCTTCCATAACCACTAGTTAAATTCCATTTAGCAAATGTTAATTAGGCTGTCATTGCCTATGGAGTGTGTACATGAAAGTAGAGATTTTTCTAGTCCAATTGAGAAAGTGAAAATTACACAAAATTAATCAGAACAGTACAAAGCAGGTTACAGTCCCAATGCCAAGTAATAATAGAAACTGTACGTGATGTAGGGAGAGAGGCAAGAGGGGGTGTGGGCTGGAGCCCTGGGTGGAGATGTTCTAGATGAGGCACCTCATCTGTGCCATGCTTTATTCTACCTCACCTTGTGCTACGGACCATTCTGGGCCCTGGGGTGCACCAGCAGACAGGAAAATGTGTTCTCTAATCTCCCAGGTCTCTCAGGTAAGGAGGAAGCCATAGAATAAACATGTAAATAAACCAAATAAGCTCTGATAAGGACATATGCTGTGAAGGCCCAGCAGTGTGAAAATGTAGGGACAAGCATTTCACAGTGGGAATGGCATATGCTAAGACCTTGAGGTGGGGATGACCTGGGTGTGATCATGGCACTGAGCAGAGGCTGGCGTGGTGAAAGCACAGTGAAGAAGGGGCAGAGGAAAGAGATTGAGTCAGAGGACTGAGCACCTGTCACAGGGGCCCACCAGCTATGATGAGTCTGGATTTTGTTCTGAGCACAATTGGCAGTCATTGTGCCCTTTAAGGAGAGTGTTTATGGAGATGATTTCTCTTTTGGAGCAAGCCACTCTGGGGGTGCTGTTTGAGGCAGGCAGGAAGCCCCACTGAGCAGTCTGGTCATGGTCCAGGGCAGAGGTGACTGTGGCTCACCTGGAGGTGGAGGCAATGGATGTGGGAGAAAACAGCAGACATAGGGAAAAAGGCTCTGGTGCAAATGGAGGATTTTTTAAAAAAGATTTGGAGGTTGAACAAAGAAGGATAGTGGGGTTCAATCATGACTCTGCTTTTCAGCTGGGGAAGCTGAATAGATGATGGTATTTGCTGAGAGGGGGCAGCCTTGGGAAGAAAGTAGTTTGAGAAAGAAAATCAAGAATTCTATTTTGGCCATGCTAAATTTGAGCTTCCTCTTGTACATCCATGTGGAGATGATAAGTAGAATGTTGAAGGTGACTGTAGGGATAAAGATTTGGTGTGGAAGCGTGAGTTTATGCACAGCCAGGAAAACTGCAAAACCAGGTGGATCACCTTCCGTCGTGCAGCGGCCACTGCATATTTAGTGATCAGGCAGGAGAGGACAGGAGCTATGGCAGAGGTCAGAGCAGGAGGGAAACCCACAGACGTGGTCCCTGGGGCCCAGAGTTGCAGTGTGTCGAGGAGCACCAGCCCGTGTCAGATGCTGCTGAGAGATCGGGTCTGATGGGGCACAGAAGTGACCACTGGCTTGGGCAGCAGGGAGCTCCTGGGTCGTCTTAGCAGGAGGACTTCAGCTGAGCGACAGGAGGGAAGCCAGACTGAAAAAGCTCGAAGAGTGAGTGGGAAGCAAGGTCATGGAGCTAGTGAGAATCAACCCTTTCCAGACGTTTCGTTGACAGGAGAAGCAGCAGAGGGAGGGGATGCAGACTTTGAAGGGATGGGTAAGATTTGGAGAGATGGACGGTGGAGCTGAAAGGAAGTTCCCAGCCAACTTGCCCTCCGCGCTGCTGCATTCATTACGATTAACTTCTGACATTATATCCTCCGAGGCGTACATATATTTACATATTTATGCTTTTCTGACGACTTCATACTGACTCAGTTCATTAGCCTAAGAAATTTGAAAGCTATTTTATCCCAGTTGTTTTCATCTACCTGATCTATATAAACCATCACCTCCCCTTCGCCTTTAAGCAAGAAGCCAACAAAAGCGTCTGCCGCCCCTTTGTCCTCTAGTGATTCTGAAGCCCTCCGTGCCATGCCTGGAACTATTTCCATATTTGGTTAATGTTTTTAATGAACCCTTGTAAGGAAAATGGTTTCCTCCTTTCACTAATAACTTCCTTCCCAAAGCTAAGTAAAGATTACACAGGCCACATTTGGCAGTGCCCACTTCCAAAATAAACAGAAGCACAAAAATTAGCTAGAACAATAGTGTAATTAAACAGCTGCATAATTGTTTGTCCAAACCAGGTTGGAAGCTTGGGAGCCTGAAAATGCCAATCTGCCCCTTGCTGTGTTTCAAGATGAAAAGGGCTGTTTATAAGCTGTCTCAATCCAGAAATAGGGTAGTGCTTGGGGACATACTGGCTTCAAATTTTGACATTCTTGGGACGATGTCTAGGCTCTGCCACCTTCCAGCTGCGTGGCTTTAAGCATATTGCTAGATTCTCTGAGTCTGTTTGCCCTACTGTAGAATACTGACCACACACCCAGATCTCAGCACTAAGTGAGATAATGCATGGATTTAGCAGAGTGCTGGCACATAGTAAGTGCTTAATAAATGGCAGCTGCCATCTTCTTGTCACCATCATCTTACCAATGCACTCACAGTCACTCACAGTCCAGTTGGTAGAACCCCTTCCACCATGCACATGAAATTTAACGTTACACAAAATGACCCAAGTTCAGTGGGAAGGGGTTTCTTATGCTGAGTCAAACGTAACACAGGGAACTTAATAGGCACCAGGTACTGTTCTAGCTCATGTAATATTAAAACACCTCTATGAACTTAGTGTTAATGAATGACTAACTAATCAACATCAGTTATCTCATTAATAATTAATCAGCATTGTTGAAAAGATAATAATGATGAATAATTAATGCAAAGGAAGAACATGAAGCCCAGAGAGGTTAAGTCACCATCCTAAGGTGACGGAGCTGGTGAGCCGCAGATGGGACGTGAGCCTGGGAGGTCCAGCTCTCAGGCCCTGCATTATGCCCTGTGCTGCCCGGGAAAGCCAGAGGTGCCTCTCCACCATCACTGTGGTGTCTGTGCTGTCCCTGCAAGCACCTGACAGGGAGAGCTTGGAAAGTTCCAGAAGCTGGAGGAGACCAGTGTGGATGATGGGGGGAGGGACAGGCAGTGAGCTCCATACTTCAAGGGTGCAGCATCTGTGCTGGGGGGCCCATTCCAGGGGCAGGGACACAGCAGTGGACAGGTGCCCACCCCCATTCTAGGGGGAGAAGCAGACCACAGGCAAGTAGAGTATGCAGGATGTCAGGTGCTGGTAAGTGCTCTGGAGCAGGATAAAGCCAGTTGGAGAATACGGAGTGCTCAGGATGGGGACAGGTTAGTTTTAAACAAGGCAGCCAGTGAAACAAGAGGCTTCAAGAGAAGGTGATACTTGGGTAAAGACAGGCAGTGAGAGAACAATCTCTTCCAGTGGCTGGAGCAGAGTGTGCCCGGCAGAGGGAACAGCACATGCAGAAAGCCTGAGGGAGAAGTTTGCCTTGAACAGCAAGAAAGCCAGTGCATCGAGAGCAAAGTGTGAGAGGCAGAGAGCGGTGGGAGAGATGGGACAGAGGAGGCAAGAGGCAGGACCCTTGGGCTGTCAGCTTCCTGAGATGGCCTGGGGTGGGCATTAGCCACTCTGGCCAAGAAGATCTAAGAGGAGCCAAATAGCATACTCTGGAGAGACACTCCTCCCTGAAGGGATGGAGAGGAAGGTCCTCCTCCTCCACAATCCTTTCTTCCCCTGGAACATGGTCCACGCTGCTAAGCAAGTGTCTGGGGAATGTTCTGGAGCTCACTGCAGCCCTCATGCCCTCATGCCCTCATGGCCCCGTTCATGGCATGGCTTAGTGATGCTTCCAGGTGAAAATTGGACACATCCCAGCACCACGCTGTTCCCACTGCCGGGAAGACTCTCCCTGACACAGCCATATGGAAGACTGTCACCTGCTTTGGGTCTCTGCTCATGCACTGTCTTCCTGGTGGGGCCTTTCCAGGCCACTTCATCCAACACTACAAGCCTCTGCCATGACTGAAGCTTGTGCCCCATCCTATCCTGTATTTTTCTCCATAACACTCAGGACCACCTAATGCACTATATATTCTCTAATGTCTTGATTATATTTGGATATGGTCTGCCTCCCCCTCTAGAATGTTAGCTCCAAGAGATATGGTTTTGTGTGTTTTGTTTTCACTTTTTTTGTTGTTATTGCCTTCAGAACCTAGCATGGTAACTGGCACAGCACACGTACTTGTAGATATCTGTTGAATGAATGAGAAATGGGTGAGTGAATGTGTGTTGTAGATTAACTTGACATCTCATCATCGTGTTAGGTTGAATCTAGTATAAGGCTAAATGAAATAGCCATTCTTGTAAGTCAAACATGGTTGAATACCAATGTGAGAAGTTCAGCCTAACACTCATGATTAGGATCTGGCATTTTTTTGTTCATTTGCAAAGCCCTTATGATCATCTCCCACCACGGGAATGCTCGTTCACGAAGGCAGAGTTTTGCTGCTCCATATCCCCAGCTTCTCGGCACATAGTAGGTCCTTAATAAATATTGGTTGAATGAATAGAAATACAGAGTTTAAAAAACAAATGAATACACAGAATAGAAATATTCCCCTCTAGAACCAGAAGCTCCACATGAATGGTCCTTGCTAGCCTTTGAGCAATCCCATGATAGTCAGCAGAGAACAAGCAGCATTCATGAGCTCTGGTCCCTTAAGAAGGGTCCTCATACCAGAGAAAAGGCAGCCATGTGCTCTGAGTCAGTGAACCAGTGTGTGGGGAGGAATTCCCAAAGCTTCTCCAGGCTCAGAGAATTCCTGTCATACCTGGGAGTTCTGTTGGTTTGCTTGTCTTAGTGACTGTCCCCCTGCTCCTGCAAATGCCTTGTGATCTGGGATGCTGTTCGTGAAGTCACAGTGACTTCGTGTGATTGGATGGAAAGTTGAGCCTGTCATAGGGAGATAGAAACTGCTACACCCAAAGTGGTCATCACAGTGGGCAGGACCAGAAGAACCACATGCCAAGGCTGGATCTTAGGGTACCACACAGCAGATCACCCGCTCTCCTGCCCCAGAGGGTCAGGACTGGTCAGGCTCAGACAGGAGCAGATGTGGGTGGATGGATGTGGAGTATTGCCTGGTCTATCTTGACCTGTCCTGCCCCAATGTGAACAGGTTAAAATAATGGACTGAAATGTTTGTGTTCTGTGGGGTTTTGTTTATATTTTGGGGGGCTCTATTTTCCCAGGGCCCTGGGTTGTGAGAGTTTCCATAGCAATGGCAAAACCACCATTTGTCTTCCAAGGTACAGGATAATTACAGCTTCTGAGTTAACCGGGAGTCTCTGTGGGAGACAGTAGAGGGGACACTGAGGTCGTTCAGCTTAAAATGGGAAGAAGGATCCAGCATGGGATGTCACCCTGCCTGAAACATGGGATGGAAGGAAGATTTCACATTTTAAATGCAGACAAACCAAATCACGCACCAACTGCAGCATTCTGCAAAATGAAAAATGGAGACTTTTCCCATCTTCAGTGAAAATGGTTCAGCTCCAAGATATTTCCCAGAAGAAAGGAGCTTTCAGTGGCAGCAGGTGGGGTGGACTTTGGGAAAATGGTAAGAAGAATATAATTCGTGTCTCTGCCTCCACCCTATATCCCCATGACCATCCCAGCCCGGGACCCCCGGCACCTGCCTCTTCAGGGTCTTCCTTGCTTGAAGGTGAGTTGGCAATGGCCTCAAGAAACGATGTCAGTGACCTTCTCATGGATGTGTGCATCTTTCCTCATGACTGAAAAGGCTACAGTCCTTTAAGACTCCAAAACTAACTAAAAATAATTAAAAGACTAAAAGTTAATAAAGTAGAAAAATAATAAATAAAAAATAAATGAACCAGTTCAAGCCAAGGAGAAGGTATGTTGGGTCCCCCATCCTCCTGTCATGCCAAGGTGCCTCCTGCTCCATGACATGCGATATCCATGTCCCCCTCAGCTGGCAGGTGACACCAGGTGGGGCAGGTCCTGAGGATAATGGTGACAGGAGGGTATGTGCTATCCAAAGGAAGCAGTTCTGACTTGCTTCCATCAGTCATATCCAGCATATCAGTCATATCCTGGCATACGTGGCTAGCTCTTCCCATTTTTGAAGGAATCTGGACTTCTATGTAAAAGATCCAAATTTTAACATGTTGGCCACAAAGTCACCTTTTACATACGTTTTATAATATAAAAATATTTAAAAGGAAATGAAAATTAAATTCAAACATTTTGCACCTGGTTGCCTACGCTCTTTGGAATGTCTAGAGGGCAGGGTGCCATGAAATGTTTCCCATGATGGGTGACCCTGGATGGGAGAGAACCCATCAGAAGTGGGGACGAGAGCAGCCACTGCTTGAGAGTCCACAGGGAAGAGTCAAGCCCTGGGCCACAGGGATTTCAACTCTACCCTCCCAAGGAGGACACACAGGTTGTCACAAGGAGAGGACGGAGCCAAGAGCATAGCTCTTTCTCTTAGTCCCTTCACTCTGCTCCAGAAAGTAGGCCTGGCTGATCAGGTCTTCCTGAGGACCTTCCCAAATGGGTAAATGAAGGACTTGTAGGGGCTCAGCACCCTGGCTCATCAGGGTGACCCTGAGATCTGGAGGCTCCATTGAGCTGTGGACTCTGGGTTTGAATCCCAGATGACCATCCTCTTACAAGCTGTGGGCAAGGACTTTTCTGTACCTCAGTTTCCCCCTCTGTAGAATGGGGCTAGTTACAGTCCCTACCTTATATCATTATTATGAGGATTATATGACTTTAATGTGGGTAAAAATCTTGGAACAGTGTGGGTACGGGTACGTAGGGAAAGATCAATAAATCTTAGCTATTTATTTGCAAAGCACTGAGGCAGAAATGAAGAGAAGAAAGAGATCAGTTTTTTCAAAACAAGGAAAATGAGGGAATTACCTTTGCATGAGTACCTCAGGTTCTGCTCAGATGCTCACTGCATTTAAAATATAACAAGTAAAAACAGGAGGTGGAAGCCTTGTTAGTATCAGGGTTTTCCCTCACTGTGATCTGCCACCCTCTGGAAAACCCCGGGGAAGCAGAGGTGGGTGCCCCACATGGCACTGAGCTGCTCCTGGGGAGTGGCTGGGCTGAGGCAGAGCAGAGCTGGCGATGCACGACACCGTGCAGTGGTGGGGGACGGCTCCTGAGCTCAACAGACCTCTCCCTGTCCCCACAGCACATGCGAGAGGCCGCAGAACGGCGGCAGCAGCTGGAATTGGAGCATGAGCAAGCCCTGGCTGTTCTCAACGCCAAGCAGCAGGAAATTGACCTTCTGCAGAAGGTAAGCCCAGGGGGTCACTGGGCACCTGTGCACGTGGGAGGAGGCAGGAGGGATGAGGTGGGGTGCACGGTGGGCTGGCGGACCCTGTGAGGGACATCTGTGCTGTGGCGAGAGTGACTGCTCACCCACAGCCTTGGGTCATGGGCTGGGGAGTGTCTCTCTTTTCTTGCACAGAAAGATTCAGTCGTTTTTCTTTCCTGCGTACTGTGGTTTTTCTTAAGTGGACCCGTATTCACGGTCTATAATGCAAAAACAAATGAAAAGCTCAAACATCTGATTCTGGCGAGACTGTAGGGAAACGACACTCTTACAGATTTCTGACAGGGATGTGAGCTGTTCAGCTCTTGGGGAAAGCAACTGAAGCATCAATTCAAACTAAAAATGCACCTAGAATTTGACTCTGCCGCCCCCGTCCTGGGAATACACCCTGCAAGGAACACAGGAACCAATTCAAAAGTGTTTTTTTGTTGTTGTTGTATTTTGGTTTTTTGCAGTGCTGTTGTGTGGGGTATGGGGTGGGGAACTGGAGTAAATTGAACACTCAACAAGGGCAATGGTCATATACATTGTGATCCGTTCCTACCGTGGACCACTATGATGTCATTAAAAGGAATAGTTTTGGTTTATATCTGCTATCTTGAGGCTATTTACATGATGTCATGAAGTGAGCAGATCAAGTCACAGGTCAGTATTTATAGCATGATCCCACCAACAAAGGAAAAGAGAGAGAGGGAGGAGATAAAGAAAGAAAAGAGAAAGGGAGAGAAACAGAGAAAAGAGGAGAGAAAGGAGAGTCAACAGGGAAGGAGGCAAAAAAGGGACTGAGTGACTCAGGATTGTCCCTTCTCAGCACCTGGGATGGTGATGGGGGGACTGAGAAAGTTAACTCCCCCCCACTTCAGTCATCAGCCATGGTCCTGCTGTCTCTCACCAAATGCATAGGAAGAAAGACCCCTCTCTCAGAGCCAAGGGGCTAGGGGTGTCCCCTGTGAGAAGCTAGAACCCGGACCCCTGTGAACACTTCTCACCTTGTTTCTTTCTCGATGTCCAGTGTCCCCCACCCACCCCCACCTGCTGCTCCTCCTTGCAGTGTATATCTAACTGGGGCGGACAGAGGAATGGGAGCAGATGGGCCAGTTTCCAGTTGGCCCAAGGCTGGGCCGCTGGGGATGGTGGCCGGGCTGCAGCCCCCTGGCCCAGTGCAGGCTGGAATGGGCAGCAGGCAGCGCCTCTGCTGTGCACGTAGCCCTTCCACCCATCTGACAGCCTCTCTAGGTCCTGGATCTGAAAATAAAGAACACACGATCAGTTACCCAACCTGGCTGGTGATAGGAATCTGTCGGAGTTGTTTTTCTCCTCCAGTTTATTAGCAGAGCTTGTCACAACAGGTGGACAGCTTCTGAAGCCATTTCTCTAATCATTTATCAAGACCTCATACTAAGGATAGATTTCATTAAGCCAGCACTGATGGGGACCATCAAAGCCCTTATCACCTGTCATAATAAGTTGATTGGCAACTGACAAGTAATATTTCACTAGATGTTATCCAGAAAGGATATTACTGGGACACAGGCAGAAATATTACTCTTTTCTTCTCCTGCTGTGCCTAAAGGACCTTTCCCATGCCAGGAGACGATGGTACCTACCTTCATTCACTGCAACTCCAGAGGCCATGTCCCCAGGCAGGGTCTGTCTGAGACAGATAATACACTGCAGAAACACAAATATTGTCCAGTAAGGTGACAGGATGTTTTTTCCCAATAGAGCATTCTCAAGAGCTTAGAGTTATATTTACTAAGCTTTTGATGCCAAGAAAAATAAACTGGAACCAACTCTGTTATTCAGCTCCCATGATCTCTTTTGTGTATTTTTCAATTTCCTTTGCTCCCCACCCCCACCCCACATCCATCGTTGTCTTTATTTTGAACATGCGGATGCTTCATTGTTGGGGGTGGAGGTGGGAGCAGAGGAAGAGAAACTAGATGAAATACGAACATGCTAATTTTGCCATTTCTTAGAAATTCTGATTTTTTAAAAAAGCATCAGAAGAGGAAGGTCGAATTTTGAGTGGAATGAGGTTGGTGACTTCTTCCCAGAGCTCGTGTTTCCATTTGATTTCCACCGTGGACAGTCCTCGTGTTGCACTTGCTGACGTGGTCAGTCGTTCATGCTCCAGATGTCCATGGTTGGTGTCAGCCTCTCAGAAGTTGTTCTAGAACACAGGGGCACAGCAGCGAGTAAGATGGGGCCTCTGTCCTTGGAGTAAAAGCACATGAACAAGCAAATGAAGAACTGAGTCAGTCCAGACAAGGACAAGAGCCCCAATTCTCTTACCCAGCCTCACTTAACATCACTGCATGGGTGACTTGACATGTCATGTCCCAGTTGACCTCCCTCTGTCCTTCCCAACACCTGCTCTTCCAGCTCTCTTCCCCAGGCTCCATAAATGGCAGCATTTCCTTTTCTGCAGAACGTTTTCTCTTCCCCGGAGTTAATTGCTTCTTGTGTGTCTGCCTAGCTTTCTGTGTACCCAGCACTCTTCTGTTCCCAGACTCCCTGCTGGAGCTGTAAAATTCCTCCCAAGAAGCCCTCAGTTTTGGAAGAAGCTTCTCACTCTGTTCTTCCTCTTGGAGACTCCTGCCTGGAGTCCCGGCCCCTTTCTCCAGGCTGGTGGCTCCTGAGGCTGAGGCAGAGTCAGGGCCCTGGGAATACCCTTCATCAACATCTTGGGAATCCCTTTATGCTTCCCTGTACTTGGTCTGACCCTTTGTTTCCTGGATCCCATGATATCCTATTCCTTGATGCACAGCATGCATATGTAGCCAGGAGTCTATTTTCCCTGAAATGCAGGTGGATTTTGCCACAATTCACAGTACTTGGAGATTCCATTGTGGTATCAGCCTCACCTCTAGACCCAGCCACGCTAAGAAAGCACTGGGAATCCAGGCTTCTAATATCAGGGACCCAAAGCCCAGCACCTCATCCTGTATCCCTCTCTCCCCATCAGCTCAATTCATCCCCCTGCCCAAAGGGTGGTTGGGAGAAGCATGTGATTTAACATGCAAGGGAAAGTGTGTGTTGAATGAAAGACAGAAAGAAAGAATAAAGGATCAAGCTGCCCGTGGCTATCCTAATGGGAATTCAGGCAAGATGAGACCCTGCTTGTCTCAGGTAGTTGGGTAGAGGGCACAGTCCCATCTGCTGGCAACCACAGACTTTCCTGACACCTGTGCTTCGTGGGGAGTGGACAGGGAGTGCTCCTTCACAACTCCTGCCTTTCATTCATTCATCAGACATTCATGGAAAGCCTCGGGTCAGCAGTATCCCAGGGATTTGTCGTTCAGACAGTGTGAGAACACTGTGGATACCAAAAACAATAATAAAAGCTGCACCTCTGAGTGTTTATTCTAAGTGCATAATGTTCCAGGCCCAGTACCTACCATGCAGGTGCCACCTCATTTAAGCCCCCACCTCCCGCTGCTGCCTGCTGCCCATCACCTTCCCCTCCCCTATCCAGCTGCAGACACGCTGCCCCTCTGTCTGTCCTTGGTTACTCCAAGACCTCTCCTCTCTCAGGGTCTAGTCTCCACATAATTGCAGAACTGGTTTGTTTTTGTCACTGAAGTCTCCATGCCCTGCCAGACACAGGGCACATCACCCTGCTCAGTGATGCCAACTCATGCTTGCTCATGAATTTGTCTATTTGCTTGTTGCCTGTCTCCTCCCATTGGAACATAAGCTCCAGGAGAGGAGTGTCCACAGTCCTAGGGCCTTGCCTGATACATACTAGGTGCTCAACAAATATTGTATGAACGAAGGTACTCGAGAGCATTGCGGGAAAGAAGGAATAGAAAATGTGGTAAGATTCCATCACTCGACACCATTTATGGTCAAAATAACGTTGATGAGATAACTGATGATAAATTCAATCAACACTCAATGAATGCCTGTTGAGTGAATAAATGAGCATGTCACTTACCCCTCCTCATCCCTGGTGGGGCACAGACACCACTATTTTCTCCCTGTCGTAGATGAGGGACCCAAGGTTGGACAGCATGCTCGTGGTCAACTTGAGATCTGCCTCTGAACCCTCAGATCTTCTCTCTGGGTACACCACGGCCCTAGAGTCCAGCTGCTCCTGTTGCTTCAGATTTTCAGTTTCTTGTACAGGTTACAGCCTTGTCTTATAACAGGTAGCAGTTATACTCATCCAGTAGTATGAGCGGAAAGGGTTTTCCATATTTGAAATTGACCTGCAGACCTAACCGATTTTCCCTTTATTTAAAATCCTCCCACTTGACAACTGATGGCTTCCAGTTTTAAGGATACTACTGAAATGTGTGAGAACAAGCAAAGCTGAGCTAACCTTCAATGCATGAAGAGTGATTTGTCTGAGTTTCAAGGGCTCCCTTTGGATATTCTGGATTCAGTTTTGTGCACATAGCAGGCAGGTCACCACCACCACCCCCCTGATGCAGGGCAGCATCTGCCTCAATCGTTTGTCCTCCTGGGACATGCTCCTGGAATCCTGGAACATGTTCATCAGTCTCCTCAACTCTGCTGAGAGCAAAATCTAGGACCCTGATTTGAGAGTCTTTCCAGCCCTAATATAGTTCCATGATTTTCATTCACTTTTCCGTGGAGCTAAGATTAACCATCACCTATAAATGACCCTTGCTCTGCTCCATCCTAACCAGCATCCCTCATCCCAACCTAGTTACCATGGTGCTGGGTGGCTTCTTGTTCTGAGTGTCATGTACCCAGTCTAACCAAGCCAAGTGTCCAGGGTTTTGGCAGTAAAGGAAATCTATCATCACTTCTGTGTACACACGTCTCTCAAAACAAGGCTTCTGCTACTGTGTTGACCCACCCTCCTGCATGCTTGATCCTTTGGGTGACAGGCCACTTCTTCCGGCATCGAGAGGATGTGGGTATCTTTGAGAGTTATGGTTCCTCTCAAGTTCTACTGTTCTGCAGGAGATCGTATCTAAATAAAGGTCACACTTTTCTGCAAATTGGCAGGGGCCCCTGAAATGAGCCTCGCTTAAGCTATTGCTTCGATTTTGCAAGAATCCAGTGCTGCCAATTTTAACTGTTAATTTTAACAATCTATTCTGATTGCCCAAATGGCCCAGCTTGCAAGTAGCCTACGAAAACGAACTCCTGATTTTCATCTGAAGCCGGAAACTAAGTTGTTATTGCCAACTTGGCTGAGTTTTAACAGCCTGCTTCGGAATTTTGGGTTGTTTTTTAATCTTGCCAGTTGAAACCTATCTTTGATTCAACTGACTCAATGGTGGTGTTATTTATATAATCCTATATGTTCCCTAGCTGTTCATTTTTTTTTTTCCTATTCTGTTATTTATTGTTACTCTTGCAGTTTTTGCTTTGAAAGGAACAATTTCAAGCACCCGACGATTGAGCTGAATTAAAGAATGGTGTAATTAATGTGCTGTGATCTGTTCACTTGCCCAGCTCTTAAAAACCTCATTGGAAATATGTGAGAATGAAATGCATATGAATGAACTCTATAGAAACCTCAAACTGCCTTTCAGTTTTAATCTTCGCTGGGGAAGCCAAGCTCTTCCCTCTCTCCAACCCACAGATTTTTGCAAGTGAGAGGTAGAAGCTGTTGAGATAATAGTCACTTGCTTATTTATGATGTTGAACAGTTGACCACTAATTATTCTCTAGGCACCTATTTCTCTAGAAACTGAGAATTCTAAATGTAGGTCTCAATTTAAGATATGGATACTTTCATAAGTGCTCAATGTTTTAAGAGGCAGGTGCACTGTAGTGTCAGGAAATAATCCTCTTTTAAAATGTCTTTTTCTGCTTCATTGGGAATGTTTGTGAGACCACTGGAGCCAGTTGCATGGCATCCATGCCAGGGCAACACAATGCAGGCAGATGCCTGGGGTACATCCTCAGATCCCTACCGAACTTCAGCCTCTCTAACTTTAAAATGAAGGACATAGTATTTTTTAGCAGTTGATTACTTTGTTCATTAAGACTCTTGGCTTCAAGTGACAGAAAACCCTAAAAGGAAATTGTGTTCGCATGTATAACTGAAAATCTGGTTTTGCATATGGCTGGATCCAGGGCCCAAACTTGCTGGCTTCAGAAACAGCTGGATACAAGGCCTCCCAAGTGCCACTAGAACTCGGTTGCCCTCTGGCCTCCTCTGGGTTGGCTTCCTTCTTGGTTTCCTTCCAGCCTTACCCTCGTGGTGGCAAGGTGGCCGCCACAGCTCCAAACTCTCCTCCTCTCAGGTGGAAGTCCAATGGGAAGGGGCCTCCCCCTCTCCCAGCATTTGCAGGCAAAGGCTCATTGTTCTAAATAGGCCTCATGCCCACCCAGTAAACCAGTCGCAGAGAGTGTAGAATTGGACTCACTACTCAGTACCAGGAGGCAGCAGCTCCCCAGCAAATTCAGGAACTCATCCCAGGAGAGGAGAACACACACGTGGATGCTGGGCAGAAAAATGCACAAATATCTACTGTCATTGTGATGTAGAATTGTGGAGTCTATGAGGACAAGAAACAATAGTGCTGCATGTCAGTTGTGTATGGATTTGCTGTCTGACCTAGGCAACAGCCATTCTGAGAAATTTCCTTAGTGAAATTTGCAAAATCTCTTATTTTATGGGGCAGATGGTTTTGCTTCCAGGACTTTGAAGAGGGCTGTCCCCACTGCTGCAGGCTGGAGGTGCTGAGAGCCTGGTAGGTGCTCGGGTTCCCCACCCATGGCATCTCCTTCAGGGCCTGGTGACATCCCAGGAGACCCTGGAGCTATTTGGGGGTCAAGTTTACAGGATTATGTTTTGTTTCCCAAGCAATTAAGGACATGAAAGGAGATGAAGGTGCTGTCTGAGGTTTTGGGAGAACTACCAGGCTGCTCTGGTTTCATCCATCTGCCTGGTGTGACACCTCCTTAGAAACAGAACCTGGGCATCCTGCTCTCATGCCCCAGCCAAACCCCAAGCGTCTGCCTATTCTCTGCCAGATTAGGAAAACACTTTCTAGTAGTTACAAAGAACATCAAACCCAGCCAAAATCTATTCTGTCTAGCCCAAAGGGAACAGGGAGAAAAAAAGAGAACCGATCTAGACCCTTCGAATTTGGGGGCTTATGCAGGGAAGAAAAATACAATGACCCACACCCTCATCACTCAACATTAATCTGATTCTTCTCTCTCTTCTCCCCTTTAAATGTTTACTTTTTTCTCTTTTTATCATAAAAAAAGGCTCAGGTTGAAGCTAAGAAAGAACATGAAGGTGCTGTGCAGCTGCTAGAGGTAAGAGAGGGGGCCCTGCTTTCTTTCTGGGGTGGGTGTGTTGGGGAGAGTTACACAAATGCCTAGTAGAAATATAGGTAACGTTTACTAAGTGTCGACTGTGCACCAAATGCTGTTTATTCATCCTCTCACGTTGGCCTCACAAGCAACCTATACCATAAGTACCATCATGATTTCCATTTTTACACTTGAGGAAACAGAGGCACAGAGAGGTTAAGCAACTTTCCCTTGGCCACACAAGCCAGAGTTAGAACTGTGTGTCTCATGTGTGGTCTGCTCCTGTTGGGTGGAAAGCAAGGAAGGTGGGCCCATCCATGTGCGTGGGGATGATTTGCCCTAGGAGAAAAGGTGGATGGACCATCCCAAGGACGTCTTGCCCTGTGATGAATTGCCATGGGGTCCACTTTTAGGGCATGACATTAATCCTGGGGAGTCATTTGCAGAGTCAGAGAAAAGGGGGTCAAGGAAATCAAAGCATCAGAGGCACCTTCACAGGCACAGTCCCCATGACACAATGTGAGTGGCCTTTCTCAGATCCCCCTAGGGATCTTTCACCCTGGCCCTGACAGTGGGTGCTTCGAAGGGAAATGACCACCACGTCCCACAGCGTGGGTGGTATGCCACGAGTGACCACTTCTTGTCCCTGGCTCCTGACCTCATGCCAGTCTCCTTGGGAGCAGGTAAACAGCAGAGTGCAGCAGAGCACCTGGGGTCACTGGGGAGGCTTCTGCCACCCGCAGTCTTTGTGTGCAGTGACTGGTCAGGTTTCCACCTGCTGTAGATGAAGGTCATGCAGTTAAGGGCCTCTTGAGGGGGTAGTTGCATGACAGTGGGTTGGCCCCAGTATGACCCCCTCCCAGTGCATTCCATCAACAAAGGCCAAGATCACCAGATATCAGATAAGGTTGCGCTCTTTAAGATAACCTTGTCCCTTGTCCCAGGGGAATTAGCAGCCACTTAAAACAGAATATATGTGTCTCTCACATTGCCTTTTAAGATCTATTCCTCTCACAGGAAAAGATTTCATCATTATCATCCTATATATTAAAATTGATTTTTTGAAAGCATCCATTAGTTAATGAATATCAGGAGGGATGAGTATGATGAATAGCAAATAAGAAAATATATTACTTGGGAGGACTGAAACAGACCTCTGAATGGCCATACATCTCCCTGGAAAATAATTTGATTCCCCTTGCTTGACTGCACTTTAATTTGCATAATATCCTGGCTGGAAAGGTAGTTCCTTTCTTCTAGTTGCCCCGATCCCACTGATTTGAACATCTGTGTTGCTTCAATCCGCCTTCCGAGCTGCCGCTCCAAGCCCGTCCCTCTGTGGTCTGTCCCTGGTGCTGTTGGTGGTGCATGCTTTGAAGCGTGGTAACAGTCGTAGCGCAACGTGCTTTGGTTTGAAAGCAGAAAGGGCAATGCTGGTGTGTGGAGAATTGTGCCTTCTTTTATTTACAACCTCTCCCTGTAATTGTGTCTTGCTTTGCTCTTCGCCAGAACACCTTGGACAGCATGCAGGTATTCTAGAACATGACAATTCCCCACCCCATGCTTGGTGCTCCCCCATGCACAGAAGCAGCCATGAGGCCCTGGGCCTGCTCAATCTGCCTCCTCTTCCTGGACTGGGCCCCTTGAGGCTCTGACCCCAAGGGCCGCTTTCCTATGCTGTAGAAGGTGGTCAGGGTTCCTTAGCCTGGGGGAGCTGAGGAGCTGCTTTCAGGAGCTCCATGGGGAGGGATTCCCTTTCATCTGGGCATTAGGATACAGAGTGTTGTCTTCTGAAATGTTGAGCAGGCCCAGGCACGTGGTTACCATCTTCTGCCAAGGCTATAACTTTCAGGCTGGGAGAACAGTCCTATGAATTCAGATGACCACAGGGAAGAGAAATTGTTGGGATGGATTCTAGCCAGGGGCCAGCCATGAGATTGAGAGAGCCCAGCTGACAGCCCAGAACTTACTTGATCATTGGGTCATCGGAATTCAGACCTCACTCCTGAGCTTTGTACCTTTGTGTTCCTTGCCTGCCCTGCACTGACAGCAAGCTCCTTCCAACAGGCAGGGAGCTGCCTTTGCTCTTTCTATTAACAGGCAACCGCCTCTCTAATACCCTGTGGTAGGGGAGAAGCTGGGTTGTCCCTCGGACAGGGTTTTGCATATTTTCTAAACCCCTGAGCCTGACCATGAATTTGTAGAATGGATAGCTTTTCTCACTGCTGGATGAGTGGTTCTCAAAGTGGGGTCCCTGGACTAGCAGTGTGGGCATCACCTGGGAGCTTTTTAGAAAAGCACCTTCTCAGGCCCAATCTCAGAACTGCCAAATCAGAAATTCTAGGGGAGGCCCCAGAAATCTGTGTTTTCACCAGCCCTCCCGGTGGTTCTGATGCTGCTGGTGCCTGGGCAGCATTGTTTGGAGAGGGTCTTCTAGGCTGGTCACTGGAGGAGAAAATACAAGGGTATTTCAAAAAGTTTGTGGGAAAATGGAATTAAAAGGTAATACAAATCTTTCCATGAACTTTCTGAAGTATCCTTGTATTTGAAGGTGCAAGTTCCCTGGGAAGTATTGGCTAGTCCATGGTTTGGCATCTTGGTAATTTGAACCTCCAACCCCCCCACCCCACTTACCCTACACCAGAAGTGTTGACAGAGAAGTCCCAGTTGTAAACCCTGCCCACTGATTCATCGAGGGACAATCTATGTGTGCAGCATAGTTTTCATTTCTAAGTGTTAATGTCCCAGGAGAATGCAGTACATCCTAAAGGCACATTGGTGACTTCCTTAAGACAGAATATTTTGCTAAATAGAACAACCACTTGCCCAGCTTGATATAATATGGAGTTGCTAGATAAGGTTTGCCTCAGAAAATGTGTCAAATAAACCCTCTCGATATATACACAGATCAGTTCTATGGACATTTCTAAACCCTGTTTTCTGAGGAATGAGTGTGGAGTGTTTGGGGTGGATGAAGAGACATGTTTTTATTCCTGGTCATGACCCAGGGTGACCACCATGGGCCCCAGGCACCTTTGCCTTGATGGGTTTCTTCTTCCGTTAAAAAAAAAAATACTAAAATTATCTTTCACATCTGGGTGGGTATAAAGAAGAATATAACCCAAGTTGGATTCATTATGATGTAATCATTGTTCTTATATCATTTTTTTCTCCTAATTTGAAAGGAAATCAAAATGAAAACATTTCTGTGGGTCCCTTAACTTATCATGGTCCCAGATACTGGGTCCCCTCTGCCAAAGGGAGAAATTGGCCCACCTGGCTTGTGTTAAGATGCACAATGATAATTTGCCAAATGTGTGTGCATGCACGTGTGTGTGCATATTTGTATCAGGGTGGGGGTGAATGCATGAAGGCGGATGTGGGTTTGGTCTCCAGGGTATTAAGAAGCTTAGGCCAGGTGTGCTGTACTAACAAACACTAACATCTCACACTTACCACACAAAGGGGATTTCTCTGTGGCAGAGTCCACTGTGGCTCTTGCACCCTCCACATGGTGACTCAGGGATCTATGCTCCCTCTATCTTGTGCTTGTGCCATTGAGAACACATGGCTTCCTGGTCCCCATGGCAAGGAGGAGTGACATGGAGCTCAAAGGGCTATTCTGTGCCTCAGACACAGACATGACAAGGGTCACCCCTGCTTACAGGCCATTGACTGGAGCTGGCGACTCGGCCCAACTTCACTGCGAGGGAATCTGGGATATGTAATTTCCAGGGAACCCAGGGAATGAAACCACAAGGCATGACCTGTGCCATATTCTGTGCCACATCTGAATTCTTGAGTACAATTCTGACAATGTCTTTGACAAAAAAGACAATGCAGGTTTGTTACTAACATGTGACAGACTATGAACCACGTTGAGAGTCTCAGTGAACACATAAAGAAGACTTAACACTTAATCAATGTTTTGCACCCTAAATCTCTTAGAAATTCTTTTCCCCCAGGGGAAAAGATGGGTTGGGCCTGGAGTCTTTAAGAAATCACTGTGCTTCCCCACCCAGGGGACAGCCTAGCAGTGCTGTGAGCATGAGGTTTAATTGGGGGACAAGATAGGTTAGGGACAAGGAAATCATGTATGATCCGGTATTTAGGAGGTCAGCTGCCCTGGGACTAAATCTGACTCCCCCTTTATCTCCCTGATGTCTCCCCCCTGCCTCAGTTGGCACCCTGAGGGCAAAGCTACTGTCAATGGCAGCATCAGGAATTCTGAGGTTCTGTCAGTGGACGGTGTGTATCTGCACATCTGATACTGCATGACAGACACAGGACTCCACAGAGGCAAAAAGCCTTTGATGACCCAGACTTCCAAGTTTAGATTTTACTGTGCTTCTTGTGGACAATGTGATCAATTCATTCATCACTTGGACCAAACCAAATGTTGAAGACACTTGTGTTTTAATAGTACTGATTCCACATAAATTATAGAATGCAAAACATTAAGTAAATATATAAATGTTCACTTAACTAGATTCTCACCTTGGTTACAACTTTGTTACCTTTTAGCACCAAAATTGCCATGTCTTGAAAAGATTCTAGAATTCAGAGCAATTGCTTTTAAAGATTCTGCAATTCAGAGCCTGTTCAGTTGCATTTATACAGTTTTTCTGTGCATATTATAGTTGCAGGCTAGTGCCCAGAGCAGGGACCAATATCAAACTGACAATGAGATGTATTCCTTAAATGGGAATCACCATGGGAAGAAGATGGAGACTGCCTCAGTGTCCCCTGCTGATGATAAAAAGTCAGGAATTCTAATAGGCTTGTAGGAGGTCACACACATGATCACACTTGGCTGAAAACAGAAGTTCACTCAGTGGAGAAGTGTGAAGGGAAGTCTGGTACACCTGGCAGTTTCCCAGCAGAGTCTTTGGCCACAGAGGATGAAAGATCTCAGTGGCTGTTGATGGTGCTCCCACCATGCCTGCCAGAGTCTTTTCTTACACTTTGCCATTCGATTCTGGAAGGCACACTACACCGCATTTCACAGAGAACAGGTCCCCAAGTGAGGGAGTGGAGGGTCCAGGACCTAGACCCAGGCCAGCATGAGGTGGACCTACATCCATCTTGGCATCACTTTCCCCATTGTATGGTGGACTCATACTAACCTACCCCATGGGGTCTTTTCTGATGGCCAGTGACAATGCATAAAAGTCCCCCAGGCAGGGCCAGGCACATAGTGAGTATTCAGCAAATAATAAATAAAGACGGCACATGCAAGAATTTGTTTCCAAATTGCTCCTGAGCAGGGAGACCCCATGAGCCTTGCATGTCCCTGGGCTTTTGCCTGAGGTTCTGGAGCAATCGTGCATGCTGTCCCTTTGACTCCCCAAACTGTCCTGGTTTGGACATTGATAACAGGCACCCTGCTCACCAGCTCTTCTTTGAGAAGCCCGGACAATCAGAGGAGACTCACTGAGCGAGGTTGCTAGCAGTCACGGCTGTGGTTGTGTTTTCCTCTTGTCTTTTATAAATACCCAGATCCACATTTGCAAGCCTCTGATGTTTGTTCCAATTATAGTTTATTTGCCTGATGACTGTGCCATCTGTTCCCACCACAGTCAGGACACAGGCACTCTGAGCAGTGCCCTCCACTCCCCAGAGCCTGCAGGTGGCTGGTCTCGGGTGGGGAGAGCTGGTCCAGCAGGGACCAGGCTGGGTACACCCACACGGCTGGTGAACACATGAGTGTGCTGCCCGACTCATCCAGGACAGGACAATGCTCAGAATCAAGAAATAAATATTGACGTCCAAATACGCCAGCATGGGGCAGAACGACAGGCTACTGTTTTCGTTCAGCATCATTTGGAAGCAGTTCCTTCTGCTAGTGACTCACAAGCAATCGGAGGCTCGTCGCCCCAGCTGCCTGGCTCAGCATCGTCAGCTTTGGCCAGCTGCAGCCAGGGCCAGGCCCTGTGTTCTTGGAGGCTGCTGAGGAAAATCCTAGCCTGCTTCCTGGAAGAGGGAGACTACACGGAAACCTCAGGGAATGCTTGCCTAGCCAATATACTGCAGGTTTTCATGGGTCCCTTGTTCTCAGCTAGTTGCTGTTTGTCTGGAAGCTGCCTGGGTTCTTAGAGTTGGCATCCAGCTGCCTTGAAGTCACTTCCTCTGATGCCCAGAGGAGAAACCAGTCCAGGAGTTGGAAAGAAAGGCTCATACAAGTTGGCCATGATAGGGCACAACTCTTAGATTCTTTTTGGTAGAAATTTGTGGTGGGAGAGGCTTCACTACTCCTGTACAGCTCTGCTACCTGGTCATAATGAAAATGAGTCTCACACCAAATTCTGCCTCATGGACAGACTTTCACTGAGGAAACGCTTATTGACAAACGGGCACAAAAGGGCACTTCCTGTGTTTGTCCTCTAAGCACAAAGAAGTCCCAACTCTCCACACTGTTAGACACTTCCACCACCAGCTCCTGTGGACACATGTCAACAGGACAGGGCCTCGGGCAGCCAGAATCCTCGAATCAGTGTCTGGACACAGGGCCATCTGGAGACCCAGACTTGGGCAGCCCCAAGGTCACAGGGGAAGGGCCTTGCTCTTCTTATGCCCTTTTCATTTGTGGGGTGGGACAGCATTAAGGTATTTGAGCCAATTGACGTATCTCACATACCTTTAATTTCACCAGTGAATCCCATTTTTCCCATTCCCTGTGCTTAGAAAAAAGCCCATATTTTCACTATTTTTTTCTGATATTGGCCATACTAATTAGCATGCTTCGGGCATCACTGGGGATGCAGATTGCAGCACGTCCTTGGGGCAGCACAGCCTTTTAATATCTGCACTGCCCACCCCTGTGTGGAGTTCTGTGTTACGGCAGCTTATTGCCCTGGAGTGGATTTTACTCACAGGGATGTACACTCTCCTCCTGAAGGACTGCAAGTCACAGATCCCAGAGCCTCCCACCCTCAGGACCATGTGAGGTATTGTCCTGTGTGTTGGGGACCTACATAGTACAGTGGAGGCATCTACAGGACCACGAGGGGCATCCAGTCCACCCTGACTTCCCATAACATTCATGTAAAGCAGGACCACAGCACGGTGGGGTACAGGTGACGTCCACCTCTAGACGTGCCCCATCAGTCCAGACTTTATAAGCCTTTGAAATACTCACCAACATTTAAAACTTGAGAGATCTTACAGTGTAATGAAGATTGCCCACTTCTCTTGAAACACCAGAAGCTTTGCCCAGGGTGGTCCAGACAGTACTGAGAAGTGGACACCCCTTTTAGACAGAACACACATGGGTCCACTGCATTCCCTAATTTCCTACAGCCTTGCCCTGCCCTGCTTACATTTGCAGCCCTTGCCACCTGCATAGACATCTACCTCCACATGATGGTTTGCAGTCAGCTCTGGAACCCACACGCACTGGGTGTGAGTCAGCTCCTCAGAGCCAACATCCACTGACCAGCAGGGCATGGCTCTCCACAGGCTCGCCTGCACCCTCTGTTCAAGGGGAATGCATGTCACAGCCCTTGTCCAGGGATCCCTAAGCAAAAAAGTACCCTCAGGGCAGAGGAAGTGATTCAGCGTCATCGTCACCGATATGCACACGATGCTCTTGTGCAGTGAGCACTGGGTGGGCGAGGGAGAACCTGGGGGAGGTGGACGAGGGCCACACACCCAGAAGAGAGGGAGGTGGGGCAAGCTCATCAGCACCTTGCTGCCATTCTTACACCCACCCGCATGCCCTTGCACCAGCGCTCACGGGGGCTCCTTCTGGCCAGGCCCTGTAGTACAAGCTGGGGATGGAGAGACAGCACTACCACTGCTGCTGCGGCCGCTATGACTAGTAATAACACCACCTCCTTATTACTACTGCTGCTGCTGCTATGACTAGTAATAATAACACCACCCCCTTATTACAACTGTTGCTACTACTATTATTAATGCTACTAATACCAGTACCACTACTACTACAACAAATAATACCACCATTATTACTACTGTTGCTTATACTACAAATAATAATAATAATGGTAAAAATAATACCAATACTACCACTGCTACTACTGCCATGACTAGCAATAATAATAATACCACAAGTATTACCATTGTTGCTGCTACTACTAGTGTTAATACTACTAAAACCAATACTACAAATACCCATACCATTACAACTTTAACAACAAATAATAATAACGACAATACCACCATTGTTACTAGTGCTGCTAGTACTACAAATAATAATCATAATAATACCAATAATACCACTGCTGCTACTACTACAAAAGATACCATTGTTACTATGCTGCTGCCATTAATACTAACACTAATAGTGCTAATACCAGTACTACTGCTGCTGCTACTAATGATACCAATACTACTACTTCTACAAATAATAGTAATAACGCTATTACTACTATTAGTAATGCCAGTGCTACTGCTGCTACTACTCCTACTACTGATACTACAAGTACCAATATCTATACTCTTACTACTATAGGTAATAATAATATTAGTACTCCTACTATGAATAATAAAAATAATACCAATGCTACTGACACTAATACTGATACCAGTACTAGTACTGCTATCGTTACCTCTATTACAGGTATTATTGCTAATGTTACTGTTGTTGCTGCTAGTACTACTGCTACTACTAATTACAGCTCCATGTGCTTAGCATTCCTATCTGCCATCACTTTTCTGGATACTTAGCACATAATAACTTATTCAGTCCTCACACTAATCCTACGAAATAGGTTCAATCATCACTGCTATTTTATAGATGGGAGAGCTGAGGCACAGGACAGCTGGGACCCTTGCCAAGTCACCCAGCTAATGTGCTGGGGTCAGGATTCACACTCAGACCCTCTCACTGTAGAGCCCCCCACTCCCAGTGCTTCTGTGGGGCCAGGCTTCATGTTGCCCTCCAAGTGTGTTCTGGTCGTGGGGCTCCTGCCTGATGCCTTCACCCCGCAGTTCCCAGCCCTGGAAACTCTCAGGCCTGGGTGTTATGTTGAATCCTGGTTTCCTCTCCCACTGGGAGCCCACAACTCCCAACACCAGATGAGTCTGCGGTGTGGGACCTCTCCTGGTGTGCAGAGGATTCAGGCCCCCAGAAGGGCTGATGATGGATGCTCTGTGATCCTCTTGAGCGAGGGCTCTCCTCCTGGCACATGGTCTAATGGCTACCCCTCTGCCTACTCTCTGTCACAACTCATTTCCCTTGAACAAAGAGATGACGGGTAATTTCCAGCTCTGAAGGCTCTCCATACTTTCTGTGAATAGATTCATCTATTCACTCACTAATTGCCGTTCACCAAATATTTGTCAGAGGCCTACTCTGTGCCAAGTTCTAAACTAAGTGCTGAGGATGGATGGATGGATGGATAATGGTCATAGGCCTGACTTCATGAAGCTTCCTCTGGGCCAAGCAGGACACAGATACGGGACAGGCCTTCCATGAGCTGCCTCCAGCCACCCTCTCTGCAACCCTGCCTCCCTCCAACTTGGGGCCAAGCTGGGGAACACACAGGCCACCCTCATCCCTCTGTTCTCCACCCCTGCTACCCTCCTCCAGAAAATCAGACCAACCAGCCTACAGCCTCTGTCTTAGACATTGATCAGATGCTGAGCCCCAGTGTTGGCCACTAAGACCCCAGCTACGCTCAACACTCCTTGGTCTGGTTTGATGTCGCAAGACACCAGCCACGTATGTACTGCTGTGATATATATGCTGTTGTAAATATATGTCTTCACCATGTATTTATATTATTTCATAATTTTAAAAATGTACTTGCTTTTTAAATTTTTTTTTTTTTTTTTTTTTTGTCTTTTTCGTGACCGGTACTCAGCCAGCGAGTGCACCAGCCATACCTATGTAGGATCCGAACCCGCGGCGGGAGTGTCACTGCACTCCCAGTGCTGCACTCTCCTGAGTGCACCACGGGCTCAGCCCTTAAAATTTTTTATTTTGAAATAATTTTAGATCACAAGAAGTTACAGAACAGCACAGAGAGCTCGTAGAGACCCTTCCTCTAGCTACCCCTTAACAGTCACACCCTCTCCTACCCCAGACCCTGACAAACACTGATCTAGTCTCCATCACTAGAATTTTGTCATTTCAAGAATGTCATGTAAATGAAAATTCTATCTACTTTTTTAGTTAGGTCATTTTTATATACACATGATACTGAGGCGTTGGTGTGCTAGTTACACTTTTCCTAATGCACTTTAAAATGAATGCAAGACTATTAAAATGCTGTTCTCTGTCCTTCCACACCCCCTAGAAGTCTCACCTGCCACCTGGGCACCTGGCAGCTCACTTGGATAACACAGGTGAGCTCAGGCTCTTCTAATGCCATTCCCTGCTAGAGGTGGGCATGTGGCAGCTGTTCTCTGTTGTGGATCTGTCTTAAGGGCCAAGCGAGTGGAGACAGAGCCCTTGGCCTCCAGAAGCTGATGCGACCCTGCTCTTTGGGTCAGAGTCTGGCTCTGGGCGGTTGGACCTCTCCAGTGCTCTCCATATCCCACCTGTGCCCAGGCGCTCCCGATTTTTAGTTCTGTGCTTTTCTTGGTAGAGAAAGCTATCTCGGCCAAGTTCATTCAGCTTTTTAAAAGAAGAATCCTGCTGATTTTTTTAATGAATTGAAGAAATTAATTATAGGATTGGGATTTGTTAGGTTTATTTTTAGAAATGTATGATCTCAGACATAAATAGCATTTCATTCTGGACTAAGGAGCCGAGAAACTTAATGCCTGTAGAGGAGGGAGGAAGAGAAAGAAGAGGAGTGGGGAGGAGGGAGAGGAAGCCAAACAATACACAACGTTAATGATATCGCCAGTGGGATTTTTCCAGCCGTCCTAGAGTGAGAAAGGGCAACAGGCAGGACTTACACACAGACTGAACATGGTACCTGCACCTCAGGTTCCCTTCTATTTATGGATTCAGCAAACATTTATTGAGCACCTGTTGTGTGCCTGATCATATGCCACATGTGGAGGATCTACCAGTGAACCAGAAAGCAAAGGCTTGAAGCTTATGCTCCAGCTGTGGAAACAGACGAGAAACAAATAATCAAGGAGCTAATAAAATGTCAGGTGGCGGTAAGCACAAGAGGCAAGGGTTGCAGGGCGAGGAGTTGGCGCAGAACCCTCAATACACCCTCCTCGATGCGTGCACCTTCTGTGACCATGCTAGAAACTCTTGTTGCAGGAGACAATGCTTCCCTTAGACCGTGAGTCCCCAGGGAGAGAGAGAGAGCTGCAAAGATCAGAGATAACCCAAGACCGGCCACTGGTTAGCCCCGGCCTGTTCTGCCGAGGAGGGAGCTTCGCTGGTCTGCTCTTTTTATTCCTGTGTCCCTGAGGCAGACTCCTGCCCTTCCCCAGGTTTCCTGAGGTGTCTTCATGATGTTGGCAAATGCAGCGATGTTGCTAACCACACCCAGCAGATAGAAATCCTCTTTTACTGGTAAAAGTGGTGTTCTTTGGGGTTCAGCAGTATTTGGGGCTGTTGCCTCCAATGAGAAAAAAAACCACATTGCTGGGTTAGCAACTGAGCTGTCCCCCGAATCTGGGCTATGTCACAGTCTCACACTCCAAATTTCAAAGAGCTACAGCAAGGCGTGCCAACCACAAAGTGCCTGGGTTTCACACAGATCCCAGAACAATCCACAGTTGGCTGGGAGCTGAGTGTTTGCAAGATTTCCTGGCACCTGTGGTTTCTCACATTGGCCAGCAGCCAGGCTGCGTGGAAGCTGGGTGGATCAGATGCTGCTCTCCTACGGAGGTGGGAGGAAGTCCTGCCATACACACACACCCATACACACACACACACACGCACACACACACGCACACATACACATACATGTATACAGTGCACACATGCACACACTCTTGCAAGCATACGCTCACACATGTATATATTCACATGCACACACACAAATGCATACATGCACACACACGCACATACACGTGCATGCACACACGAATGCACACATTTATACATATACACACATGCTCTCTCACACAACAGTTGCACGTACACAAACATGCACACACATATACATGCACACATGTGCACACACGGGCATACATGCACACTCTTGCACACACACAGCATTTGTGTGTGTACACACTCACTGACCCCATGTCCTGCCTCTGCCATGCAGTCCAAAGTTCGAGAACTGGAAGAGAAATGCCGGACACAGAGTGAGCAGTTCAACCTGCTGTCGCGGGACTTGGAGAAGTTCCGGCAGCACGCTGGGAAGATCGACCTTCTGGGCAGCTCGGGGGCCTTCTTGGACATTCCCTCAGCCCCCACCAAGCCATTCCCACAGTTCGTGAATGGACTAGCAACCTCCATTGGCAAAGGTAAGTGCCTGGACATCCCCCACACCACCGCAATGCCCCCCACACCTCAGCCATGGTCTGGAGTCTACACTGGTAACTATTGTGCAAGTGTGTATTGGCCTGGTCCCCCAGTGCTCTGCAAAACTCATTTCTCTGCTTTAGCTGTTTTTCCTTTCTTTTCATTCCAAAGACCTGTTGGTGACATTATGGTGTACTTGGAACTTCTGTCCATCAAAGGCAGCGATAGTCACGGGGTGAACTGCAGCCCTCACCTGTCACATCTTGGTTTAGGAGGCAGAGTGGGCAAAAGCACAGGTTACCTGCCTCTGTGTGTGTGTGTGTGTGTGTGTGTGTGTGTGTGTGTGTGTGTGTGTGTGTGTGTGTGTGTGTAAGAGATTTTTTTGTTTTGATCACAGGTAAAATGATCCCAGGTATCATTTAATTAAACCTCACTGTAGGTGCTACTTTCTCCTCACTGAAAGGTAACTGGGATGCACGGAGGTTACCTGGGTTGCAGGCCCAGCTCTATCTATCTGTTTAAAAAGCTGATTTTTTTTTTTTTCTAATTTAGGGGGGATGAGTGTTAGAACCTCACTTTGGAATTTCCTAAAAAAGAGGATTTCCAAATTTCTCCTAGTTCTTATCAGAAAATACTATACATACTTTTTGGTGCTTTTTATTATTAAAATGAGGCGCTGCTGCTTGTATCTTGATAAATGATCTCTCTACTTCTTCTTTCACATCCTTCCTTCCTGTCCACGTGTGAGGGAGGATGCTAAGAGAGTCATTGGCCTCAGCTATGAAAGGCAAGACGAGGAACAAGATCGCATTGTCCCTCAGCACATCTGCTGGGCATACCACACACCCAGGCCACATCTGCTGGGCATACCACACACCCAGGGCTGCCAAGGCTGAGCTGTTCACCAGACAGGCAGGCAGCTCAGCTCTGGCAGAGAAAGGGAGACAGTGCTGAGGCAGAGAGGACTCCAGGCCAGTGTAGGTGGGTGGTCAGAGGAGATGCTGCTGAGAAACAATGTTTGAGCAGTGAAACCTGAAGGATCCAAAAGGTGTAAAACAGTTTCAGTTCTTCCCAGATTAAAAAAAAAAAGAAAGAAAAAACTACATGTGCTTCTCCTCCTTGAAGGGCCACACAGAATCCCCCCTCCATGCAGCAAAAATGCTGTGTTGCCACTCAGGGAAGCCCCTTAGTAACTCAGCACCAAGAGTTTTATTAGGACTGCTCACACAGACACCTGTGCCTGGCTTGCAGCAAAATCCCAGACCCCCAGAAGGCAAGTAGGTGTTCGGCAGAAGCTGCAGAGTGTGTAGTCTAGGCATGGCACATGCCTTTATTCATTACAGAACGTTCCATATCAGCATAGGGAATATTTAGAAGTCGAGTTCCCAGGCTCCAGCCAAGGCTCATCTTTGCAAGCAGGCCCTTCTCAAAATATCAGTCTTGGGTGTGCTGCGTGAACAGTTTGGGCATAGCACATGAACATGTGGTGCTGGTGAAGAGCTCCCGGCCCATGGGGTGGGAGCCATGATGTACCTGAGTGAGTTGGTGTGGAGACTGATCTGGAAAAAGGGATTTAATTAATGATGATGGAAAATGGACACTGATTAAGAACAAAAACCAAAAAACCAAGTGGTACTGTGCCTTTACTAAGCCAATCGGTCCAGTCCTGATAGAGGACCAGGTTTGTACCAAGGCTTCTGTTTAACTGTTTGGAAGATGCATCATCTTAATTAAACTAGCTCATTAACAAACCGTTACCACACCCCCAGGGGTCCCTGCTGGCAAGGCCCATTCATGGTTAGCATTATTCCTGCATTTTCCTGCTGTGCCCAGCGGCTTATGGCTGCTGGGGGTGGGAATGTCTGCAGAGAGCTGCTCATGTACTTCTGGAAATCTCCCCAGGACATTCTTTACTTGAATGGCCAAGACCCCTCTTAAGAGCTGCTACTTAGGGCTTCTTCTCTCTCTTTTTCTTTTTTCTTCTAAGTGTGTTTGTTTCTTTATACATTTTCCCAACTTTATTGAGGTTTAATTGACAATTAAAGTTGTATATATTTAAGGTATATGATGTGATGATTTGATAGACATACACATTGTAAAATAATCACCACAGCCAAGCTAATTAACATGTTCATCTCACATAGTTACTTTTTCTTTTTTGTGGTAAGAACATTTAAGATCTACCCTCTTAGCAAATCTCAAGTAAACGGTACAGTATTGTTAGCCATAGTCACATGGCTGTATGTTAGACCTCCAGAACTTACTCATCTTGCACAACTGAAACTTTGTGCCCCTTGACCAACATCCCCCCATTTCCTTCTCCCCCAGCCCCTGGAAACCACCCTTCTACTTTCTGCTTCTGTGAGTTGGACCTTTTAGATGCTGAGTGTAAGTGAGATCTTGTGGTATTTGTCTTTCTGTGCCTGGCTTGTTTCACTTAGCATGATGTCCTCCAGGATCTTCCATGTTGTTGCAAATGGCAGGACTTCATTCTGTTTTTAAGGCTGAACAGCATTCCCTTGTATATGAATGCCATGTTCCCTTCATCCCCTCACCTGCCACAGGTCTTTCTCTCCATGCTTGAACTGGGGTGGTGGGCGGAGAGGGTCATGTGGGCACTGAGCTGCCTCTTCACCTAGGTTCTCAACTGGGGCTCCCCGGCACCTCCCACCTGCGGCTAGTGTCAGCCCAGAGGTTGGGGTGGGCAACAAAGGGTTGAGCCCCCTGCAGGGACTCACTTTCTGTAAGTAGAGGCCCCTCAGACATTAGGGTAAGGTTCTAAAGTCAATACGCAAGGCTAACATTGCACATGGACAGAATTATCCTCGGAAATCCCCCAGGAAGGGAGCAGGTGGTGTAACATCTCCCAGTGCCCTCCCTGACACAGCCAGTTTTTCTTCCAGTATGGGAGCTGGTGGTTTTGTTTTGATTTTGGCAAAACACCAGTGAATTTCACTGCTTTGAGATTAGTGATCTATTTTCTAGAAAGTATGTATTTTGAAGAATTAGAATCATGAGAGTGCATGGCTGGCTGGTCAGTTCTGTTGGTTAGAGTGTGGTGCTGGTAACACCAGGGTCCAGGGTTCTATCCTTATTGTAGCCAGACACTAAAAACCAAATAAACAGCCTGTGAATGAACAATAAAAGAGTGTGATGTTCATGTCCTGAGGGGCACGTGGAAACCAGCTCTGCTCCAAGGCCCCACACATTTTTTGTCTCAAATCTCACATCTACTCATCGAGTAGAATGGTGGGTAAAATGTGCCATGCTAATTAAATGGCTCATATAGGTTAAATGTGGCTATGAGGCGACTCTACTCACTTCACCATTACCAGCTGTACTGTCCTGTGCTATTCACTGGGGCAGCATATCAGTCAGGATGTGCAATGTTCTGCTGTGGCAGCAAATGACCCCCCGTCTCAGGGGATTATACAGCACAGGTCTGCATCATGACTGTGCTGCACGTCCAGCCCAGGCTGGGGACTCGGCTCCATGTGGCCTTCACTCAGGAGCACTAGAACAACTCCTCTCTCTGGGTTGTTCCCTGTGCCATTGCGGGAGGAAGAGACCTGGCTTCCATTCAAGAGCAGGATGTATCATTTTCACTCACAGTCCCTTGGTCCAGACAGGCATGAAGCAGGGAGCCCACCCCTGCTCTGCCTGGAGAGAGGAGAAGCTGCAGCATTGGTTGGAAACACTAAGGAATCCTGCAGCAGTCCCTGTTCCCAGTGAGTTTCCTGAGGCTCTGGGAGTTGACTCATTCAGTAAATATTTACTTTGCACCTGCTATATGCCGAGCACTATGGTAGGCACGAGGGGCATGTGGCAGTGAACAGAACAAAGCCCATGCCCCCTGGATCTGACATTCGAGCAGGCAGACAGGGCTATTTTGCACAAATACCCTGCTGTGGTGGTGCAGTCTTGCTGTTCATTTAATCAGCCTGGAGCTATGGAGGCTCTGTGGTGGGTGCCTTCTGTAGCAGCCTTTATTGGAGCACTTCTTGCATTACTCTGCATCACTTTGTAGTTCCTGATTTGGACTCTATAAGTCATATTCTTCAGTGAGGCAATCCCTGTGATGTGATGGCAACAGAGAGAAACTAGACGAAGCCAGCAGGAGCATCTTCAGTCCACAGCATAGCAGAGAACTCCAGGGAAGGGGTTACTTCTGTACTTCTCATCTGTATCATAATTAAAATGCCTGACTCTAACGTGACTATCCAGGCCAGCACTGTCAAAGTGCTGAGTTTTCCCTTCCATGAAGCCAGGACAGGCTTGACGGCCCCCTGGAGCCCCATGAAGATAGGACAGGCAGAGAGCTTCTCTGGTTCTTGCAAGTCTCTTACTAAAAGTATCTTTTTAAACATAAGCCTGGCTCTTTGGTCAACCAGGACTCTTTTGGTCTCAAGTGACAGTAAAGCCAACCCAAACTGGTGTGAGCAAAAGTAGATGAAGAGCCAGAATGCAGCTCCAGGCACAGCTTGATGCAGGAGCTCCAATCACATCACCAAGATCCAGTGTCCCTCTGTCCATCTTGTGGCTCCTCTCTCTATGAACCAGCTCCATTCTCGCATGAATGTTCCTCTTCCTGGTGGTTGCAAGGCTGCAGCATCACCGAGCCACAGAGCCTCTCAATTTTAAGCCAAGGAAAGGGAGAGCCTCTTCTCCAATGCCTCCCATTTAATTCTCTCTGATTTGACCTTTCGAATCATGTGCCACACCCCTCTCACCACCAAACAGTCATTATAGCCGGGGGTGGACTCTGCCAGGTGGACAGGCCCAGACCAGGGATGGGGTCAGACCAGCCTATGCAGATTAAGAATAAGAGACGGTGGATCCCAAAATGAAAATCAAAGGCTGTTGCCCAAGAGGGGAAAGGCACCCTGGAAAGGCAAATGACCAATGTGCTTTTATTACTTTATTTATCTTTTTTCAACTTGTTTCAATGTTTATGACCAGGTCAGGAGAGTGCTATTGGAAGTTGTTCGATTGGTGAATATATCCGGCCCCTCCCACTTCCCAGTGACAAGCCGGAGCCTGTGTCCATCAAGCCCACCTTTCTGTCGAGATCTAGTAGCCCAAGATGCAGATTTGAATCAGACGTGAGTCCTGCCCTGGCAGGGGAGCACCTGGCCTGCCCGCACCATTTCTTTCTGGTGGGACGTTGACAGTTCCACCCCATTTTCCTTACCCCCCTCTTCTCTCCCTCCTGGGCTCTTCCCTCACTCCGGTTCATCCCTGAGCCAGTCTTTGGTGACCTGCTATGTGCTGGGCGTGGGGACCCCACTGTGAACAGACAGACGAGGCTCCTGTTCTCATGGGGATGGTGTTCTGGGGTTGGGGGTGCAGACCATTAACAACAGTCAATGTGTTAAAAATACAGCTTGTGGAAAGTGTTGTGAAGATAGCACCACAAGCCTGTGTGACTCGTGGGCAATGAGATGGGGGCTGGTTAGGTGGAGGAAGGGCCTTCTCAGAAGGCCACTGGGCATTTGTGTCACTTTGCACCAATGAGGAGGAGCCAGTGGAAGGCCATCAGACTGAAGTGGAGCCAGGAGGTGGGGGAGAGGAGAGCAGGCCGTGGGCCCCAGAGAAGCACTGGGTTTTCAGTCTCAGTCCAGTGGGAAGCCATGGGAGGGTTTTAAGGTGGGAGTGACATGGTCTAATTTCTGTTTGAAAAGTCCACTGTGGCTTCTACATAGAGAATACATTATGGGTGGGGACAAGTACAGTCACTAGCCTTCCCCTTCCAGGGGAGGGGAAATGCATGTTATCACATTTTACTCTCACTCCCATGGGAGAAGACCATCCCCAACCCCCAAGATTGTCAGAAGAAACCCCCATAGGCAGAGTCTCCACAGGCTGCAGCCCTGAGACAATGAGAAGGGAGGGTGGGGGAGTTGGTAGGACAGAACCCCTCAGGCCCCCTCCCCATGAAGTCTCCCTGGAGCACTGGCACCTTCTGATGCAGGAGGGTGGTCTCCTTCCATAGACCAAGCCCCTTGACCCCTGAGGATTCAAGTCAGTGTCTTCCAAAGAGCCTACCAGGGTCTGGCACGGCAAGCACCTCACACCCTAAATCACACTGGGGGAAGGGCCTCACCTCATGGCTCATCTTGCAGTTTGGGGACTGGATTCTTTACAAATGTCCCTCCTGTGTGACTAGCAGTCCACACGAGGGACCTGCTTTGTCCAGGGCTTGCACATGAGACTGAGGGTGTGGGTAGCAGCATCTTCTGGGAGTTCCAGTCTGAGGTCATCATCCCAAAGCCCAGTGAGACTGTGGAAAGTTTTCACATGTGTCACAGGAGTGAAATGTGAAGCCTACGGCTTCCATAAGCCAGCTCTCCATTTGTGTCTTTCATAGATGGAGAATGAACGGAATTCCAATACCTCAAAGCAGAGATACTCGGGGAAAGTCCACCTGTGCGTTGCCCGCTATAGGTAAGAATGCGGCTCGTCGGTGCCCTTGGGCATGGGTGAGTGGGTGGGTCTGGGGACGCCCCATGAGCTGACTGGGCCCTTCTCCCAGGCTCTGAGGAGAAAGCAGCCCTTCAGCTGGGTCTTGGAAGATGAGCAGAATTCTGGTGAGCAGAGTGTGGGTTGTGTCTTAGTTTCTATAACATGTGACCACAGTGAGTGGCTTAAAACAAAAGGTTGATTCTCTCACAGTTCTAAAGCCTGGGAGTCTGAAATCAGGTGTTGGCAGGACCACACTACCTGAAGCGTCCAGGGGAGGGTCCTTCCTGCCTCTTCCAGCTACTGGGGGCTCCTGCCACTCCGTGGCTTGTGGCCTCATCACTCCAGCTTCTGCCTCCATCTTCACATGGACTCCTCTTGTCTGTGTCTCTGTGTGTTTTCTCCTCTTCTTACAAGGACACCAGTCACTGGATCAGGGCCCACCCTACTTCAGGATGACCTTATCCTAACTCAATTACATCTGCAAAGACCCTATTTCCAAATACCCTCATCCACAGGTAGCAGGGGTTAGGACTCCCACATATCTTTTGGGGGGACACAAGTCAACCACAGCAGGTAGGAAACTGGAAGTCAGGGCCAGGAACCAGCTGTCCAGAGGCCCCCATCATTCCTTTCCAGCATCCCCGCTTCCTGTCCAGCATCCAAGCTGCATCTCCCAGCAGCTACAGCCACGTAGCTGCCCTCTCCTTGAAAGGACCTTCAGTTCCATGCCCGTTGAGAAGAAATGTGAGCAACTGAGTCAGGCAGGCTCTTGGATTCTTTGTGGGAGCCGTTGCCAAATCTAAACGGGTGAGGCTTAGTCGCCTCCCTGCGACTCCACCACCCGATTGTGAAGAAAGCCAGCCTCATACCAAACCCTGCAGCACCCACAGACACCCATGAATTAGTCACAGATGACACAGCACTGCTCATCCCTCCTTTTCTTTATACTCAATGAAAACTCAGCCTCTTGTCCTTTTAGACTCTCCAACAACTCTGCATGCAGGCTTGGCCCAGGGCAAACATGATGATATTCCAGATGCAGGCACCACCGCCTGTTCAGCTGGCATCAGGCACCAGGGTCCCCCTTACCTGTGTCTGCACCTGGAACTGCTCAGGAGCCATAGCCAGAGGTGCAGATGCCACCTTCTCCACATCCTTAAACTTTGTTCATGCATGGCAGGGAGTGACTCTTAATTTTAGCCAGTCCATATGTCTTGAACATCTTTCACTTTCTCCATTGAGAGCTGTTTCTAAACCCTGTTATGCTGATCGGTGCATCATTTCCTGCTAATTAGTAACCCATCAATGCCACCAACACAAACAGACTTCTGGTGCTCAGGTAACGGAAGCACTTGATGACCCATAAGGTCAGTCCCAGGGAGGATTTTGCATTTGAGTTCCTGAAATGCTCTTACAGTCACCAAAGATGTGGCTTTGAAGGTACATGTGGTTTTTGTCCTCCCCGCCCCCTGGAGCTAATTAATATCTCACCTAACTGTTATTATTCAACAACCTGCTTAGGAGTTTCTTCAGACTTAAAGCCTCACTCCCCTCTGCTGTCCTGTAGCTTCCGTGACATGACACTTTCCTCCTCCTGTGCTCTTCCATCCAGCCGCACAGCCGGGGCCACCTGTGAGGGCTCCCATGGGCATCCCCACCCCAAAACCAAGGGGCAGCAGAAACACCCATCACTCCATCATTCTTTCTTAACAGCTTTACTGAGATATAATCCACGCACCACACAACTCACCCATTCAAGTGGACAACTCAGGGCTTTTCACTGTGTTCACAGACACATGCAACCATCACCAAGGTCAAATCTAGAACATTCTCTTCACCTCAACAAGAACCTCATGCCCTTCAGCTGTCACCACATCCCTTTGCTCCCCACCCCCAGCTGTCTCTGTAGATTTCCCTGTTTTGGACATTCCATGTAAATGGAACCATACAGGAAGCACTTGATGTGGTCTTTTGTGGCTGTGCCTTGCACTGAGCATGACGTCTTCAAGGCTTGTCTGTGTTTTAGCACATCAGTGCTTTGTTCATTTTTATGGCTGAATAATAGTCCCTTGTACGGATGGGCCACCTTTTATTCATCCGTCCTTCTCGATGCACATTCCCCCTTGGCTCCTCAGCTTGCCTTTCCGCCTCTCTGGGACCTTCTACCCTGTCTTTTCTGCCTGCTGAGCTTTCTCTTCCTGTGAGCTCGATCTGGGCTTTCCTGGAGGTGCGGCCTTTGCTGGGTCTTCTCCTTCCTTCCTCCGCCCTCCTTGTGAACTCTTGCCCAGCACCCGCATCTTCTCACCTTCTGCATGCCGACCCCTCTAGGCCTCTACCTCCAGCCCATCTTCCCTGAGCTCATATCTTCTGCCTCGTCAACGGAACACACCCAAAGCTAAAACCCGGTCCCCCTTCTCCACGCACTGCCAGCACCCCCCGACAGCCCCCGCTTGGGGAATTTATCCCCACCCTCCACCGAGAAGCCAGAAGACAGCGAGCCACCCTGGATGCACTCCTTCACCCCAATGTCCAGGCAAGCCCCATTTCCACTACCCCTTAAGTCCTCCCTAATCCAAGTCCTTTACCCCAGCTCCTCCACCAGCCGCCTGTCCACACAGCACCAGAGATCTCTTTGTAAAATGAAAACGTGATCATATCTCTCCCTGGCTTAAACTCTTTCTCGATATCTCATAGCCCTTGAGATTAGATCCACACCAACCTGGCCCCTGCCAGCCTTCATCCCTCTCCTCTCAGCCCCAGAAGGACCCTGGTCCCTGCCTCTGAGCCTTTGCACATGCCATTCCCTCTTCCAGGAACTCTTGTCCCTCCTCAGCCCACCCCCAAGAGTTATTTCATAGTTTTGTCTGTGTCCCTTCCGTACACACGTTGCCCCTGGGCTGACAGTGGGAGCTGTCAGATGGTTGCATAACGCTCACAGAACTCTGGACTTGGACAGTGAGGGACAGAAGTGATGTGATATAGTCAAAATCACACAAGACAGGGCAAGAAAGTCTCAATTCTGATTCTGCCCCCACCACTTAATAAATTTGTGACTTTGAATAAGTTGTCTCACCCCACGTGGTCGTTAAAATTGGGGCTAATATCTTTCTTTTCTGCAATGAGTTTCAACGGTCCATGTACATGGAAGTGTTGGTAACCTGCCCAGCACTATTGATATAATCATTATTATAGTGTCATTGTAATAATATACTGCCTCGCTATCATCTCCAACTATCAGTAATGTTATTTTTATTTTAATTGAGGCCTTTTATGTTATTCTAAATTAATTAGCCTTTTCATTAGGAAATCCCAAATCCATCTGAGTTTGTTTTATATATTCGATTTTTCAAGTTGGACATGACTTTAAAAAATGTTAATTCCAATATACTGAGGACTTGAGAATAAGAACACTTATACTCCCGGGGGTGGGGCATGAAAGGGGAAAATGGTGAATCTATTTCTCACGGCATTCTGGCAGTAAATACCCAACACCTTAAAAATGTGCTCACCTTTCACCAAACAAATATACTTCCCAGTATTTATCCTAGGAAGAAATTGTGAAAATATGTGAAGATATGTTTATAAGGGTATTTGATGCAACACTGATTATATTACCCAAAAGTTAGAAGTAACATCAATGCCCAACATTAGGAAACTGGTTTTAAAAAGTATGCTAGCTTGTTCAGTGGAATACTATTCATCAGTTAAAAAGGAGATGATAGAATCTTTCACTAGGTGGAAGTATAGGGTGCTATATTGCAAAGTCAAAAAATAAGTGAATCACTAGATCATGTATATAATATAATTCTACCTCTGCTAAATTATATATCTTGAAAGACTATGGAGTTATTTTTCTTTGTGTTTGCATATTAATTTGGAAATTATAGTTATGGTAGAAGAGACTGGAGTGAACAAAACATCAAAATCATAAATATGTCCTCTGGTATAAAGGATTCTGAGTGAACACGTGGCTGCAGAATTACCCTTTTACTTTAAACCTGTGTGTGTGAGCCAGCGACATCCTGAATCTTCTGTGTACAGAGAACTCACAAGCCTGAGCCACTGTGTGGCTTGTGATTTCTCAGCAATGGGAAAGAAGCAGCGTTCTGCAAGGGAAGGGCTATGGGCAGCCTCCACACGGGGCCTCTGATGAACACATTGTGTTTTTTCTAGTTACAACCCCTTCGATGGGCCAAATGAAAACCCAGAAGCTGAGCTGCCCCTCACGGCAGGAAAATACCTCTACGTCTATGGAGACATGGATGAGGACGGATTCTATGAAGGTCTCTGTTGGAACGTGGCTGCCATAGACCAGCCATACCACTCCCCACACTAACTTGTCCAGGGGCCCTGATAGACATACCACCCCCACACCCCTCCCACTCCTAGTGTTACCAGGTTTCCACCATTCTGACATTGGCAAGAACGCTAATCCCAGCAGACCTCAGACACTGCTCGGTAGGTGTTTTATAATGTTGAACTCTGCAGGGCTTTTGGCAGCTCTTTGCAGACATGTGGGGCTGATGGACCCTCTATGTCCCATTCGACTGTTCCAGCACCTCGGGGTACACCAACTTCATCCTCCTGGCAGGGCCTGTTCCAGGCAACCTCATGTGCCTGGCTCTCGGCATCATAGAGAGTGACCCCACTGACCTGGAGGCCCTGTTGTTAACTTAGGGGGCCCCCCCCTGTTCCACCTGATCACTCCCAGAGTCACCTCACACAATTTGGAACCAGGAAATGTGAACTTTCCATCTGGAATGCCTCACCTCTTGTCACCTGTTAACTCAAGGGTGACCCTGTGACAGCACCAGCAGCTCCACAAGTGACATTCTAGAGGATTCGAGTCATCAGTTCTCTAAACTCTCCACTGCTCTGGACACACAGATGCTCTTGGTTTTGTCCTGTTTTCTCTGAACAGAAGGAATAGTTCATGTTAATCTAACAGTTCTCTCTTTCATGGCCATGTGGTGTTTTCTTAGAGAGGACGGAAACACCTGGCTCTTTTCATGGGCATTTACTTGGGATGAGATCAGGTCCTCTGTTAACATCCATGAACAGAAACCCCGCAGGTGGCTGATGCGCTTACCCTTAGTTTACCGGAACTAACCACTGCTATTGCTTTGGATATTCCACTCAAGAAATTGCACCATGGCTGGTGGCAAAACAGTTTGAATTCTTAGCATAAATCCACATTATTACCACCAATTTGCACACCAGTGTAGAAGTATGTGCCTAAGGCAGCTGCTAGAATCCCTTGTTGAAATCTCTGGAACATTCGCAGCATGCATGTGCCCACATAGACCTTCTGTAGGCCTGATTAAAAGTAGGTTGCACAGCTCACAGGTCCCTTATCTGTGTGATGGTGGGAAACTCACTCCCCTTCTCTGTGCCTTAGTTTCCTCCGTGGTTGATTGGAGATAGTAATAGTACTCTCCTCACAGGGTGGCTGCGAGGATAGATGAGGTAGTAGTTATGAAGTGATTAGAACAGGGCTGAGCACATACTAATTGCTCAATAAATGTGAGCTGTCATCATCATCATCATCGTCATCACCTCCATGGGTCAGAATGAAGATATTTTATAGCATGTCCTCAGGGCAAAGGATTGGCTACCTCAGGACCCACGCCCTAGGTAGGGGTTAGGAATAGAACCTGAGTAGTTCTTACGTATTCTGTTAGAATCTAGGGCTAATTAAAGGGTCAATGTGCCTTCCTCAGGACCAGGCCATGCATTCCCCTGAGTCAGTGGGTCTATTGGGAGTGGAATCCACCATTCAGTGTTTCCCAGCCTCCCCAGTCACTTGGCCTCCAACCAGCCTCTCTGGGAGTCCCTTCAACCAATGGGGAAACACTGCTTTCCTGCTCTGGGCTGGGAGATCCCAGGAACTGCCTAATCTTGAAAGCTCCTCTAGATACTTCTCGGTTTCCTTGTCCTCTGCTGTTAGCAGCCTTTTAAATGCCACTAATAAAGAGAGCACATGAAAGTTAGACTGTTCCACAAAATAAGAAGACCAACCATATCCACAAGAGCTAGTTTGATGCCTTTTTTTTTGCCACTCACAGGTGGTTCTGACACCACATTGATAGTTCTGTTTCACATCAAATGGACACATTAGGAATTCACTGAGACACAGAGATGGATCCAGTCTTTTGTAAGTGGGCTGGGGTGCAGAATCACCTTTTAACTCCTATTCATATGACTGCTCAGTCAAAAACAATAGTAAGATTTTTTTTTTTTAACCTCTAAAAGTCACAGATTTGACATGTTTGTTCATCCTCCTAACAAATGTTTACTGGGCACCTACTGTGTGCCAGGTGTCATGGCAGGTCTGGCCAATCAGTCGTCCCATGGTCCCTGCCCTCATGTGCGTTGTCCCAGTGGGGAGGAGGTAGTCAACATATGTGCACAGATAGATACGCAGGATCGTGTGAGATGGTGATATATAGTATGGAGAAAAACAAACTGAGTTACTTTAGATAGATGGTGTGGAGGTGACATTTGAGTAGATTCCTGCAAAGAGCTAAGGAATCCCAGGACGATCCTGTTGCTTTTGCCTATGGTCCTATCAAGGAGAAGCTGCAGGACCTTGGGGCCCCCGATGGGATGGTGGGTGATAACCCTGTCCTTGTACCCAACAGGAGAGCTCCTGGATGGGCAGAGGGGTTTGGTGCCCTCCAACTTTGTGGATTTTGTCCAGGACAACAAGTCGCGGTTGGCAGGGACGCTGGGGAATGAACAGGATCAGAACTTCATCAACCATTCCGGCATCAGCTTGGAGGGAGAGAACATCCTCGACCTCCATTCCCCCACTCACATGGGCTCGGGCATCACAGACAATGGGGCGGGGACGCTGGACATGAACATTGATGACATTGGAGAAGATATTGTGCCTTACCCTAGAAAAATCACCCTTATCAAACAACTCGCCAAAAGTGTCATTGTGGGCTGGGAGCCTCCTGCAGTCCCACCAGGATGGGGCACCGTGAGCAGCTACAATGTGCTGGTGGACCAGGAGACACGCATGAGCCTCACGCTGGGGAGCAGAACCAAGGCCCTCATCGAGAAGCTCAACATGGCAGCCTGCACCTACCGCATCTCCGTGCAGTGCATCACCAGCCGGGGCAGCTCGGATGAGCTGCAGTGCACACTGCTGGTGGGCAAGGACGTGGTGGTGGCCCCCTCCCACCTGCGGGTAGACAACATCACACAGATCTCGGCCCAGCTCTCCTGGCTCCCAACCAACAGCAACTACAGTCATGTCATCTTCCTCAATGAGGAGGAGTTTGACATTGTCAAGGCCGCAAGGTACAAGTACCAGTTCTTTAACCTCAGGCCCAACATGGCCTACAAGGTGAAAGTTCTGGCCAAACCCCACCAGATGCCATGGCAGCTCCCCCTGGAGCAGAGGGAGAAGAAGGAGGCCTTTGTGGAGTTCTCCACATTGCCTGCAGGTGAGCCCCATGTGTGTCCTTCCATGGGGTCCCCTAAGGGACAGAACACCCAGATGTCACCCTGTTCATGGGGAGGGTGGGCAAGATGAGCAGAAAGGGGAAACTGCAGACAGTCAGCATTATTCCTTGTCACCCACGCTGCACAGAGCGCACTTTGTACACACGTGTGTGTTTGAGAGAGAGTGCTGGATCATGTTGAGAGCCATGTTGTTGGCAGTATTTCCCATAGCATGTGCATCAGCAAGAGGCTCATCCTGTAAAAGACGGGGGAGAACGAGGCCAGCCTAGGGTGAGAGGAGCCTCAGCTTCCACAATGCGTTCACTACTGAGATAACATTCTCACCGAGCAGGATAGTGACAGGAAGTGCCCGTGCTCCTCTCCAGACTGCCCCTTCTTTCTTGTTCTTTTTTCCAAAAATAAGCACCTGTAGATGGGTTGTATAAGAGACATGAAGTTCCACTACCAAAGCTGTTTTGGGTTCTGGGCGCACCTGCCATGTAAACTTCAGTCCCCACCTCAGCTTACTCTGCTGTAGAAGGGGAAGCAATGTGCTCCCCTTTGCCTGCATATTCGTTCCTGGAAATTGCAGAAATGGGATAAGACCGGATCCTGGTGCTATGAAGTTAATGGGTAACCACCCCCTCAGCCTCTAGAAGTGTCTGTTGTGCTGGTCTTTGCTGGGGCACACATACAGGGCAGCCTTTGCAAGCCAGGGGCTGGAGCCCAAACACCTGGGAGAAGAGCAGCCTTCTTAGAACAGGGTCGTTTCCATAGAACTATTCGAGGGCATTGTTAGTTCCCTCTACGTCCTTTCTCAGTCATGTGATAGTTACACAATTCTCTTTTGAAGTGCCTGTACCTGCACTCTACTGTAGATGTCTCTTCTGTGATTGATTAATCCAACCCTGCCCAAATCTCACTTGTCAGCAGCATTACAAACAATTCAGGTGTTTTCTCCAGTATCATTTGTACCAACTGCATGAAATTCTTCTTTTTGCAGTGGATTGGCATTTCATATCCTTGTGCTCTCCAATATTTGTGAAATGTATAACCCACTAGAGACTGACCTGCAAAACAGAGATGTGTAGGCTGGTGGGACAGACACTGCTTTAAGGATGGAAGAGTGTCTGTGTAGGAGCTAATGTGTAAGGGGGCAGTCCACTCGTGTTATATAGTGACTTTTGATGTCCTCCCTAACTGCTGAGACTTCAATCATGAGTATTGAAATAATGAGAACCCCCTCTTTTCATTGATGTCACTGTGGAGTCTTGTGATTGGTGCTGAGGGAGAAGAAATGAGAATCACCAAACACAGGTACTCTATGGGGGCTCAGAGGAAAGACAGAGGGTGCACCCACCAGACAGTCAGCAAGGCTTCTGGAGAAGCTAACTTTGGATGGAGGGGAAGACCCTCAGCACAGAGGGTGGGTCCCATCTGTTAAACCCCAATTTCTGGGAATAAGGTCTCAGAGGTGAGCACTAAACTGGAGTGCTTGTGTTTGGGGAAGAGCGTGTGGCTGGAAAAATCGATGTAGGTCAGCATTTCCCAGAATCCATTCTCAAATGAGGTGCCGTGAACCACGCAACGTGATCTCGGTAAGCATCCCCCACCTGGAGGCTGCTGGTATAAGATCTTGCGCTGGTCAGGGTTCTCCAGAGGAATAGAGCCAATAGGATATATTGGTAGGATATACATATATATATGGGAATTGACTCACACAGTTATGGAAACTGAGAAGTCCCACCATCTGCTGTCTGCAAGCTGGAGACTCAGGAAAGCTGATGGTGTAGATTCTAGTCTGGGTCTGAAGGTCTGAGGACCAGAAACACCGAGAGCCAGAGAAGATCTGTGTCCGGATGAAGCAGTCAGGCAGAGAGCACATTTAACTTCCACCACTTTTCTGCTCTATTCAGACCCTCAGTGGATTGGGTGAGGCCCACCCACACTAGGGAGGGCCATCTGCTTTACTGAGTCCACCTACACCAATGTTAATCTTCTGGAAATACCCTCACAAACACTCCCAGAAATGACATTTACCCAACTCTCTGGGCACCCATGGCCCAGTCTCGTTGACACACATAGTATGAGCCATCACAAATGTAGACCAGTGCTGTCCAGAAGAACTTTCTGAATGACAGGTTCACTGTCCAATATGGTAGCCACTCATCAGGTATGGCTACAGAGTACTTGAAAGGTTGCTAGGGCAGCTGAGGCACTGAATTTTTAATTTTATCTGCATCTAGCAGATCTCAGTCATGGGATGAGTGCAGCAGAGAGCTCAGGCATCTGGTTCTAATAGTATTTCATGGGCCTGAATTCAAAGAGGTCAACGGGGAGAATAGTGTCATGGATGAGAGGATGGGCACACTCTCTAGCTGTGTGACTCTGGCCCTGCTGCTGTGCTTCTCTGTGCCTCTTGCCCTCATCTGTAAATTGGGAATAACCTTACTGTCATTTTGTGTATATGTAGAATTGGGTCATGGAGAAGTAATTCCTTGAATTCTGAAGGGGTCAGTCTCTAAAAGTGAAATTTTCGGATTTTTAGGGAGGTATTTCAGGGTGAGACAGGTCTGGTTATTTTGCTTAGATAAAAAGGGGTGCTCAGCAAAAAGATGCTTTGCCCATGATATCTTAGGCTTGATAACAAAGAAACCCATCCACAGTGAGCTAAGGTCTTAGCTCTGTCCCTTCGGGCTATGTGCTGCCGCACATGGGTCTGGCTCACCCAGAACAGGCTCAATATTTGCATGAGATGGGCTAAGAGGGGCATTCCAGTTCCACATGGACCCCTCTCTTCATATTCACTTTAGTGTCACAGCATTTCCCTTGAAGACATTGGGGCCCATGACACCTGTCTACAGGAGCTTGTGTGGACTTCATGTAGGTGAGAACACAAGGCAGTTGTACTGTGCACACGTTTGAGGTGTTTGTACATGCATGTCAAGGAGAGTGAAAGGTGTGGATGGTGCCCACACATTCACATCTGACAATTCACTTCAGACACATCTAGGAAAAGAACAATAAGAAAATCAGTGAATGTCATGTAAACTTGACCAAGCAAATGCAGAAGGCCACAGTTAAAAGCTAACTGGAAGAAACGCCCGTATCGCTGTCTCTGATGTAACCATTTTCATTGCCTGTCCAGAGGGAAGGGTGTTTTGACTATGGAGAGTGAAATGACTGAAAGGCTTGGGGGGGGGAGATTCTTCCATGTGAGACAGGGAAGATCTAACTCAACTGGAACCCCCATGTTGGGGCGTGTGATTATACTGCATGCCTCCTCTGATGGACGGAGGCCACAGTGATTCCCCCACTGATCCACCATCTCCATCATCTGATCCACCATCTCCATCATCTGATCCACCATCTCCCTCCACTAATCTACCATCTCCAGATCAGGCTGGGGTGGACATGCAGAACACCACATGCCCAAGTCTTCCTTTGCCACAAAACCCCATTTCTCTGCTGTGATTTTACTTTATTGGTAAAAGTGGGTGCCGAGAAAAATCTCAGACCTAGTTCAGCTCTTGACCTTTGCCCTTAAGAATGATGAGGCCTGACATCTTAATCTAGTTCCCTCAGTACTTCCTTCCGAGAGGGAACTTTGATTAAAGTACCAGCCCAGGGCAATCAAGGGAACGTGGTGGCCCTGAAAGAGTTAGTGCAGTTTCTAAAGATGTGAGTTCAATCCAGGAAACGGTTCAAGCCCATGGGAAACTGGCGTTTGAATAGAATGACCTACTTAGCAGAAAAGCTGGTGGATCAGGAATTCCAGGCAGTGACAGGTTCTCTCCTTTATGAGAAGGCTGCTCATACCCAAGGAAGCAGATCGGGTGCATTCTTAGCAAAGCACACTAGAGGTAGGACTTCAGAGCTAAAAGCACAGGGATTTGGAGCTGCAAGCCCCTAGGGTCAGTTATCAGGAAAGGGAGCTGACAGAGAGGTAGACATGAGTGTGCTTGGGACTATGAAAGCCATGTGAGGAGTACAGAGAGCTATAGAGAACAAAGAAATGGTGTTTCCTGAGTCCCACAAACCTTTTCCTCCAGCCCAAATGAGTCTGGGGCATCATTTGTCAAAACCAAAGCTGGAGAAAAAACAAAGAAAATGGAACATAGTGCCACTGGCCCATGCTTCACTACCACAACCCACCCCATTCTGTGTGCCCTGCCCACTTACCTGGCTCTTCTCTGGGCATCTGAGCTCTCCACACATCAAGCTCCTCTACTACCCAACTCAGGTATGTTTCACCTACCTGGCTCTTCACTGGGTATCTGAGCTCCTCCACCTGTCTCACTCAGGTACAATTACATATGAGTGAACCTCGTGTCCATGTGGTCTCTGAGACAGCTCAGCCCCTGAGGTCATTTTCCCTTCCTTCCTAGCACTGATGGCAGGGCTGTCTAGGGCTTGACCCATGCTCCCTGAGCCCCAGGGATGCCTGGAGGTTGCGGTGCTGATGGCATGTGAAAATATCTCTAGAGGGTTGGCCTTCCTTCCCAGAGGTCTGATTAAGTATCTGAATCAGTCTTCTCGCAGAGCAGAAAACAGAACTAAGAACTACTCTGGGTATTTCAGACAGAAAGAGATTTAATAACAGGAATTAGATGTTTGCAGAAAGGTTGAGAGAAAGGAAACAGAGCAAGGGGCTGACTTTTAATTTTAAGATCACACCATCATAACACGTCTGCTACAGCCACCACTAGCTCTGGGAAAGCTCCTCCACTCATGAAGAAAACAAGTGACCTGCTTCTGGAATATGCAGCTTGATGATGGCTCAAGGAAGGTTGATTCTACCTTCCAAATCTTGCAGGAGCACTTCTCACTGGCAGAACCTTACTGTCCTTCAGAACCCTAGAACTCTAGCTGAAAGGGAGTCTGGGAGGTGCAGTTTTTAGACTTCCAGGCCATGACATGCAGTGGGAGAAGGGTGTTGGGTGCTTCCCACTACTTGACATCCAACATAGAGATCCTTCCAGATTTTCATGTTTACATGGATTTCTTTGGGGAGTCTCTGATATATGCCCAGATGTCTAACCAGAGAAAACCCACATCCCTATGAGCTTCATGGAGGTTGCAAATTGGGGGTCTGCACACCAAGTTCAGCTGGTAGGCTTGTCCTGTTGGCTTGCGCAGCCATCCAAGGTGGCCATAGCCGACTGGGCTTGTTAGCAGGCTCAGGTCTGGCTGCCTGCCCACTTTCAACTACATAAAAGTCAAGTGTTGGTGAAAATAGAAGTCAGCTTTTATTCAGGAATACCAGTAACTTGAGGAGTGATGTTAGGCTAACCCATCTCACTAAACCAGGAGAATGGCGAGACTAAAGCCATCTCAAAGACTCAGGTTTACTGATGGGTTTTTAAAAGAGAGGGCTGAGGGAATGGAATGTTGGAAATAAAAAGCAGGAGGGAGGAGGATGTGAGTTGTGGGGACTCTGTGCAAGAAGCCAGGTACAAGGTCTCACCAAGGATCTGTCTGGTTTTTGCTCCCGTCCTTGCTGTTATCTCAGGGTCATGAGTCAGGGTAGAATCAGCAAAGCTTTATTGATGTCTTCCTTGGTTTCTCAGGGTCTGGATAGTATGTGTCCTGTGACAAGTCTGCAGCTCCATGTTGACTGAAAAACAACTTTATGTTCATGTAAATAATGTCATCTTGCCCTATAACCAAGGTTCAAAATATCAAATAACCATGGGAAAAGAGGGAACTCAGAGAAATACAAGCCAAGAAAAAAAAAAACAACAACTGTGTTTTAAAAATCTTTTAGAGCTCATACAGTTTTAGGTCTCAACGTGGCCTTGGTCCTGCTCACTCCAATTTCCCCAGCGTCAGTAGTTATTTCCATTTCTATGGAATGGGACAGATGACTCATCTTATTGCTTTGAGCTGGTTCAGGACATAAGAGGGATTAATTTGGAATAGAACTATTAGACACGATGGAGGACATTGCTTTTGCTACCTGCTGGCGTGGTGGAGGGACCAAGGGCATTTGCCTATTTATTGTCTTAACAGTTGATTGACAACAGGTGGCTTACTCAGAGTTAGCAAGCTATACATTAATTGTTACATCAATAATTTTAAGAACTTACACGAATCCTTTGTTTAGGAAGAGGATGTCTCATCCAAGTCACGAGCCACTCCCAGCAAGGCTGTGGATATTTTAGAGAACTGTGTTTATAGCCAAGACATCGTTTTCCCCTTTTTGATCAAAACATTTCTCATGAAAGCATTGATAATCAATTTCCTGATTGAAAATGTCTTACTTTTCTTTTTACAGATCCCTCAGTGCTCGGAAGGCTCATTCCCTGGTAGATCGGTTCCTCAGTGCTTGGAAAGCTCATTCCCAAGTCCTCATGTCCCACATCAGGGGGAAAGATGAAACAGCAGTTAGGCCAAATTAGGGCAACGTGGAGAGGGGCCAGGAACTTAGAAGAAACATGTTTCCAATTGTATCCTGTTAGAAAGAGAAAGCAAATTCTTATTGAACTTATGCAAATAACCACATTGTCATAGAAATCAGAAGGATACTCACAGTTTTCAATTTTTGGAGGAGTCAAATAGGGAGAAAAAGCAAACATTTCCGTCTTTGTTCACAAAACTATATTTTACCAAATTGCTGTAAGTTATAGATAGCTTAAGAGAGGAAGTTTCCCTAAATCTGAAAAACAAAATATTTAAGTAAAGAAAAAACAATGAAAGTTACAAAAAAATCTTTATCTGTTATTTAACTTCACATAATTAATTTTTGCTTTACTTGATCTTGATTAGGAGTTTTATAAACCCATCAGATTTCTTATCAAGTTCTTCAAAACTCTCATTTTGTCAGTTGATCTTACAGTTATTTGAGACCTGTGTTTAACAGTACTTGTTATAGTCTTTTCCATGAAGCTGATGGCAGATGCCTTTAGAGAAAAATAAAAACTTCTTGTAATTTTACTAAGAGCAGATCAATACCAAGAAAACCTTGTTCAAATATGGGAGGGGGGATTTCGTTCTGTACCAATGTCTTTTTAATATAAAAGTTCAATCTTTAGAAAGAGTTCAAAATAATTCTCTTCTAATTATAGCCAAGTTAATGACACACAAAATTCTTTCTTAAATTCACCCTTTACAACCTGTTATTATGACTTGCTCAGACATTCCATGACATGCCTTAGATTTTCTGTTTTGCCCTATATTTCCTCTTTCTTAAATAACCAGTCATTTTGCTCTAGGACAGAAGTTCACTACACAGATGCTTTCTCACACAAAATTATTCTTTTTTTTAAAACCTTCCTAACCACAACCATATCTGCCTATCCATAGCTCTCTTCACATCTCTCTTCTTCTACATACTTGTTCCTTTTTATCAACAATACTAAATTGGCCTCATGTATCTAAAAATGCATAATCAAGGATCGTTCTGTTTTAGGCTGGGTGTGTAACTTTAACCTTTAAAACCTCTAGAAGAGACAACCATAATCCTGTTTGACTGGTAAACCCAGGCAAAAATTTACACTGAATAACATTACTCACAGCATTCTGATTTTAAACCTTTTACCCTTTTTGTTTTCCTCAGTTTCAGGTTCAAATGAGTTTTGTATTAAATTCTCGAATATTTACCTTTAGCTAGGACTGGATGAATTGTATAAGAAAAACAAAATCTCCAAGTGGTCTTGACTTTTCTCCAACTGGCTTAGACAGCGAGTTTCTGTTTTAACACTTGCAGAACTGTGTGTACAGATAGACCCATTTTTTATAGAGACTTAGCCAGTTATACTTTCCTGGATCACGGTTTTCTATTTCTCAAGCTTGTCAGGAGAAACTCAGAAAAAAACATTTTCTTTTTGGTTATTGGGTCTTTAATGACCAAAAAGCACAATCTTAGTTACTCGAACCCAAACAGAGCTCTCCCAAACAAACGAAATGAGGCTTTTACATCCTTGAGTCATTTCTCACACCCAGATGGTACCTTTAACAAGTGGTATAGAAAGAGGACTCCCAGAGGGACTTACCAGCTTGGAGCTCATCAAAGCCCTCACTAATGCTGCCTCCCTTCACCAACCAAAAAGCAGGGAATCAGTGGTTAATGCCACTGCTGGAAATCAGAGAAAGTCTCCCAAATCCTAGCCACAGGGCTGGCCTACCCCAGGCAGCTGGCAGTCACAGGTGGACCCAGCCTTGCTCACCCAGAAGTGTGGGGGGTAGGCCACCAAAGGTACTCAGCTCCTGGCTTGGTCCACTAAAATTTGTTACCAGGCCCAGGTTCAGCTGCCTGCCCCCTTTCAAAAACAAACCATTCAGAAGTCAAGTGTTGGTGAAAATGGAAGTCAGTTTTTATTCAGGAATACTGGTGATCTGAGAAGAGATGTTGGGCTAACCATCTCTCTGGAAAACCTGAAGGAGAACGGCCAGAGTAAAGCCATCTCAAAGACTCAGGTTTACTGAGGGTTTTTTAAAGAGGAGAGGGAGGACACAAAATGTCAGAAGTGAAAATCAAGAGAAGGGGGCATGAGCTGTGGGGGCTCCATGCAAGGAAGGAGCCAGGAGCAACATCTCACCAGGACTCCATCTGTTGTTTGCTTCCATTCTTGCTGTTATCTCAGGGTCCTGCTGGAGGCTGCAATCAGCACAGCTTTACCGATGTCTTCCTTAGTTTCTCAGGGTCTAGCAAGTCTGCAGCTACAGAAAACAACTTTACATTCATGAAAATAATGTCGTCTTGCCCTGTGACCGAGGTTCAAAGTATCAAATAATCATGGGAAAAGAGGGAATTCAGAGAAATGCATGCTAAAACAAACAAAACAACTGTGTCCTTTTAAAATCTTTCAGAGCAGTTTTAGGTCCCAACGTGGCTTCAATCCTGCTCATTCCAGCAGGCTGACGAAGGACTGTCCCCTTCAGGTGCGTGTGGTCTGCAATGGGCACTGGCTCCACCTAGCCAGCTTCACTCATTTGTACTTCCTGCCCGGTCTCTGGAGCCACTTTAGTTATCAACCTGAATTTCCCTGTTCCTATCTCAGCTGCGTGAATATTGATATCCCTGAGCCTGGGAGACAGATGAAAGGTTTGTACCGGTCTGATCAGGAAAGAAGAGTCCAGACCCAGGAAGTGTATAGAGAGAATTTAACATGGGAAACCAGTTATAAAAGTGCTGAAAAAGCAGAAACACAAAATAGATGTTGAGGAGCCCAGGATGAACTGAGAAGCCTCTTTCTCCCCAGGGCTGAAGGGACAGTGGGAAGGAGTGGTCTCGTTAACGTTCAGGAGCTGGGCTACTTGCATGGAGCTGGAACCACAGGGGAACACAGTCATGTCCAGGGGGCCAAGAAAGGTGAAGACATACCCTGACTGCCCCTCCCTCCTGCCCATCCATCTCCCACCAGTGCCTCCCACATGCTGAACACAGTAGGAAGCAGTGGACAAAGGATTTTGAGAAATGCCATTTGTGGGATTCAGCCTCGGGAATGGAGCTGATGGTTTGGCTGACATGTGGCTGGCACACGGTTCTTCTCTCTTTCTTCCCATCCTAGCACCAATGACCCAGACCTTTTTCAGCAGCAAGAAACATCACTTAAATGAATTGTTTAGGGCAGGAAGGGCAACATATTAAATGCCAGCCTAATGCGACACCTAAATTCTAGGTGTGAAGTTTAAAGCCAGAGGTAGATTTCCAACCAGAATTTAAAGCAATCTGTATAGCTTGCAACACTGTATACAGCATCTTCTCAGAAGGAAGATGGTGGCTGTGGGAACCCGGCAGGGACTGGACAAACATGGCATGTTCCCAGCTGGCAGTTACAGGATCCCACATGGTCCCATGGAGGCTGGGACAGCTGGCCAGCTGGAAGTAGCTGAGCTCCTCCCTAGAGCCTGGGCCTGAGTGAAGAGAGGAGCTAAAATTCCTCCTGAGCTAGACTTTCCCTGCCCACCAGCCAGCTTGGTATTTGAAGTCCCTGAGGTTCAAGGCAGGTCAGAAGTCTGTCTGCTCAGTGCCTTGTGGCTGCCTTCCAGAGAGGACGGGAGAGTCAGTGCACTGAAAACCAAGACATGTAGCCCAGAGGCTCCTGCCCCAGGTCAGAGGATTTGGACCATGCAAGACAAAAGGCACAGCCATGATCAGGGCAGAGGAGTGTGGGGGTGGTCAGGCCCCTCTGCTGGTGCGTCCAAGAGCAGATCTGGGCTCAAAGAAGCAGGTTTGAAGAGTGGAGCCACAGAATGCTGCCCAGCCCCCACCCTCACACCTCAGCATCTCATTGATTAATTCACTCATTTGCCAAACATTTACTGAACACCTACTATATGCCAAGACTTTTTCAGGTGCTGGTTATACAGAAGTGAAAAAAATACCTAAAACATTCCCTAGTAGAGTTTACATCTGATTGGTGGAATTAAACATCACACAAAATAAATGAAATTTGCCAGAGGGCAATCATTCCAGAAAGTGTAAAGAAAAAAATTAAAGCAGAGATGGGTCAGAAGGAAGGGTGAGGGCTATGTTTACAATTTTGGATAAGATGGTCACAAAAGACACACCAAGACAATGACAGCTGAGCAGAAGAAACACGTGCAAGAGTGAGTTGCAGGGATATGGGGGACTGAGGGCTGAGGGAGGGGGAGGGGGATGGGGGTGCTCCAGGCAGGCAGAACAGCTGGTGCAAAGGCCCCAAGGCAGAAGCAAGCTCTGCATATTCAAGGCGGGCAGCGTGGGAGTCGTGTGCTGAGGGAGGAGGACCGTAGCAAGGGATGGGGCCGGGGCTTGATCCGGAGGGCCTGTGTGAGATGTGGCAGCAGAGACATCGTCCTCATCACCACCAGTAACATCCTGCAAAGGCTTGTGTTTTCACAGAACCCCTGTTTTGTGGACAAGAGACAGATGGACTTGGGGCCAAAACAGAAGCACGGTCAGTAAAGAGGGCATCGCGCTAGCCCAGGTAGATAGAGCTGTGTTCTGACCAGCCAGGTGGTGAAGGAGGAGTTGACCCGTTGTCTACTGAACAGGAGTTGGCACAGGAGGAAGAGGGGAGTGGAGGGTGTGCTCAAGGATGTTACCCAAGCCGCTGGATGACATCCCAAGCCGGGCTGGGGAGCTGGGGCGGAGCAGCCGAGGGCTGGGGGTGGGAGTGTGGGTGTTGCAGGTGTGTTTCAGAGGCTGGCAGGACCCTGCCCTGTCCCAGTGCTCTCCTGCCAGGCTCTCATCCTCTGGGGGCTCAAGGGCTGCTTTCCTTATTTCACCCTGAGTGTTGAGTTGTTATACTTAGATTTTTTTTCAGTCTTTTTTTATATTTGAAAGTTTCATGATGTTTGTGGTTGTTGATTTCAGATTTTTCCACAAAGCCGTCTAAGCAGGAAGCAATTAACTCCTGAAGGGGCAGACACTTCTTTTAGCCTCTTGCAGAGCTGCCTTCGGCCTTTCCTTTCCCAGCGGCCGCCTGGACACGAACTCTTTCTAAACTAGGCCTTCCCAGCAGCTCTGAGAGCCTCACGAGTGTGCTGGGACTGGGCACGGCCTCCCCTGCTCTCTCCTGCTGTCTCCAGGGCAGGCTGTGCCCACGCCCTTCATGCTCATACTTCAACTAATTCAACAAATATTTATTGAGTGCCTTTCCTGTGCTGGGTGGGCTTTGTTCTCGACCCTGTGGATGCCTTAGTGACCCAAACTGGCAGAAATCACTGTCCCCGTGGAACTTACATTCTAGTGGGGGAGGAGGGGCTGAGGCCAACAATAAACCATAAATGTTTTAATGTGCAACTTATACCGGATGTCAGGTGGCGTGTCAGTCAGCTCAGGCTGACGTAACAAAATACCTCAGACAGCGTGGCTTAAACAGGAGTGTGCATTTCTCACAGCTCTGGAAGCTGGAAGTCCAAGACCAGGGTGCTGGCAGAGTTGTGTTCTCTGGAGGCAGCTCTCCTTGGTTGCAGATCACCATCCTCTCCTGTGTCCTCACATGCTCCCTCCTCTGTGTGCACTCAGAGAGAGAGGCTGTCTGTATCTCTTCCTCTTCTTATAAGGACACCTGTCCTATTGGATTAGGGTCCCACCCATATAACCTCAACAAGCTCTACGTCCTAACATGCCCTACCTCCAAATACAGTCATATGGGGGTTTATGGCTTCAACATAGGACTTTTGGTGGAACCCAATTCAGTCCATAACAGTGGGTGAGAAGTGCTATGGAAAAAATAGAAGAGAGGAAGGGGTATTAGAGTACGTGGGTGTCAGGAGTATCAGGGTATGTGCGTTCCAGGGCAGGTGGGGGTGGTGATTTATGTTTATATCAGATGAAAGACAAGGCCTCACAGAGAAGGTAGCACTTGAGCAAAACATTAAGTAGAAAAGGGTGTGATCTGTGTAGACATCTGGAGGCAGTGTCTTCCAGGTGAGGGAACAGCCAGCCAACGGTCCTGAGGCTGAGCCTGACTGACATGATCCAACATAACAGCCAGAGAAGTAGCAGAGCCCTATTCAGACCAGGGAGGAGCAGGGGCAGAGATGCCCTGCCCTTCCTGTGTGTTTGCTCGCTGTCCTGCCGGTCACAAACTTGAGCAACGGGATGATGAGGGCTGGGTGGGGACTGGCAAACTGGGAGCTCCTGCTCTGCAAAAGCAGATGGCTCCTGCTCATCCTCAGTCTATGAGGCTGACCTTTCATGGCAGCAACTCAGACCTTTTCAAGACAGGCTGGACACTCAGACATTTGACACGAAATTCTCTTCCTTTTCTGCATTGGCAACAAATTCCCATTCCTTTAAAACTGGTGGATAAAGAAGATGTGGCTTCAGGCTGATTTATTTCGTAGACTCCTACTGTCAAATTCAGCAAAGAATATTCAAATATTTTTTTCTGTCATTTACCTTTTAAATTAAAAAAAAATCATGACTTTCATACCCACTTTCAAAAAAAAAAAAAAAAAAAAGGCAAAGGACTTCTCATCCCAGCTGTCAACACGAATGAATTCACCTTTTTCTGGAGCCTCCTAGCTGCAAACTCTGCATAGCTGTGACCATTTCACATCCTACTTTCCCCACTCAACATGCCACAGGCATCTTTCCATGTCAGGTTGGATATTTTATGTATAATTTATATGCAGTAAAATGCATAGATCGAATTTAACTACCACCCCATCAAGATGCAGAACATTTCTAATACACCACAATGTTCTATCCTGACTCTTTGTAGTCAGTTCTCTTTAGAGGCGACCATGGTTCTGACTTCTATCACCATTAATGGGTTTTCCTGTTATTAAGCTTGATATTAATGGAATTATACACTCTATACTCTTTTGTATCTTGCATTTTCCATTTCACAATGTCCATGTTGTTTTGTGTAGCAATAGTGAATTCTTTATTTTTATGACTGAGTTCTATTGTAAGAAAACACTACAATTTCTTTGTTCTTTTAATGCACAACTTATTTGTTTCCAGTTTCTGGCTATTCTGAATAAAGAATATGGAGAAATTATTTACTATTTCACCATTAACTATGCTACTAGTTGCGGGGTTTTTGTAAATTAATTCTTTTATCATATTAAGAAACTCCCATTCTATTCCTAGTTTGATGAGAATTTTTATCAAGAGTGAATAAAATTTTTGCCAAGTGCTTTTTCTTCATCTATAGAAACACAATTGTTATTTATTCAATTAACAAGGTGAATTAGAATACTTTTGAAATTTTAAAGCAACCTCGCATTTCTAGGATTTAACTCCACTTAGCCCTGATGTGCTATATTTTTTATACATCACTAACATTTTGTTGAGAATTCTCACATCAATGTTCATGAAGGATATTGGTTTGTAATTTTAGTTTCTTACAGTTTCCTTTGGTTTTGGAATCAGGGCTGTGATGGACTCATAAAATGAATTGGGGATGTTCTGTCACTTGCTAGTATCTGAAAGAGTTTAGTAGTATCAGTACTATTTCTCTCTCTAATGTTTGGTAGAATTCACCAGGGAAATTATCTGGACCTGGAGTTTTCTTTGTAGAAATGTTTTAAAATTACAGGTTTAATTTATTTAATAGATATAGGGTGATTCAGATTTTCTATTTCCTCATTTGTCAGTTTTGGTAAGTGTGTTTTTCAAGAAATTTCTCCATTTCTTCTAAATTATGTAATTTATTCTTATAAAATTGTTTATAGTATTACCATATTATTCTTTAAATACCTTTGGTGTATAGTAATATCTCCTCTTGAATTCCTATTAGTATTTATGCTTTCTCCTTTTTTGATCAGACTTGTAATGTGTTTATTATTTTATTAATGTTTTTAAAGATCTAACTTTTGATTTGGTTGAGTTTTCTATTTTTAATAATTTTATATCATTGATTTTTGACTCATTTCCTTTTTTCCTATTTATTTTGGGTTTAACTTGCTCTTCTATTCTAGTTTCTTAATGTGGAAGCTTAGATTATTGATTTAAACTATACATCTTTCCTAAGTATTTAAACTAATGGCTCCCTTAAAGCATTGCTTTACCTACAGCCCACCATATATGATATATTCATCTTGCCATTATTATTCAGTTTAAAATATTTTAAAATTTCCCATGTAAGGTCTTTCTTGACCTTATTTACAAATGGGTTCCTTAATTTATAAATATTTGAAGGTTAAAAAAAGAAGATATGTTCCTATTAATGATTTCTAATTTAATTCTTTTGTGATCAGACAATATACCCTGTATGGGTTCAATCATTTGAAATGTGTTAAGACTTGTATTATGGACCTGTGTATGGTCGTCTTTGGTGAATAATCCAGATGTACTTCAAAAGAATGTGCATTAAGCAGATCTGGTGGGGTGCTATATAAATGCTAATTGGGTCAAGTTGTTTAATAGAGCTCTTCAAATCTTCCATATATTTATTGGGTTCTGTTTACTTGTTTTATCAGTTTTTCAGAGTTATTGTCTATTTGTCTATTTCTCTCTGTAGTTTTCTCAGTTTTTGCTTTATATATTTTGAACCTCCATTATTAGTTGCATATACATTTAAAGTTGTTAGATCTTCCTGATAAATTAACCCCTTTCTCATAATGAAATGTCCCTCTTTATCTCTGGTGTTATTTCTTGTCTTGAAGACAGTCTTGTCTGATATTAATATGGTCACCAGCTTTCTTATACTTAGTATTTACATATTATCTTTTCCTAACCCTTACTTTCAAATTCTTGTATCTTTATATTAAGTGTGTCTCTTATAAGTAGTCTATAGTTGCATCTTGCTGTTATAATAGTCTGACAATTTCTGCCTTTTAATTGGAATGTTTAGTTCTTTTTCTGTTAGTATGATTGTTTATATGACTTGATTTAAGTCTACCATCTCACTGTTTGTTTTTAATTTGTCCTGCCCATTCTTTTGTTCTTTGTTTATCTTTTCCTGACTGCTTTCGGGTTGACAGAAGTTTTTATATTCAATTTTCTTTCCTCTATTGACTTCTCTTTTTGAAATAACACATTGTATTATTGTTTTAGAGTCTGCTGTAGAGAGTACAGCATGCATACTTATTAAAAAATTACTTTAAACATACCAATTTATTTACAATGGAAGAATAGTACATTATAATTTCATTTGTGCTCCTTGGCATTTACAAGTTTTTTATATTTTACTTTTACATATATAATAAATCACTCAATACAGTTATTATTTTTATTTAAATGTTTATTTGATTATAAAGAATTTGAGACAATATTCTTTTATATATTTCAACATATTTACAGTTTCTACCATCCCTTTTTATTCCTTTTTATAGGTCTGTATTTCCATTTGATATCATTTCCTTTCAGTCCTGAAAATTTCCTTTAGAATTTCTTGCAGTATTTTTTTAAATCTGAAATAACCCATTATTTCAACTTCAGTTTAAAATGTATTTTCTCTGAGTTAGAATTCTAGACTTCCCCCCACTCCCCACACTTCCAGAATGTCATTCCGTTTTCTCTTGGCTTTCATTGTTTTTGTAATGTGTCAGCTGTCATTCCTATTGTTACTTTCGGACTGCTTTCAAGGTTTTTCTCTTTACTTTGATGTTTAGTAGTTTGACTGTAATATGCCTTTGCTATTATTTTAATTATACTTTTTGAAATTTACTGGAATTCCTGAGTCTCAGGATGGTAGTTTTCTTCAAATTTCAAACATTATGTCTCCACATATTTTTTTCTCCTTATTCTATCTTTTCCTTCTAAGACTTCCATTTCACTTAAGTCAGACTGTTTACTATTGTCTTACAGACCTTTGAACCCCTGATTATTACTGCTTCATTTTCTTCATTGTATTTCAGTTAGGATAATTTCTACTGATCTGTCTTCAAGTTTACTGATTTTTTTTCTTTGCAGTGTCCAATCTGCTATTAAGACTATCAGATAATTTTTTTCTACAATTTTGGCCATTATATTTTCTTGTTCTGAGATTTTCATTTGATTCATTTTTAGTTTTCTTATCACTCTTTGCATTCTCCAAAGAATGCATTCTCTCACCCATCATATTCATCCTTTCCTGTACATTGTTTTACCTATTTGTAATAATTATTTTAAAAACTTTTTCTGCCTATTCCAACATCTGGGTCATCCATGAGCATGCTCCTACTGTTTTTTCTCTTGATTATGCATCACATTTTCTTATTTCTTTGCTTGTCTATTGTGTACTGAACATGGTGGATTATATACTGTAGAGACTCTGGATTCTGTTACTTCCCTTTGAAACTTGTTGGGTTTTTTTTTTTTTTTTTATTGTTTATTTATTTATTTATTTATTTATTTTTTAAATTTTATTTTGTCGATATACATTGTAGCTGATTAATGCTCCCCATCACCAAAACCTCCCTCCCTTCTCCCTCCCCCCCCTCCCCCCCAACAATGTCCTTTCTGTTTGCTTGTTGTATCAACTTCAAATAATTGTGGTTGTTATATCTTCTTCCCTCCCCCCCCCGATTTGTGTGTGTGTGTGTGTGAATTTATATATTAATGTTTAGCTCCCTCCAATAAGTGAGAACATGTGGTATTTCTCTTTCTGTGCCTGACTTGTTTCACTTAATATAATTCTCTCAAGGTCCATCCATGTTGTTGCAAATGGCAGTATTTCATTCGTTTTTATAGCTGAGTAGTATTCCATTGTGTAGATGCACCACATTTTCCGTATCCACTCATCTGATGATGGGCATTTGGGCTGGTTCCAACTCTTGGCTATTGTAAAGAGTGCTGCGATGAACATTGGGGAACAGGTATACCTTCGACTTGATGATTTCCATTCCTCTGGGTATATTCCCAACAGTGGGATGGCTGGGTCGTATGGTAGATCTATTTGCAATTGTTTAAGGAACCTCCATACCATTTTCCATAGAGGCTGCACCATTTTGCAGTCCCACCAACAATGTATGAGAGTTCCTTTTTCTCCGCAGCCTCGCCAGCATTTATCGTTCATAGTCTTTTGGATTTTAGCCATCCTAACTGGGGTTAGATGGAATCTCAATGTGGTTTTGATTTGCATTTCCCGGATGCTGAGTGATGTTGAGCATTTTTTCATATGTCTGTTGGCCATTTGGATATCTTCCTTAGAGAAATGCCTACTTAGCTCTTTTGCCCATTTTTTAATTGGGTTGCTTGTTTTCTTCTTGTACAGTTGTTTGAGTTCCTTATATATTCTGGATATTAATCCTTTGTCAGATGTATATTTTGCAAATATTTTCTCCCACTCTGTTGGTTGTCTTTTAACTCTTTTAATTGTTTCTTTTGCTGTGCAGAAGCTTTTTAGTTTGATATAATCCCATTTGTTTATTTTTCCTTTGGTTGCCCGTGCTTTTGGGGTCGTATTCATGAAGTCTGTGCCCAGTCCTATTTCCTGAAGTGTTTCCCCTATGTTTTCTTTAAGAAGTTTTATTGTCTCAGGGTGTATATTTAAATCCTTAATCCATTTTGAGTTGATTTTAGTATACGGTGAGAGGTATGGATCTAGTTTCATTCTCTTGCATATCGATATCCAGTTATCCCAACACCACTTGCTGAAGAGGCAGTCCCTTCCCCAGTGAATAGGCTTGGTGCCTTTGTCAAAGATCAGATGGCAGTAAGTGTGTGGGTTGATTTCTGGATTCTCTATTCTATTCCATTGGTCAGTGTGTCTGTTTTTATGCCAGTACCATACTGTTTTGGTTATTATAGCTTTGTAGTATAGCTTAAAGTCAGGTAGTGTTATGCCTCCAGCTTTATTTTTTTTGCTCAGCATTGCTTTGGCTATTCGTGGTCTTTTATTGTTCCATATAAATGTCTGAATAGTTTTTTCCATTTCTGAGAAAAATGTCTTTGGAATTTTGATGGGGATTGCATTGAATTTGTATATCACTTTGGGTAGTATGGACATTTTCACTATGTTGATTCTTCCAATCCAAGAGCATGGAATATCTTTCCATCTTCTTGTATCCTCTCTAATTTCTCTCAGCAGTGGTTTGTAGTTCTCATTATAGAGATTTTTCACCTCCTTGGTTAACTCAATTCCTAAGTATTTTATTTTTTTGGTGGCTATTGTAAATGGGCAGGCTTTCTTGATTTCTCCTTCTGCATGTTCACTATTGGAGAAAAGAAATGCTACTGATTTTTGTGTGTTGATTTTGTATCCTGCTACTGTGCTGAAATCATTTATCAATTCCAACAGTTTTTTTGTAGAGGTTTTAGGCTGTTCGATATATAGGATCATGTCATCTGCAAACAGGGACAGTTTGACTTCATCTTTTCCAATCTGGATGCCCTTTATTTCCTTCTCTTCTCTGATTGCTCTGGCTAGTACTTCCAACACTATGTTGAATAGGAGTGGTGAGAGTGGGCATCCTTGTCTAGTGCCTGTTCTTAAAGGAAAAGCTTTCAGCTTTTCCCCATTCAGGATGATATTGGCAGTGGGTTTGTCATATATGGCTTTAATTATGTTGAGATACTTTCCCTCTATACCTAACTTATAGAGGGTCTTTGTCATGAATGAGTGCTGAACTTTATCAAATGCTTTTTCAGCATCTATAGAGATGATCATATGGTCCTGGTGTTTGAGTTTATTAATATGGTGTATCACATTTATTGATTTGCGTATGTTGAACCAACCTTGCATCCCTGGGATGAATCCCACTTGATCATGATGAATAATTTTTCGTATGTGTTGCTGTATTCTGTTTGCTAGTATTTTAGTGAGGATTTTTGCATCTATATTCATCAAGGATATCGGCCTGTAGTTTTCTTTTTTGGTTATATCTTTACCTGGTTTTGGTATCAGGATGATGTTTGCTTCATAGAATGAGTTTGGGAGATTTGCGTCCGTTTCAATCTTTTGGAATAGTTTGTAAAGAATCGGTGTCAATTCCTCTTTGAATGTTTGGTAAAATTCTGCTGTGAATCCATCTGGTCCTGGGCTTTTCTTTGTTGGGAGCCTTCTGATAACAGCTTCAATCTCCTTTATTGTTATTGGTCTGTTCAAATTTTCTACGTCTTCACGGTTCAGTTTTGGGAGCTTGTGTGTGTCCAGAAATTTATCCATTTCCTCCAGATTTTCAAATTTGTTGGCGTATAGTTGTTTATAGTAGTCTCGAATGATTCCTTGTATTTCAGATGAATCAGTTGTAATATCGCCTTTTTCATTTCTAATTTTTGTTATTTGAGTCTTCTCTCTTCTTTTTTTTGTTAGCCATGCTAATGGTTTGTCAATTTTATTTATCTTTTCAAAAAACCAACTTTTTGATTCGTTGATCTTTTGAATTGTTTTTTGGTTTTCAATTTCATTCAGTTCTGCTCTGATCTTAATGATTTCTTTCCGTCTGCTAACTTTAGGATTGGATTGTTCTTGTTTTTCTAGTTCTTTAAGGTGAAGTGTTAGGTTGTTCACTTGCCATCTTTCCATTCTTCTGAAGTGAGCATTTAATGCAATAAATTTTCCCCTCAATACTGCTTTTGCAGTATCCCACAGGTTTTGGTATGATGTATCATTGTTTTCATTAGTTTCAATAAACTTTTTGATTTCCTGCTTGATTTCTTCTTGGACCCATATGTCATTAAGTAGAATGCTGTTTAATTTCCATGTGTTTGTATAGTTTCCAGAGTTTTGTTTGTTATTAATTTCTAGTTTTAATCCATTGTGGTCTGAGAAGATACATGGGATAATTCCAATTTTTTTGAATTTACTGAGACTTGATTTGTGACCTAATATGTGATCTATCCTGGAGAATGATCCATGTGCTGATGAGAAGAATGAATATTCTGAGGTTGTTGGGTGGAATGTTCTGTAGATATCTGCCAATTCCAATTGGTCTAGAGTCTTGTTTAGATCTTGTGTTTCTCTACTGATTCTTTGCCTAGATGATCTGTCTAATATTGACAGTGGAGTGTTCAGGTCCCCTGCTATTATGGTATTAGTGTCTATTTCCTTCTTTAGGTCTAATAGAGTTTGTTTTATAAATCTGGCTGCTCCATCATTGGGTGCGTACATATTTATGATTGTTATGTCTTCTTGATGGATCAGTCCTTTTATCATTAAGTAGTGTCCCTCATTGTCTCTTTTTATGGTTTTTAGTTTAAAGTCTATTTTGTCAGATATAAGAATAGCCACTCCTGCTCGTTTTTCTTTTCTGTTTGCATGGTAAATCTTTTTCCATCCTTTCACTCTTAGTCTGTGTGAATCTTTTTGGGTGAGGTGGGTCTCTTGTAGGCAGCATATAGTTGGGTCCTGCTTTTTGATCCAGTCAGCCAGTCTGTGTCTTTTAATTGGGGAATTTAAGCCTTTAACATTAAGAGTTGTTATTGAAAGGTGTTGATTTATTCCTAGCATTTTATTGGTTGTTTGGTTGTCTTAGGTGTCTTTTGTTCCTTGCTTTCTGATTTACTGTTTGGTTTCTTTGTTTGTTGGTTCCTTAGGTTGTAGATAGTGTTTTTGTTAGCTTGTTTTCTCTTCATGAATGCCATTTTTATTGTACTAGCGGGTTTAGATTTTTCTTAGGTTTTTATGGCAGTGGTAGTTATTTTTCGGGAACCAAACCTAGTACTCCCTTGAGGATTTCTTGTAAGGGTGGTCTTGTGGTAGTGAACTCCCGCAGTTTTTGTTTGTCTGAGAAATATACTATTTGCCCCTCATTTCGGAAGGATAGCCTTGCAGGGTAGAGTATTCTTGGCTGGCAATCTTTGTCTTTTAGTATTTTGAAAATATCATCCCATTCCTTTCTAGCTTTTAGGGTTTGTGATGAAAAGTCTGATGTTAACCTGATTGGGGCTCCCTTATAGGTGATTTGACGCTTCTCTCTTGCAGCTTTTAAGATTCTCTCTTTGTCTCTGAGTTTTGCCAATTTGACTATGACATGTCTTGGAGAAGGCCTTTTTGGGTTGAATACGTTTGGAGATCGTTGAGCTTCCTGGATCAGAAGATTTGTGATTTTTCCTATACCTGGGAAGTTTTCTGCCACTATTTTGTTGAATATGTTTTCAATGGAATCTCCATTTTCCTCCCCTTCTGGAATACCCATGACTCGGATATTTGAGCGCTTGAGGTTGTCTGATATCTCTCTCAGATTTTCTTCCATGTCCTTGATTCTTTTTTCTTTCTTTTTGTCTGCTTGTGTTATTTCAAACAGCCCATCTTCAAGTTCAGAGGTTCTCTCTTCAACTTCGACAAGCCTGCTGGTTAAACTCTCCGTTGTGTTTTTTATTTCGCTGAATAATTTCTTCAGTTCAGCAAGTTCTGCTACATTTTTTTTCAGGACATTGATTTCCTTGTATATTTCCTCTTTCAGATCCTGTATACTTTTCCTCATTTCATCATGATGTCTAGCTGAGTTTTCTTGTATCTCATTCAGTTTCCTTAGAATTATCACTCGAAATTCCTTGTCAGTTATTTCAAGGGCTTCTTGTTCTATAGGATCTAGAGTATGAGATTTATTAACTTTTGGTGGTGTACTTTCTTGATTTTTTGTATTTCTGGTGTCTTTTTTTTGGTGTTTATTCATTGTGGCAGGGGGTTTCACAGTCCACCGGTTTGAGACTAATGACTAACTAGGATGTTGCTGTGGTTGCTAATTTGGTATGGCTCCCGCCGTGACTGCTCAGTTGGCCTCTAGTGTCTTGTGTGTGTGGTTGCCTCGGGTCTTGGGCTTCTCCGGGGATCCACCTTTCTGGTCAGCTTGTACTCTGCTGGGCTGGTGGATCACGTACCACAGGGTGTGTGATCTCTGTTGAGCTTTCACTTTCTGTACAGGACTTCTCCCCGTTCCGTGTGCTCTGGCCCAGGCTGTTAGATTGTGCAGTGGCGACCCCACCGGGTGTGTGGTTTCTGTCGAGTCTCCGCCTCCCTGGCCGCACGTATCCCCCCTCTGTGCACACTGTGCTGGGCTGGGGCGTGTCTTCTGCACCCCTCGTCTATCAGCTGGGCCTTCAAGACCCTGCTCAGCACCACCTCGCCCAGGAAGTCTATCAGGTTTCTGCTAGGCACAGACAACCGGTCTCTCTGGGTGCCTTTGTAGCACTGTGTAGATCTTTCTCAGGTCTTGTTCACCTTTGTATCCCCCCGGTATAAACCGAGTCTAGTGCCTGCCTGCAGCCTGCTCTCCGGCAGGTTCAAGCGGACCTGGGAACTCTCCTACCACACTATTCCCAACCAGAAATTCGTTAGGCTTTTTTCCAAACTGGTGGTCGCAGAGATGTTATCTGCCTCCCAGTAACAGGAAGTTTACCGGGGCCGGAGTCCAGGGTGTGGTGGAGTGACAGTCGGCCCGCCCGTACTTTCTAGCCCTCCCAACACTGGTCGGGACGCCCCACACCCCCAGCCCCGCCAGAGAACCGCGGAGGGAGTGGGAGAGGAGGCCGGCCCGCAGGGTCCGGAAAGCCCCGCGCCAGGCCAAGCAAATGGGCTCAGTGATGGCCGAGCAGGGCGGAGCTGCCCGCACCTGGGAAAATGGAGGCAGCACCGGGGCAGTGAGTGGCCTGGTGGTGCAGGCGGGAGCCGCGTGGGCCAGGGATCACTCACAGTGCTGTGCCAGGTCGGGCGCTCGCTCTGTCTCTGGTTTGTTGCCTTCCGTGTTCTCGGCGCTGCCGCCTCGGGCTGTTCAGTCGCGGCGCCGCTCGGGCGCTCCCAGGAATCTTCTTTAATGCCGGCCTGAAACCTCGGATCCTGAATAGGGCAGCTGGCCACCTTCAGTGCGGCCCCAGCCTCCGGGATCCTGGCTGCATCCACAGCAGCCCTGGCGCCGTGTTCCCTGTTTCGAGACTCGCTTTTGCAGCTAAGAATCAGTTCTTTTCCTGCTCCACACTTCAAAGCTGTTGCCTGTAAATGAGGCAGCCTCTCCTGCCGGGGGCAAAGTGGCGTTGAGCCCCCACGACCGGCCAGCAGCAGCAGTCCTCCCTTAAGAGATGGCCAGAGGAAGGTCCACAAGTTTCCCGGCTGCCTGAGGCCCAGTGGCCACCTTTTCCACCTCAGCTACTCCGCGCCAGCCGCCGCAGCCGCCGCCATCTTGAAACCCCTTGTTGGGTTTTATCTAGCATGCAGTTAAAGTACTTGTGGCATATCCAGATCCTGTGAATGCTTGTTTTAGGCTTTGTTTGGGTAAACATGTTACACTTTTGCCTGTAGAATGTGGCCCTTAGTCCTTCAACATGATTCCAACTTGTAAGGTGTGGCCCTTCTTGGGTTCCAGTGAAAAGCTCAAGCTCCTATAATTTCACAAGACTTGAACTTAATTTTTGTTCTTAGCACTGAACAAAATGTTTAAATCTATATTCAATTCTTTAACTTTCCATTTTCTTTCCTTTATGTTGCTTAGAGACTTGCTTGCCTTGCACATGTACAATTCAAAAATCATGTAATAATTTGGGGGGAACAAGTTCACAGATCTTAGGGGTTACCCTTAATTGTGTCTCTTCTTTAATGCTGCCTTCTAACTTTGTAGTCTAGCTAGACTACCACTTTCTGCTTGGGCTCTTTCCCTTGTACGAGTTACCTGGCCAGTTACCTTTGGGGAAAAAGTTGGTTAAATAGGAATTCACCTAATGTGCTTCTCTCCTCTCAAGAGATTATGTGGTCTCCACTGTTTCTCTACACCCAATAATGAGAGAAGCAGTACATGCCTCATGACAGAGAGAAGAGCCTCAATTCATTTCAAAAAGTTTCTCATTGTTGGGTATTCTTTACAAGTAAAGGAGACTGACCTGGCTCTGACGAGAACCACTGGTTCTTTTCATTTTGTGAACACTACTGAGTCATGAGGAAACAGTGTTGAGGAGATCTGGGAATGTAGTGTCCTGTTGTGTCTCCAAGGGTCCTACCAATGATTCATCTCTGAGTGTATAAGAGCCACAGTAATCTGTCTGTGCTTGGTGGGGGTTCCACTGTGGAATCCCAGATTGCATTTATGGTTCATGAAGTTGGCAGTGTTTGGGAGAAACCAGCTACTCCTGGAGACAGAGAAGAGATTCATCCTCAGTAAATCCCCACAGTCTGTTTAGACACATCCAACTTCCTAGAAGCCATCAAAATGAGTGGTCTCCACAGAAAGGATCATTCCATCCTGAAAGGTCTCTCACTACTGATTTGGAGTGTGAAGGTTGTGAGGTATTTACCATAAACCAGTGTACCACTGTGCACATTTTACCTATATATTAACTCATGTAATTCCTCAATCTTGTGAGGTTGGTTGTACCGATTATGGTAAACATCAGAAACCCTGATTTCTGAGTGGTTGACATGATAAAGTTAGTTACTCACTCATGATACAATCTAATGCAGATATTCCTGACTGGGTTTCTCTCTTCCAGTGGTGATTCAGGGACCCAGACATGTCCATCTTAGTTCCATAATTTCCAGTATTTGGCTTCCAAGTTTCCATAAGGGTTATCTACATTCCATTCAACCAGAGGGGTAAAGAGTATGGAGAATCACATGTTGGGGAGGAGAGGGTGATGGGCTGGGTGGACATGGTACCCATCACTCTATCCACATTCCATTGGCCAGAAATCAGTCATGTGGCACATCTAACTGCAAGGGAATTTTGGAAACCTAGGGTAGCTGTCTGACCTGGAATAAAATAATGATGATGGTAATGATGATGATGGTGATAATGGTGATGATGATAATGTTCTGGTGAACACATAACAATCGTTGTTACAGAGGTACTATAGTATGTCCATTTTACAGATAAAGTAATTGAAAGACAGGAGGGTTGAGAAGTTGTCTAAGGTTACACACCAGTGACTGGCAGAGCTGGGATTTAAACCCAGGTCATCAGTCTCCAGCATCCACATTCTCATCCTCATACATCCTGCCTCAGATTTATTTTAATTTCTGGGAAGATGCAACTGGCTATCTTGGTTATAAAGCAAAAAGGCTAGTGTAGAACAGCAGCCACATCTGTGCTGAGTGAATAAGGGAATGGAGGAATCCATAAACGGGAAGGACTTCTGGTCTCTGAGTCAGCCTCAAGACATGCCTTCCTTAGGCAAAATGTCATGTTCAGGTTGAACTTAACTTCTGAGCCTGGTTGTGAAGAAGTTCTAAAGACCTTCATCACAGTATATTATGAAGAGCAGAGGTATATTTGTCTTTGCTGATGGGCTTCAGGCAACCATTGGTGTGAATCCTGCTTCCAATCTTTAATATCAGAGTGACCTCCCTAAACTTCCATTTCCTCATTTGTAAAATGAGAATGTACTGAAATCACAGGGCTGTTGTGAGGATTGAGTGATATAAAGCATTTAAAGTGAGTAGGAGAATGTGTGGCACATAGAAAATCGTCAGTTAATAGCCACTGCTTTCCAATCTAGAAATTCATAGGCTTGGGGAACATGAGCAAGATCTTGAAGCACGTGGACTCGTGGCTCTCCTCTGCAAAGTTGCAAACACATTCCTTCAAAAATAAAGTGATCATTACTTCCAAACAGGAAGATTTGGAGAGTTTTTCCCCAGATCCGGAGAAAAGGGAGCTGCGCATGGGTGTTGGAGTGAGGGCTGGCCACCACACTCTCACTAGGAGCCCCTGCTTGCTTGTTGCCTGGATTAGCTGCTCAAGACCCCTCCCCCTGCAAGACCCAGTGAGCAGACTGGCTTAGGCACAGAAAAGCTATGTCAGCTCCTCCCACGGAAAAGTCTGCATGCAGAGCAGGAGTCTCAGGTCAAATGCCTTCATCTGAATCCAGTCTCTCTCTATCTTTCCATTTTTCTCAATTTCATGGGGTGCTACAACGGGTGATAAGGTCAAGGCTTGAGTTCTCTCAAGTCCAGTGAAGAGAGAGAGAGAAGAAGGGGTGAGGCGAGGAGGGAGTGCTCATCTGCCAAATGCCAGTATCTCACTGGCTCCTCTCTGAGCCAATTGTGTCGCTAACAGGCCCGAGTCACCTGGGTCAGAGTAGCTCTGTCCAATCACATACCCAGAACAGGTGAGGAAGTGGTTCTACAAAGAGGATTCAGGATCACATTTCCCAGAAAAGGGTGAATAAATGCTGAGTTTTTTTTCAAAAACTACAGTTGTGCATCCAGGTCACCGACCGTGAGCTTTTCCACTTCTGCTTCTGATTTGTTCTTTTTCCCTGGAGACTTTAACAAATGATCTCGTTTCCAGGTGAGGTAGGCAGAGCATAGTCACAGCCCACCTGCCTGGGCCATGCCCTGAAAGCATCTGTTCCCTTCTGTCCCCTCCTAGGTCCTCCAGCACCCCCACAAGATGTCATTGTCCAAGCTGGAGTCACCCCAGCCACTGTCCAGGTCTTCTGGAAACCTCCCATGCTGACTCCCACTGGGTTGTCCAATGGCGCAAACGTTACCGGCTATGGCGTGTATGCAAAAGGGCAGAGGGTGAGTTTTTTTGTGGGGGGGGGAGTGTTAGGCTCTTAACTTAGCAGCGACAGATGCCACGTTTTCTCAGTGGACAAGGGACAACCTGCTCTTCTAGGGGTGACCACTGGAGCATCCTCAAAGACTCCACCAGCATCACCAGCATTTATTAAACATTACTTGCACCCCAAACCTGAGTACTGAGGATGCTCCATCTTTTCCGGTGCCTTCCTCGTTTCCGGTGCCTTCCTTGTTTCTGGCATTCTTTCCACCTCCCTCTCCTCATTGGTTACATGCCTTGCTCTGGCTGTTTCCTGTTTTCCTTCCAGTATTAAAAATTCACCTCTCTCAAGTTCCCCAATATCTGGGATTCTTCAATCAGTGGCTAGCTTACTAATTTCAACAAACCAATTTTTGGCAAGACGATATTGATGGCCAAAATGAGTCCCTCCTTGAACAAATTGCATGGTTGGTATATTAATAGGTGGCTAGGCCTTGATTCCTTGATGCCCAGTGCAGGGAACCTGCAGCCTCAGCCTTCTCCCAGTCCTGGCAGGTGGAGTAGAACCTTCTGCTCCCCCACCACCCTGCCCTGTCCTTCCTTCAGAAGCAGGTGTCTTGGAAACAGTCACAATGTGTGCGTGAGGCCTGAGCTACCTCCGGCTGCTCTGCCAGAGCAGCTTCCTGTGGGTACCTGCACTCGCCCCCTCTGCTCCCCCTGCTCCGTGTGAGAAGCTCCTCAGGGCAGCCCTGCCACTGCAGAAGAGGCCTGAGCACTGCCTTCTCCATAGCAGTAGGAAGTCCTTTTTGGCTTCTGCCCATGCCCCTTTCCTCCCTCCAGTTTCAGCAGCAATAACCTCATATTTAGATCTCACTATGCACTATGGCCCCTACATCTATTTCTGAATTGGTTCTGAAGATGGAAGATAAAGGGGTCTGCTTAATAGTCCTTATCAAAACTCCAGCAGCTGGTTAGGTCCGGGGGTCTCTAAACCTCATCTTCCTTCCCCTCTGAGACTTTCCTAGACTTTCCAGCTGTGCAGAGGGGCTTGAGCTGAATGCCAATGGGCCTGATCCTTTGCCACGAGAGTCTGGCTGGAGGACTGGCCAGTTCCCCATTCAGGGTGGCGCAGAGAGAGGCGTTGCCCGAGCTGCAGGGGCAGTCCGTAACCTGGCTTTCTCTGTGTGCAGGTGGCTGAAGTCATCTTCCCCACCGCGGACAGCACAGCCGTGGAACTCGTGCGACTGCGGAGCCTGGAGGCCGAGGCTGTGACTGTGCGGACCTTCTCTGCACAGGGCGAGTCCATAGACTCTTCTGTTGCTGCCATTCCCCCCGACCTCCTGGTGCCTCCAACCCCCCACCCCAGAACTGCTCCCACACCGAAGCCATTAGCAAGTGCCGGAGCCCCCGATACCAAAGACGAACACCTGGGTCCCCACGTCAAGATGGATGAGGCCTGGGAGCAGAGCCGGGCGCCCACCCCCGCGCATGGCCACCTGCTGGAGCCGCCAGGCTCGCAGGGGCGGCGGTCACCGTCACCCAGCCGGATCCTCCCGCAGCCACAGGGCGCCCCGGTCTCCACCACCGTCGCCAAGGCCATGGCCCGGGAGGCTGCGCAGAGAGTGGCCGAGAGCAGCAGGGTAAGGATGGGCTCTTCCCCTCGGTTGGTCCCTCGGCCCCTGGGGTGAATTCTGTCCTCCTGCCTGGTGCGGACAGAGACGCTCCTCCAACACCAAGTCTGTGGCGACAAGTGCTCCAAACGCATTCGCCCAGAGCCGGGCTGGGAAGGAAGGACTCTGTTTATCCTTCAGCCTCTCCTTGGGTTATGTTTTGTGCCTGATCTTGATTGAATTAAAATGTGTTTTTATTCTGTGAATATGTAGCCAGATAACCCAGGACATGCCAGGCACCTTCCTGGCTTAGAAAGTGGCCTGTGAAAAGGCCAGAAGCAGGATTTGGTCTGTGCCAGGGTCTGAGAGTTTTCTACTTGAGGGGGGCCTGAGATTCTCTTCCTGATACACACATACACATATGTACATACATATAGACATACATGCATAGATAATCTGTACACCTACGTACATTTATACGGACACCTACATATAGAAATGCATACAGATATATAAATGTGTGTGCATATATTGTATGCCTAGTTCTAGACATTTTCTGGGTCATGGGATATTGGAATGTGGTAGGGCCATATTCCACATGATATGTGCAACAAGACATGAAATTTTAAGAAATTGCCCATAAAGTGACTCCTCCCCTCCAGGGCTAGGGTAAGAGGATCTGAAACTAAGCTAGACCATGCACTCCTCCCTGCCTGGGACAACCTCCGTCACTCTTCTGGTGCTCCTGTCTGCCAGCATGCCCACGTTTGCAGCGAGCCATGTCAGGGCCCTCGGCTTTGCTAGGTCAGCCTGTGAGGTCTCACCAGGACAGCGAGCCTGGAGATGTCTATGCAGTGCTGGGGGCCAGGTCAAGGAAACTGAGGAGAGACTGGAGCTGAGCAATATAGGTAGTGGCATCTGTGAGGACAGGGGAGAGGATGGCAGTGATGTGACAGCTTGAGGGGAGCAGCTGTCAGCCCCCAATCCTGTGCTCACAGGGTGGGGCCCTGACAGTGCCCTTAGTGCCTCCTCAAAAATGGAAATCCAGGCTTTTCTGTGACATCTCCTAATTTGTTCAACTTTAGCCACTAGTACTTAAAAGAAATTAAACAAGTATTTGTGACCTTTATCTGGAGGAAATCCTTCAAAATATGCAAACTCATTAGGGCTCTGACTGGCTTATGAGACAGGAGCCCAGGCTCCAAATTTGGGCACTTGGTGCCTTTGGCAAAGCTCCATGGGTAGGGAGGGGTGGCAGGTGAGGGCTTCTCTTCTGCTTGTTTGGATGCAGCCACCACTGACCCCCCATCTCCAGGCCCCAAAGAAACCCTGCCTTAGTCCATTTTCAGCTGCTATAACAGAATACCATGGACTGGGTAACTCATAAAGAGAAGAAATTTATTGCTCACAGTTCTGGAGGCTGGGAAGTCTAATATCAAAGTACTGGCATCTGGTGAGGGTCCTACTGTGTCCATCCACAGTGGACAGCAAAGGGCACCAGAACAGTGGGTGAGAGAGAAGGAAGGAGGTCGAACTCATCCTTGTATCAGGAGCCCTACTCCTGTAATAACTTACCCGTGTCTGTAATAACTAACCCACTCCCCTAATAACTAACCTACTTTCATAATAACTAACCCACACCCATAATAACTGTGTTAATCCATTTGTGAGGGCAGAGCCCTCATGACCTAATCACCTCTCAGAGGTCCCACCTCCTGATGCTGTTGCATTGGGGATTACATTTCCAACACATGAGCTTTGGGGGACACATTCAGAACACAGCAGGTGCTGAGAGCAGGAAAGCCTAGAGCTGCTGGCTCTGGCTCTTCCTTGCAGAGGGCCTGGAGAAAAAAGAAAAACACTTCTATGTCTTCCGTTTCAAGAAAATGTTAATGGATAAAATTAAAGCTGGGCAATGGAGACAACCAACAGAGGGAGATGAGATTTTCATTTGTGTCTATAAGTTACCCTAAGCAAAGGTAAAAACTAATTCTGGTAAGCATGGGGAGGGGAGAGAGCTGGGCCTGGTGTCCTAATGGAAAAACCCCAGAGCAGAGGCTGGGGCATGTGGCCTAGAGTCCTTTGTATTTGCTCTGAGAGAGCAACATGAGGCCCAGAATGACTTCAGGTGGCTCAGGGTGTCTCTTCCGACCTCTCCTGACAGCTCCAGCTCATCTGTTTGTTTCCTTTTTCTTTCCAAGTTAGAGAAAAGGAGCATCTTCCTAGAAAGGAGCAGCTTGGGGCAGTATGCCAACTCGGATGAGGAGGACGGCTATGACTCTCCAGATGTCAAGAGGAGGGGCGCTTCAGTGGATGACTTTCTGAAAGGGTCTGAACTTGGCAAGCAGGTGAGTACCGGATGGCCCCATGCCATCAGCTCCTGGTTGTCAGTGGCTTTGGCCAGGCCACTTGGAAATCAAGAGACACAGTGCTTTTCTTTCCCACCACTTTCGGGTCCATGAGAAAGAGGAAGAGATGCCAAGCCTGGGTTTCAACAATCATACTAGATTTTTAAAGTTTAGATTTAACAGTGTTTGTGCATATAACCTCATGTGGGGACAATTTCAAAAGTATAAATGGGAGGCTTCCACCCTCCCCTACTGCTCTGTGCTGGTATCTGGTTATGAGGGCAGTTTTGTGGGTCAGGTTAGGGTTAGGCTGGTCTCGATTTAGGCAAAATTTACCATTTGTTTATTCACTTCTGTTAATTGAGCAAATGTTTGTTCTACATCTGCTGTGTGTTATGCACCATGGGAGAGTCAAAAACAAAACTGTCAGTATCCTCCCCTCAGAGCAGCAAAACACCAGAGCCAGGCTCATAAGAAACAAATTTATTCAATTTGTGATTGATCTCCAATTTCTGATCATGCATATTCTAATAGAAATGACCTTGAACAGTGTAAAGAACTAATATTGAACAACAAGAGGAATCAGGAATAGCAAAGGGTCTAGAAAGGCCTTAAACCTTGGGATGTCAGAGCTTGAAGATGCCTCAGATATTGAACAGCCTACACCCTTCCACAGCAAGGCAGTGTGATGACCAGATAAGAAGGGGGTGTTGGGATCTCACAGACCTGGATTCAAATTCTGGCTCTGCTGCTGCTAGTTGTAGCACCACAAGTAAACACCTGACTCCTCCAATCATGGGGTTCTTCATCTGTAAGATTAAAATTGTCAGGTTTGCTGAGTGTGTGAAAGACACTCAGTTGTGTCAGGGCTCTGGGTTCTGTCTCTTCCGTTCTCTTGGCCTTTTTCTCATGGTTACAAAGTGGCTGCCATAGTTCCAACAATCATATCATCATATGACAGCATCCCAAGAAAGAAGGAAGAGATGAGTGGAAATCAGAATCCCGACTACATCTCACTGAGCAGACTGGGGTCACAAGCTCGCTACCCAGATAGGAATAGAATTCCTGTGAATGGTTTATCAATGATGATTTATTCTCTTGGCTTTGGACACCTGGATGCTCAGACAAAATTGGTGTTCTGGAAACATAAGGAGAAAAAGTTACAATTTCTGTTGACTTTTGTATTGGTCAGCTTGGGATGCCATAACAAAATACCACAGATCAGATGGCTTAAGCAACAGAAATTTACTTCTCATATTTCTGGAGGCTGGAAGTCCAAGATCAAGGTTCATTTCTCCTGAGGCTTCTCTCCTTGAATTGTAGACAGCTGCTTTCTCCCTGGGTCCTCACATGGCCTTTTCTCTGTGTACATCCCTGGTATCTTTTTCTCTTCTTACAAGGTCAACAGGCACATTGGATGAGGGCCCCACCCTATGACCTCATTTAATCTTAATCATTTCTTTATTTTTATTTATTTTTTTTTTTATGATTTTATTTTTTTTTTATTTTTTTATTTTTTTCCTTTTTTTTTTTTAAATTTTATTTTGTCGATATACATTGTAGCTGATTATTGCTTCCCATCACCAAACCTCCCTCCCTTCACCCTCCCCCCCCCCGACAATGTCCTTTCTGTTTGCTTGTTGTATCAACTTCAAATAATTGTGGTTGTTATATCTTCTTCCCCCCCCCCGGTATGTGTGTGTGTGTGTATGTGTGTGTGTGAATTTATATATTAATTTTTAGCTCCCTCCAATAAGTGAGAACATGTGGTATTTCTCTTTCTGTGCCTGACTTGTTTCACTTAATATAATTCTCTCAAGGTCCATCCATGTTGTTGCAAATGGCAGTATTTCATTCGTTTTTATAGCTGAGTAGTATTCCATTGTGTAGATGTACCACATTTTCCGTATCCACTCATCTGATGATGGGCATTTGGGCTGGTTCCAACTCTTGGCTATTGTAAAGAGTGCTGCGATGAACATTGGGGAACAGGTATACCTTCGACTTGATGATTTCCATTCCTCTGGGTATATTCCCAACAGTGGGATGGCTGGGTCGTATGGTAGATCTATTTGCAATTGTTTAAGGAACCTCCATACCATTTTCCATAGAGGCTGCACCATTTTGCAGTCCCACCAACAATGTATGAGAGTTCCTTTTTCTCCGCAGCCTCGCCAGCATTTATCGTTCAGAGTCTTTTGGATTTTAGCCATCCTAACTGGGGTTAGATGGTATCTCAATGTGGTTTTGATTTGCATTTCCCGGATGCTGAGTGATGTTGAGCATTTTTTCATATGTCTGTTGGCCATTTGGATATCTTCCTTAGAGAAATGCCTACTTAGCTCTTTTGCCCATTTTTTAATTGGGTTGCTTGTTTTCTTCTTGTACAGTTGTTTGAGTTCCTTATATATTCTGGATATTAATCCTTTGTCAGATGTATATTTTGCAAATATTTTCTCCCACTCTGTTGGTTGTCTTTTAACTCTTTTAATTGTTTCTTTTGCTGTGCAGAAGCTTTTTAGTTTGATATAATCCCATTTGTTTATTTTTCCTTTGGTTGCCCGTGCTTTTGGGGTTGTATTCATGAAGTCTGTGCCCAGTCCTATTTCCTGAAGTGTTTCTCCTATGTTTTCTTTAAGAAGTTTTATTGTCTCAGGGTGTATATTTAAATCCTTAATCCATTTTGAGTTGATTTTAGTATACGGTGAGAGGTATGGATCTAGTTTCATTCTCCTGCATATGGATATCCAGTTATCCCAGCACCACTTGCTGAAGAGGCAGTCCCTTCGCCACTGAATAGGCTTGGTGCCTTTGTCAAAGATCAGATGGCAGTAAGTGTGTGGGTTGATTTCTGGATTCTCTATTCTATTCCATTGGTCAGTGTGTCTGTTTTTATGCCAGTACCATACTGTTTTGGTTATTATAGCTTTGTAGTATAGCTTAAAGTCAGGTAGTGTTATGCCTCCAGCTTTATTTTTTTTGCTCAGCATTGCTTTGGCTATTCGTGGTCTTTTATTGTTCCATATAAATGTCTGAATAGTTTTTTCCATTTCTGAGAAAAATGTCTTTGGAATTTTGATGGGGATTGCATTGAATTTGTATATCACTTTGGGTAGTATGGACATTTTCACTATGTTGATTCTTCCAATCCAAGAGCATGGAATATCTTTCCATCTTCTTGTATCCTCTCTAATTTCTCTCAGCAGTGGTTTGTAGTTCTCATTATAGAGATTTTTCACCTCCTTGGTTAACTCAATTCCTAAGTATTTTATTTTTTTGGTGGCTATTGTAAATGGGCAGGCTTTCTTGATTTCTCCTTCTGCATGTTCACTATTGGAGAAAAGAAATGCTACTGATTTTTGTGTGTTGATTTTGTATCCTGCTACTGTGCTGAAATCATTTATCAATTCCAACAGTTTTTTTGTAGAGGTTTTAGGCTGTCCGATATATAGGATCATGTCATCTGCAAACAGGGACAGTTTGACTTCATCTTTTCCAATCTGGATGCCCTTTATTTCCTTCTCTTCTCTGATTGCTCTGGCTAGTACTTCCAACACTATGTTGAATAGAAGTGGTGAGAGTGGGCATCCTTGTCTAGTGCCTGTTCTTAAGGGAAAAGCTTTCAGCTTTTCCCCATTCAGGATGATATTGGCAGTGGGTTTGTCATATATGGCTTTAATTATGTTGAGATACTTTCCCTCCATACCTAACTTATAGAGGGTCTTTGTCATGAATGAGTGCTGAACTTTATCAAATGCTTTTTCAGCATCTATAGAGATGATCATATGGTCCTTGTGTTTGAGTTTATTAATATGGTGTATCACATTTATTGATTTGCGTATGTTGAACCAACCTTGCATCCCTGGGATGAATCCCACTTGATCGTGATGAATAATTTTTCGTATGTGTTGCTGTATTCTGTTTGCTAGTATTTTAGTGAGGATTTTTGCATCTATATTCATCAAGGATATCGGCCTGTAGTTTTCTTTTTTGGTTATATCTTTACCTGGTTTTGGTATCAGGATGATGTTTGCTTCATAGAATGAGTTTGGGAGATTTGCGTCCATTTCAATCTTTTGGAATAGTTTGTAAAGAATCGGTGTCAATTCCTCTTTGAATGTTTGGTAAAATTCTGCTGTGAATCCATCTGGTCCTGGGCTTTTCTTTGTTGGGAGCCTTCTGATAACAGCTTCAATCTCCTTTATTGTTATTGGTCTGTTCAAATTTTCTACGTCTTCACGGTTCAGTTTTGGGAGCTTGTGTGTGTCCAGAAATTTATCCATTTCCTCCAGATTTTCAAATTTGTTGGCGTATAGTTGTTTATAGTAGTCGCGAATGATTCCTTGTATTTCAGATGAATCAGTTGTAATATCGCCTTTTTCATTTCTAATTTTTGTTATTTGAGTCTTCTCTCTTCTTTTTTTTGTTAGCCATGCTAATGGTTTGTCAATTTTATTTATCTTTTCAAAAAACCAACTTTTTGATTCGTTGATCTTTTGAATTGTTTTTTGGTTTTCAATTTCATTCAGTTCTGCTCTGATCTTAATGATTTCTTTCCGTCTGCTAACTTTAGGATTGGATTGTTCTTGTTTTTCTAGTTCTTTAAGGTGAAGTGTTAGGTTGTTCACTTGCCATCTTTCCATTCTTCTGAAGTGAGCATTTAATGCAATAAATTTTCCCCTCAATACTGCTTTTGCAGTATCCCACAGGTTTTGGTATGATGTATCATTGTTTTCATTAGTTTCAATAAACTTTTTGATTTCCTGCTTGATTTCTTCTTGGACCCATATGTCATTAAGTAGAATGCTGTTTAATTTCCATGTGTTTGTATAGTTTCCAAAGTTTTGTTTGTTATTAATTTCTAGTTTTAATCCATTGTGGTCTGAGAAGATACATGGGATAATTCCAATTTTTTTGAATTTATTGAGACTTGATTTGTGACCTAATATGTGATCTATCCTGGAGAATGATCCATGTGCTGATGAGAAGAATGAATATTCTGAGGTTGTGGGGTGGAATGTTCTGTAGATATCTGCCAATTCCAATTGGTCTAGAGTCTTGTTTAGATCTTGTGTTTCTCTACTGATTCTTTGCCTAGATGATCTGTCTAATATTGACAGTGGAGTGTTCAGGTCCCCTGCTATTATGGTATTAGTGTCTATTTCCTTCTTTAGGTCTAATAGAGTTTGTTTTATAAATCTGGCTGCTCCAACATTGGGTGCGTACATATTTATGATTGTTATGTCTTCTTGATGGATCAGTCCTTTTATCATTAAGTAGTGTCCCTCATTGTCTCTTTTTATGGTTTTTAGTTTAAAGTCTATTTTGTCAGATATAAGAATAGCCACTCCAGCTCGTTTTTCTTTTCTGTTTGCATGGTAAATCTTTTTCCATCCTTTCACTCTTAGTCTGTGTGAATCTTTATGGGTGAGGTGGGTCTCTTGTAGGCAGCATATAGTTGGGTCCTGCTTTTTGATCCAGTCAGCCAGTCTGTGTCTTTTAATTGGGGAATTTAAGCCTTTAACATTAAGAGTTGTTATTGAAAGGTGTTGATTTATTCCTAGCATTTTATTGGTTGTTTGGTTGTCTTAGGTGTCTTTTGTTCCTTGCTTTCTGATTTACTGTTTGGTTTCTTTGTTTGTTGGTTCCTTAGGTTGTAGATAGTGTTTTTGTTAGCTTGTTTTCTCTTCATGAATGCCATTTTTATTGTACTAGCGGGTTTAGATTTTTCTTAGGTTTTTATGGCAGTGGTAGTTATTTTTCAGGAACCAAACCCAGTACTCCCTTGAGGATTTCTTGTAAGGGTGGTCTTGTGGTAGTGAACTCCCGCAGTTTTTGTTTGTCTGAGAAATATACTATTTGCCCCTCATTTCGGAAGGATAGCCTTGCAGGGTAGAGTATTCTTGGCTGGCAATCTTTGTCTTTTAGTATTTTGAAAATATCATCCCATTCCTTTCTAGCTTTTAGGGTTTGTGATGAAAAGTCTGATGTTAACCTGATTGGGGTTCCCTTATAGGTGATTTGACGCTTCTCTCTTGCAGCTTTTAAGATTCTCTCTTTGTCTCTGAGTTTTGCCAATTTGACTATGACATGTCTTGGAGAAGGCCTTTTTGGGTTGAATACATTTGGAGATCGTTGAGCTTCCTGGATCTGAAGATCTGTGATTTTTCCTATACCTGGGAAGTTTTCTGCCACTATTTTGTTGAATATGTTTTCAATGGAATCTCCATTTTCCTCCCCTTCTGGAATACCCATGACTCGGATATTTGAGCGCTTGAGGTTGTCTGATATCTCTCTCAGATTTTCTTCCATGTCCTTGATTCTTTTTTCTTTCTTTTTGTCTGCTTGTGTTATTTCAAACAGCCCATCTTCAAGTTCAGAGGTTCTCTCTTCAACTTCGACAAGCCTGCTGGTTAAACTCTCCGTTGTGTTTTTTATTTCGCTGAATAACTTCTTCAGTTCAGCAAGTTCTGCTACATTTTTTTTCAGAACATTGATTTCCTTGTATATTTCCTCTTTCAGATCCTGTATACTTTTCCTCATTTCATCATGATGTCTAGCTGAGTTTTCTTGTATCTCATTCAGTTTCCTTAGAATTATCACTCGAAATTCCTTGTCAGTTATTTCAAGGGCTTCTTGTTCTATAGGATCTAGAGTATGAGATTTATTAACTTTTGGTGGTGTACTTTCTTGATTTTTTGTATTTCTGGTGTCTTTTTTTTGGTGTTTATTCATTGTGTCAGGGGGTTTCACAGTCCACCGGTTTGAGACTAATGACTAACTAGGATGTTGCTGTGGTTGCCAATTTGGTATGGCTCCCGCCGTGACTGCTCAGTTGGCCTCTAGTGTCTTGTGTGTGTGGTTGCCTCGGGTCTTGGGCTTCTCCGGGGATCCACCTTTCTGGTCAGCTTGTACTCTGCTGGGCTGGTGGATCACGCACCACAGGGTGTGTGATCTCTGTTGAGCTTTCACTTTCTGTACAGGACTTCTCCCCGTTCCGTGTGCTCTGGCCCAGGCTGTTAGATCGTGCAGTGGCGACCCCACCGGGTGTGTGGTTTCTGTCGAGTCTCCGCCTCCCTGGCTGCACGTCTCCCCCCTCTGTGCACACTGTGCTGGGCTGGGGTGTGTCTTCTGCACCCCTCGTCTATCAGCTGGGCCTTCAAGACCCTGCTCAGCACCGCCTCGCCCAGGAAGTCTACCAGGTTTCTGCTAGGCACAGACGACCGGTCTCTCTGGGTGCCTTTGTAGCACTGTGTAGATCTTTCTCGGGTCTTGTTCACCTTTGTATCCCCCCGGTATTAACCGAGTCTAGTGCCCGCCTGCAGCCTGCTCTCCGGCAGGTTCTAGCGGACCTGGGAACTCTCCTACCACACTATTCCCAACCAGAAATTCGTTAGGCTTTTTTCCAAACTGGTGGTCGCAGAGATGGTATCTGCCTCCCAGTAACAGGAAGTTTACCGGGCCGGAGTCCAGGGTGTGGTGGAGTGACAGTCGGCCCGCCCGTATTTCCTAGCCCTCCCAACACTGGTCGGGACGCCCCACACCCCCAGCCCGGCCAGAGAACCGCGGAGGGAGTGGGAGAGGAGGCCGGCCCGCAGGGTCCGGAAAGCCCCGCGCCAGGCCAAGCAAATGGGCTCAGTGATGGCCGATCAGGGCGGAGCTGCCCGCACCTGGGAAAATGGAGGCAGCACTGGGGCAGTGAGTGGCCTGGTGGTGCAGGCGGGAGCCGGGTGGGCAACCACCCCCCGAACAGAGCTTTGCCAGGGATCACTCACAGTGCTGTGCCAGGTCGGGCGCTCGCTCTGTCTCTGGTTTGTTGCCTTCCGTGTTCTCGGCGCTGCCGCCTCGGGCTGTTCAGTCTTAATCATTTCTTTAAAGATCCTATCTCCAAATACGAATGTACTTCAAAAAGTTCCTGGAAAAATAGAATTAAAAAAATACTACAAATCTTTCCATGAACTTTTTGAAGTACCCTTGTAAAGTCACACTGGCAGTTAGGTTATCAAAATACAAATTTGTGGGGAGAAAAAAATTCAGTTCGTACAAATGTTAATCCAGTAATATCTGCCACTTCCCGACCACTCCACTTCCCACAGCCCCCTTCACCCACTTCCTCAGCCCCTCCTGTTCTTTCATACACTCAGCAAACCTGACATTCCAGTGAGCAGAAGCTTCGACCTCTAGTTGACTACTGTACCTCTAGCATGTCATACACAGTAAGACTCAATAAATATTTGTTGAATTAATGAATGTAAGAAGGGAGAGGTAGGGTACCCGACATATTTGCCCTGAAAAAATTACCTCCATTCTCCTAATATTGCAAATGTACTTCATTAGTAGATCCACAATGAGAAATGCTCAGCATACCAATAAATAACATATTTTTATATCTACAGTCATATTTCTCTTAACAATGGGGATACATTCCAAAAATGCACCCTAGATGAAACCACCTAGATTTCATCATTGTACATCATACGGTGCACTTACATAAACCTAAATGGCATAGCCTACCGAACACCTAGACTATATAGCACAGCCTATTGCTCCAGACTACACACCTGTACAGCATGTTACCATAATGAATACTGCAGGCAACTGTAATACAATGGTAAATACTTGTGTATCCAAACATAGAAAAGATACAGTAAAAGTATGGTATTATAATCTTCTGGTGCCACCATCGAACATGCAGTCCGACGTTGACTGAAACATTGTTATACAGTGCATAACTGTATTTTTTATTTTAAAATGTCATTGACAAATAAAGATTGTATATATTCAAGATACACAATGTAATGATGTGATACGCATACACATTGTATAACGATTGTCACAGTCATGTTGATTAGCACATCCACCACTACCCACGCTGTACACTAGATCCCAAGGACTTGTTCATCTTATAACTTAAAGTTTGTACCCTTATTAAATCTGAGAAAAGGAAATAGGCTTTTAAGTGGGAATTTAATTTGGGATTTTTATTTTGGTGAGGGGGAGGATGGTTTGCTGAGCTCCAAGATTGAAATTTTTTATAGTGATGTTTAAAAATCCTCTCTCGTTGGAGGGGGCTTTACCTCAGCTTCTTTGTAAGTGGAATTCATAGCCATAAACCTCCTGTTGGATGCTGGGGTTCAACACGTCTCCCCGGGTGCCTCCCTATTCCCAGGAAAGTTTGCCTAACTGCTGCATCCTCAACCGAGGACTGAAGGGCAATGCCGTGTGTCCCCCAAGGAAAAGACAGCTGCTGGGCAGAGATGGGTGGCAGCACTTGGGCTTGGAGTCCTCAGACCTGGACCTTGGTCCCAGACCCATCCCTTACAAGCTGGTCACCTCGAGCAAGCCACTCTACATCCTATAACGGTGATGATCACCCTTTGCTTACAGGACTCTTCTAAGGATAGAGAGAATGACCTAAAGTATTTGGCAAACAATAGATGGTTCCTTCCATTCTATGAGTTAATCCCTAACTAATCTCTGGATTTGAATGAAATGAGACTGTGTTCTCATGTAGGGGAGTTCCCTGAATGCCTTGGGAAGACCTCATTAAAACCAATCTGATATTTGTTTATTCATTTCAAATCAATCCACTTTTATGTCTTCCACTTGGCAGCTGATTGAAAGAATTAGGGTTGGAGCAAGTTCAGATGCTGATGCTGCAGACTGCTCCGCTGAGACTGCTCCCATCTGCC